>NW_006408648.1:6291956-6303402 GCF_000296735.1 Chrysochloris asiatica | reverse complement strand
TGTGAGCCTTCCAACCTTCTAAGTATTCCTTTATATGTGGTTCAGAGTTCTGGGACCATCCCCTGAGCCTGCTTGTTCGGGTATTCTGTGTTGTTGTTGGCGGAGCTCTCTGCTATACATCCACCCGATCCGCCATCTTGTTTGTTCTCTTCCGTCACATACTTTTAAACTAAACTCCCTCTTGAAAGCTTATAAGCCAGTCAACTTTGTGCCTTTATCGCCCCCTCATTTTAGGTAGCCAGTGTCTAAGTTGCCTGTCCCTATGTACTCTGTGTACAGACAGAGGGGATAGCCATAATACTTGGTGTGAAGACTCCTTCCCTCTCTGTTGTTATTTAGAGTTACTACCTTCAAGAATATAGGTCAAGTTCATCAAATTGTAGCAATTTATCCTCGTTTCCTTTACCAAAAAAATTTTTTTTTCAAATCTTCCTCTAGTCGAGTTCTGATTATCAAGCCATCGAGACTAGGTCAGATGAGTACTAACTGCAAGTTTGTGCATCTCCCCTCACTTCGTATCAACTGGATGCTTCACTCTCAGCCCTAGCTCTCTGGGGCTATATCCTTGTCCATGGGTTCAAGTGTCTCCAGGTCGCATCACACTTTGGACCAGCCAGCCCTTCCTCTTCTCTCTCTCACCTCCAGGCCAACAGGAGTCTATGGAACATTTAACTTAGCCCATTTCTTCATTGCTGCCTTTCCCCCTCTTCCACTCACAAGTAGACTGATGTGGTCATCAGCAAGCTTACATGCCTGCTCATGTGTTTCTTTTGCGTTTCAGTCTTACAGGGGTGATTTTTTTTTTTTTTTAAAGTTATTTATTGTGAATTGAGTGATAGTTTACATGTCAGAACATCAGTTTTGAACTCAACCAATTATATTTTGTTCTGTTGTAATGATTACAATCCCCTCCATGTGCCATCAGTTAACAGTATTTGCCTCTCTTCCCTTTTTTTTTCTCTGATGTACACAAAAACATGCAGTAATATATAATGATTTAAACAACCAAGGGGAACAACTAAGGGGCACATTCTGCAAACCTGCCTCCTGGTCGCCAGCACATAGCCTTTCTCTTTGAATGAGTCTAGAGTCTTAAGCTGCTCTATCTCTCCATGCCATCACCTCTGCCTCCATTTCTGGTATTGATGCTTCTCTGGATAGGGTCCCACATGCCGCTCATGCTCTTCCTTCTTGATGGTCCTAGGGTCCTCTGTTCCTGGAATGTAAGATTAACTACTCCCTCTTTTTGTTATGTAACTTCTACCTTTACAGTTGTGACTATGATACCAGTTATTCACTATTGAATCAAAATAATCCGATCCCCATCCTCCCCCAACCAGTTTCACCATATCAATCTAGACCAGATGAATACTATTCATTGGGGTTCTACCTTCCCCCTGAACACTCTGAAACTAAACCATCTCTTGAAAACTTGTAAACCAGCCACTTCATGCCTTTATAGTGCCTCCTCACCCCACCCCTCACACACCCGATGGTAGGTAGACAATGTCTAAGTTGCCCATCCCTATCAACCCTGAATACTGAAGAGATAAGGCTTGATGTGAAGACTCCTTCCCTCTCGGTTGGTATTTTGAGGAACTACATCCATAAGTAAAGGTCAAGTTCATCAAATTGTAACACTTTACAGTTGCTTCCTGTATCAAAATTCTTTATCTTCCTCTAGTGGAGTTCTGATCATCAGGTCATCCAAGCTAGGTCAAATGGGTACTATCTGCAAGTTAGGGCATTCTTGCGCACCTTCCCTCACTTCATATCAGCTGGACACTTCACTTTCAGCAATAACCCTCAGTAGCTAGGTCAGTGCCCATGGGCTCAGGAGTTCCCAAGACTCCCCAATCTTTGGGCCAACCAGCCCTTCCTCTTTTCTCTCTCTCATCTCAAGGCCAACAGAGACCTTTGTTTTTAACTTAATCTCTCTCAACATTGGCAATTTCCATTTCTAACATGTTTTCTTAGGTTATTTACTTAGCAAGTGTCCTAGAACATGTTTTCTTCATACTAAAACTTTTAACATCAGTTTGTGTACTACCACCTTTACATTTTCTTACATTACAGTGACAAGGTCAAACATTTGGCAGAAAGCAGAAGCAGAAACATAACGGAGTCAGATCATACCTGGGTCAGCAGTTTTAGTCATGACCAATGTCCCAGTCTTCGATTGCTCTAACACAACACACACACACACACATGCAAGGAGGCTTCACAAAGTTCATGGGAAAATGGAATTAAATGAAATTAAAAGATAATGGAAATTTTCAATGAACTTTTTGAAGCTTCTTCATATATGTAAAATGTAGACAAGATCTTAAGTCTCTTGCATCTCCCACTTTCAACCCCCACTCTACACTGTATTGTAAAAGTCTTCAGCAATAGCATTACGTTGTTGTTAAGTGCTGTCAAGTTGGTTCTGAGTCATAGCTACCCTGTATAAGATTTCTCAGGAGCGGCTGGTGGATTTGAACCTCCAACCTTTCAGTTAGCAGTCCAGGACTTATCCTACAGCACCACACTAGGACTCCAGATGCAGTTGTTGAGCCTAGTAAATTCAGGTGAAGAGAATCAACTGTCATAAACACATTGTAAACCAAAATCACTGTTTATCTCACAGCCATGCCATTACTCTTAGTGCCCTAGGTTTTCTTATTTTTAATGTAGGATTGTAACTTTTTCACAAAATGCTTTTCCTCTCTTATATGCCTGAGATTTAAGAATGTTGTTGTTAAGTGCCATTGAGTCCGTTCCAACTCATAGGGATCTTGTTTCCGAGGAGTGGCTGATTGGTTTAAACTGCCAACTTTGTGGCTCAAACTGACCTTATGGTCCAGCACATTATCCTCAGGACACCTAAGATATCTTAAAAGGATTAGGACGGCCTATCACTTGTGGCAGGGCTCTGGGCTGCTGCTGTTGCTTTTGATCACCATGGAAATCCTTACAGAAAGAAAGTGGTGATTACTAACTACCATCTCACATAGATAAAAGGGAAATGCTGGCTAAAGAGTCATTTCTTTATGTCTGTATTTGAACACAGACAAATGAACCTATTCATAGTCATTTTAAAGTACATTTATCTCTTTTATGTTAGGCAAGTGTCAGTCTTGTCCATGCAATTCATTGTACTACTTCTTCCATCATTTCAACTTCCAGCATTTAGAAGTTATACTGACTTGTTATCAAACAAAGAAAAAGGAAAAAGTAACTTTATGAAGCAGAAAAAGGAATTCATAATCAACACAGCTGGGGCTCCATAATGTTTGGATTTTACACTCTTTAACAGTGGCAAAGGGTGTCATTGTAGCACAATAATTGATATTTACAATAGTTACACCAAAAATGATTTAAAGATATATAATGCATTTTGGAAATTATTTATTGAAAACTATTTTACTACAAGTAATTAGAATTTAATATTCACTAATACAGAACACTTAATGGATTGATCATTTCTAATGAACGATTAGTTTCATACAAGTGTTGACATAGTGCTTTTATGTTCTCTTGACAGATACTTTGTAATTCTTATGATCAGACTTCATATTTTTCACTTTAAGACAGTGTGAACTTTTTCTTATAGGGTTTCTCTGCTGGGCTGTTTGCGTTCTACCATGATAAAGATGGGAATCCTCTAACTTCAAGATTTGCAGATGGTCTCCCACCTTTTAATCATAGGTATTTGTTAATTGTTTCTTTTTTTCTTTGCTTTGATTAGGAGGATGCTAGGACTAGAATATAAGAATCAGAGCATGTTATATTCCTTATAAAACAGTGGCTTTGTGGCTAACCTAAGGAAATTACAGGTATTGAAGCAGAGTAGCAAAATAATAGGTTGAACCTTCATCCTTTCATTTTATGGATAAATAAATTGGGATGAAGAAACTTAATGAATTATTCAAAAAGCCAGGATTTTTCTTGTCAGGCAGGACTCTTTTCTTCCACATTGTAACTTGTATCACCTTACAATATAGTTAGACTGTGAACTGGATAATTCCAGTTTACTAGTAATTATTGCCTAGATACAGCAATATTTAACATATTAGCTGCTATTTAAAATAGCATATTATCAGTATCTCAGTGTCTAAAATAAGCAATACAAAAAAATTAGCAAGAATTTTTTTATAGACTGTCAATCATAGAACGGTAACACTTTACCTGTATTTATATAAAAGATGAATCTCAAAATTAAAAGCACCTGTCCATAAAAAGACTTGTAAAAAGAATGTTCATGGCAGTTTTGTTACTAATGGCCAAAAAAAATGGAACCCATTCAAAGATTCATCCACAGTAGAATGGGTAAATAAAATACCGGCATGTTCATACAAAGTGAAACTACACTCTAGTGTTATATGCAACACCATGGGGGGCTCTCACAGTTAGAATGTTAAGCAAAAGGAGTCAGATGCCCCATTGATACGGTGTTTCAAAACAGACAACAATAGAAGCCGGAACAGTGGTTTTACTTCACGGGTTAGGTGAGGTTGGGTACAAATTTGGAAGGGACGTGAGTAAACCTTTGGGGTATTAACTTTTATATCATGATCAAGATGATGGTATGAGTGTACTATAAACATTTAGTCAGTACTTATACTTAAGATTTGTTCATTTTATGTGTATTTAACTTCAGTTGAAAATGATCTCTCTTAAAGTAGTTAGACATTAAGTACTGAAACATCTAATACTTTATTCTAACAATGTTTTGTGGCACATATGTAAAGAAACAAAATTCTAAGTAGGTTGTATTTGTTTGTTTGGTGGTATGGGAGAAGCTTGAATCTTTCCTAAGCATTGTGATCTTTATGGAAAATGTATAATGATGAAATAGGCATTGTCCTACCCAATGAAGTAGGTAACAAAGAAAGTGATACACAAACTTATAACTTGCAGTAGTTTCTTACATTGAAATTTTCCTCAAAGGCCTGAAATCTTCCAATATTAATGGAGATACTGGAGTAATAGGAAATTCAGTTGTTAAACATATTTATTGTTGTTGTTAAGTGCTGTTGACTCAGTTCCTATTGAAAACACTGTATGGTTTCTGAGGAGCAGCTGGTTCACCGTCTCTGGTTCACTGAGGAACCACCATCAACTTTGTGTTTCAAGTTGACCTTGCAGTCTAGTGCTTATCCCACAGTGCCACACCATATATATAGCAAGTTAGATTTGATCCAAGCCTATCTGGAGAAAGAAAAAAAAAAAAAGAGCTAAAATGAATAGAGAGAAACTGTTAAATGATGGTACATGGAGGGAGTTATAATCATTGTAATGAAACCAAGTATATGAATTGTTGAATGTAAAACTGATGATCTGCCCTGTAAATTTTCATTCAATTCACAATAAAAACTTTTTAATGAAACAACAACAACAACAACAACAAAAAAGCCTATTCACTGGAGACTCTACCTTCCCCCGCACACTCTTAACCTAAACTACCTCTTGAAAATTCATAAAATGTGCCTTTATAATATCCCCACCCCCCACTTTAGGTAGTCAGTGTTGAAGTTGCCCATCCCTATCAACCCTGTATACAGAGGGGATGGGAATGATCCTTGCTGTGAAGATTCCTTCCCTCTTGTTTGATATTTTAAGCTACTATAGCCATAAATATAGGTCAACTTCATCAAATTGTAGTGATTTATACTTGTTTGATTTATATAAAAAAATAATTTCTTTTTAATCTTCTTCTAGTTGAGTTCTTACCATCCAGTCATTGAAGCTAGGTCAAATGGGAACTATTGCAAGTTTGGGCATTCTTGTGCATCTCCCGTCACTTCATATCAGTTGGATGCTTCACTTTCAGCTATAGCCCAAAGGTTTTCTTAATAAAACAAATAATCTGTAATGGTTACCAAGGGTGGGAGGAAAGAAAAAATTATTCATGGGCTCTAGAGGGTAGACACATGTTAACGTGGGTGACGGGGCAGACAATATATAACAAGAGGAAGATTAGCAGAAAAACGATAAAAGTGATGAAAGACACAGGGAGGAATACTATAGTTAAAGTGAATAGAGGTAAATACTGTTAACTGTTGGTACATGGAGGGGATTGCATATCATTGTAGTGAAGCTAAGTTTATGATTTGTTGAATGTAAAACTGATGATCTGGTCTATAAATCTTCACTCAATTTACAATAATGAGTAAAAACAAAGAATAAACTGTACTGAAGGAAGAAGTCCAAGCTGCACTGAAGGCATTGGCAAAAAAACAAAGCTCCAGGAATTGATGTAATACAAATTGAACTATTTAAACAAACTGATGCATCACTGAACACATTCATATGCCTGCCAAGAAATTTGGAAGATAGCTCTCTGGCAAACTGATAAAAAGAAATCCCTATTTGTGCCCATTTCAAAGAAAAGTGACCTGATAGAATGCAGAAATTATCAAGTAATGTTAATAATATCACATGCAAATAAAATTTTGCTGCAGTACATTAATGGTGAGCTGCTAGAAATTCAAACTGGATTCAGACAAGGACATGAAATGAGGGATATCAGTGTTATGTTAGATGGATCTTGACTGAAAGCAGAGAATACCAGAAAGATGTTTACTTGTGCTTTATTAGCTATGCAAAGGCTTTTGACTCTTAGGACAAACTGTGAATAGCATTGCAATGGATGGGTATTCCAGAACACTTAATGGTGCTCATGAGAAACCTATACATACCAAGAGTCATTTAAACAGAAGAGGAGGATACCTTATGGTTTAAAATCAGGAAAGTTGTGCGCCACGGTTGGTATCCTTTCACCACTTAATCTGTATTCAGAGCAAATAATCCGAGAAGCTGGATTATATGAAGAAGAACATGGCATCAGGAATGGAGGAAGACTCATTAATAACCTGCAATATACAGGTGATACAACCTTGCTTGCTGTAAGCCAAGAGAACTTAAAATACTTACTGATAAAGATCAAAGACCACAGCCTTTAGTATGGATTGCATCTCAATGTGAAGAAAACAGAAATCCCCACAACTGGACAAATAAATAACATGATAAATGAAGAAAAGATTAAAGTTGTCAAAAGACTTCATTTTACTTGGATCCATAATCAACACACAACGAAATCAAACAATGTATTGCATTAGGCAAAACTGCTGTACAAGACCTCTTTAAAAAGTGTTCAGGAGCAAAGCTAGCAGTTTGAGGACTAAATTGCTCCTGACCCAAGCTATGGTAGTTTCATTGTCTTATATGCATGTGAAAGTTGGACGATGAATAAGCAATACCGTAGAAGAATTGATGCATCATAAATATGGTGTTGGAGAAGGATATTAAAAGTACCATTAAAAGTACAGGTCTGTGTTGGAAGTACAGCCAGACTGCTCTTTGAAAAGACTTTATCTCTCATATTTCCAACGTGTTATCAGGAGGGATTAGTTCCTAGATAAGGACATCATGCTTGGTAGGGTAGAGGGTCAGCAAAAAAGAGACGACCCCTCAAAGAGATAGACTGACACAGTGTCAGAAGCCATGGGCTTAAATGTAACAGTGATTTTGAGGCTGGCGCAGGAACAGTCATTGTTTAATTCTTTCGTACATAGGGCCACCATGAGTTGGAACCAACCCAAAGGTACCTAACAATAACAGTGGCTGTCAAGTCAACCTCAACTAAGGGCAACCCCATGTTTTTCAGAACAGAGCTATGCTCTATAGGGTTTTCAATTTCAGAAGTAGCTCACCAAACCTTTCTTCTGAATTGGACTCAAACTATCAACTTTTAAGTTAGCAGCTAAGTAAGTTAACCATTTGCAGCACACAGACTCCGTAATGGGAAGATTGTTAAAGTGCTGTCAAGTCGATTCTGACTCACAGTGATCCTGTGTAGGGTTTCTGTAAAGCAGCTGGTGTGTTTGAACAACCAGCCTTGCAGTTAGCAGTCCAGTGCTTGTCATACAACACCACAACAGGATTCTATACATAATATATGTTGTTGCTAAGTGCCATCAAGTCAGTTCTGACTCAGCGATCCTGTATAGGAGCAGCTGGTGGGTTTGAGCCACCAGTCTTGCAGTTGGCAGTCCATTGTTCATCCTCACCAGAAGTCCATATATTCTGCAGTAGTGCTTTCATTTTTGTAGGATAGATTCACCAGTGTAGGATTTTGGGGTTAAAATTTACATACATTATAAAATTAAATGAAAAATTTAATAGAAACTGCCATATTACATTTTTCAGAAGGTTTGCAGCAGTGATATTATTCACCACCTTACTAAGTACTTTAGGAGCTCTGGTAGCGTAGTGGTTTCGAATCAGGCTGTGAACCGCGAGGTCAGCAGTTCGAAACTGCCAGCTGCTCTGTGGAAGAAAGAGGAGGCTTTCTGCTCCCGTAAAGGTTTACAGCCTTGGAAACCCTGTACAGGGTCGCTGTGAGTTGGAACCGACTCCACGGCACACAGCCACCCCCCACTAAGTACTTTGTTGTTGTTAAGTATGTGTCTAGTGGGTTCCAACTCATAGTGACCTTGTCTGTATAGGGTTTCCAAGGCTTTAAATCTTCAAGGGAGCAGAAAGTCTCATTTTTTTACTGCAGAGCTGCTGGTGGGCTCCAGCCACAGACCTTATGGTTTGAGTCCGGTGCTTATCGTATGGAGCCACCAAGCTCCCTTGCAAGTGCTAGATATTGTAAACAAATTTTTACCAACCTAATGGATGAAAGATAGTATCTCATTGCTGCAATTTGCATTTTATGACTACTAGTGATGTTTTTAGTCACTTGCATTAATTTTCAGAATTCTAAAAAAGGTTAATTCTGGTTATTTTTACTGATTTTCTCCTTGCTTTCATGGAGGAGAGAATTCTCAGAGGTCTTTACCATTTAGCTGACTTCTTTCAAGATTTTATTTTTTTATATGGGGTGAAATAGAGGTTCAGCTTTTTTCCCCTAGGTGGATAATGAATTTCACAACACAGTTATTCAATAAGTTATCCTTTCCAACTAAATTGAAATATCATATTTTTTGTATATTATTTATTCTTATGCTCATATTTGCGTCTTTCTCTTGCTTATTATTTTTTAAAAATTTATTTTGTTATTGAGAATATACACAGCAAAACATACACCGATTCAGCAGTGTCTACATGTACTATTCAGTGACCTGATGACATTCTTCAGGTTGGGCAACCATTCTTCTCTGAGCTGTTCTTCCCCATTAACATAAACTCATTGCCCCCTAAGCTTCCTATTTAGTCTTTTGAATTACTGTTTTCAATTTGATCCCATATAAGTAGTTCTTAAAAGAACCTAATGCTCAAGATAGATATTCTTTACTAGTTTAACTTAAGTGTGATTTGCTGTTAAGAAGTGTTTAAGGTGGATATATTTGATTTAAAGATTAAATCAAGATAACAGTTGCAGGGGTTCATTCAGCTGCATGGCTCCAGAGAGTTTGGCATCCATGAGACACTGAAATTCTATTCTGCATTTTCCCCCTTTCTGATCAGGATTCTTCTATAGAATAATTCAGAAATGGTAGCTGGGCACCATCCAGTTTTTCATGGCAAAGGAGGCAGTTGTTCATTGAGGCCAATCACCACACATTCTGGACTTGTTTTTCTTTACCCAGTAACATTTGCCAAAAAGAATTGTCAATTTAGTCAAGTAATAACTGTGTTAACTAGAACAAGTGGATCTATTAGCTTCTGTTCCTCCCCTGCAAAATAGTGATGGTAATCCTATAGGATTGTTAAAAAGATTAAATTAGAAAATGCATGTCAAGTACTTTGCGTAGTAAGTTTTAAAATATTTTAACTCTCGTAATTCATGTTAATGGACACATTTACATTTAAAGTGGTTGTGAATTTGCAAAAATGATCGTCTTTCCATTCTGTAATTATAGTCTTGGATTATATCAATGGAGTGATAAAGTAGTTCGAAAAGTGGAGAGATTATGGGATGTTCGGGATAATAAGAGAGTTCATCACACTGTGTATCTACTAGTAACACCTCGTGTGGTTGTAAGTATTCCTGAAGATTTCCCCGTCTGCTCTTTTCCTTCATTATGACCTTTTCTTTGATAATCATTCTTTGTTAGAAATTTATGACTAAATGTCAGAATCTTATGATAGGAAAAATAATATAAAGCCAGTACAGTAAAGGTCTACAGGCCAAGAGAAACTGAGGAAATGAATTGGCAGTGATCTCATGGCCCCAGTCCTGCCTACTGCTGTGGCCAGTGCATCTAGAATCATTGGTACTATGTGCATTATTGCTGGCTGTTTCATTTGAGGTTCCTTTCACCCCCAGTTTATTGACTGAAACCTATTCTTTCTCACAGCTCTCTATCTTGTGAAGTTTTGGACTGCTCTTAGGCTATGTGCAGTCCCTGGAAGTCTTTTAATGAAGGACACATTAAATCAATTATGCAGAATTATAGTCTACTGACTTTTTTTCTCCTACAAAAGCAGAAGTTGATCTGCTTTACAGTTACTGTTAACACAAGATTTTCAAGTAGTAATTGCACTAGTCTAACATCTTTGAAATACATGTGACTTAGAGTAAAAGTCTTCAAACAGAGGGTAAAATATTAAAAGAAACAGTAGTTTCTGTCAAAGAAAATGACTACATCAAAATATTTTCTTATATTAAAAGGTTACTTTTTAAAAGGAGTTTTCTCTTACCAAAGTAATTTTTAATATCTATTATGTACAGTGTAAAAAAAGGTTTTGCCTGTATCTTGTACTTTTTTGGGGGGTCATATTTGTTTTTTGATTCTTAGGATGAAGCACGAAAACATTTTAACTGTCCAGTTCTAGAAGGAATGGAACTTGAAAATCAAGGTGGTATGGGCACTGAGCTCAACCACTGGGAAAAGCGGTTATTAGAGGTCAGTTTATTTTAAAATGTCACTAAACATATTTTCTTTAAAAAAAAGTAATTCATATTTATTTTAAAAGTTATTTAAATATAGGTATGCAATGTCCATTTGTTCAATGTCCAGCTGCATGTATGTCCCGGGCCTGCTTGATGACTCTCTTACACACTTCTCTTCTGTATGTAATGTAGTTTGCATAATGTCCAAATCACATGACATCCTATTTCATAGAACATATTGTGGATGTTAAGTGATGCATACTTGTAGTACCATAGGTTATAAAATAAAAGGTTTAAATATGCTTTTCCGCCTTTAGTTCTCAAGGAATAATCACTAAAGTTTTTTTGTAAATCCTTTCAGATATGTGTGTGTATGTGTTCTTTTAAACCACACAAATAGGTACATTTATGCAACTTTTGTCACTTAATGACATCTTTCTAAGACATTGCACGTGCTTCTGCTATTATGAAATTTATGCTTTCTTGAAAAATTCATTCTTTAGAATTAGACCATAGAAATATTCAAGTATATGGGGGAAAAGTAACCAGAGTAATACCAGAACAGCAACTCATAACAACAATACTTGTTGTTGTTAGGTGCCATTCAGTCGGTACCTA
>NW_006408648.1:6288116-6291856 GCF_000296735.1 Chrysochloris asiatica | reverse complement strand
AAAAAAAAGCTAAAATGAATAGAGAGAAATACTGTTAACTGATGGTACATGGAGGGGATTATAATCATTGTAATGAAATAAGGTGTATGATTTGTTGAATGTAAAACTGATGATCTGCCCTGTGAACTTTCACTCAATTCACAGTAAAAACTTAAAAAAAAAAAAGTTCAGGGCACAGTTCTTCCAGTCAAGACAGCCTCTCGTCTGCCATGCCCACAAGCCTCTCTCTGGTCTCTGGGCCTTTGACCTGGTCTAGGCCCTACTCAGTCAGTGTTACAGAGTTCTTTTAGGACTGCTGATAAATGCTCAATGCTTTACCATAAGCCTCAGAAGGCACTTGTCTCTAGCTCTAGCTCTGTGGGTCAGCAAACCTAGCTTCCCCAATTAAGTGCCTGGAGGTACCCTATTCTGCAAGCAATTGTCCTGCCCCAAATAATATTCAGTGTTATTTCCTCCATGGGCTGGCAAGTCCACCACTTTGCTGTTGCTCCTCTGCTTCTACTCTGGTGTCACAGCATTGCTGTCCCTGGACCAAGGGGATTCAGTGTGCAGGTACCTCAGGGTCCTCATGACATGCTCAGGTCCTGGCTTGTCCTTGTTGATAGGGCAACTCCCCCTTCTTCTGCTTCTGAGGGGGCACTCATTTTATACCCAGCTGGGTGACACAATTGACCAATCCTGGTTAGCCCTGTTAACAATCATCACAACTGAATCATATCATCTATCAGCATCTTCCCCAACCATCAGCTACCCAGACCCATCAAGAAAAAAAGTTGTTTGGTGGGAGTTTACAAAGACTATGGCTAGTGGTAAGGAGCTCTGGTAGCGTAGTGGTTACTAGTACCAATTGGGCTGCTAACCTCAAGGTCGGTAGTTCGAAAGTACCAGCTGTTCTGCGGGAGAAAGAAGAGGTTTTCTGCTCCTGTAAGGATTTGAAGCCTCGGAAATCCTATGCAGGGTCGCTATGAGTTGGAACCGACTCCACGGTACTTAACAATAACAACAACAACATGGCTAGTGGTGGTGGTGGTGGTTATGTGCCATGGAGTTGGTTCCGACTCATGACTAGCAGAGACATTAAATAATTCACTGTACCACATAACATACTACAAAGAATTTTATTTTAATGAAGATTAAATGAGGCCACATATTAAATGAGGTTTAGTACCATCTGGAGTCCTGGAGTGGCGCTGTGGGTTAATGCACCAGACTGCAAAGCTGTTTGATCTGCAAGGTCGGCGGTTCAAGCTCACCAACTGCTCTGGAAACCATATACAGCGTGGCTATGGGTTGGAATCGACTCGACGGCACTTGACAACAACAACAGTACCATCTAGTACATATGAAGCATCAATAAAACTATGGCTCTTATTTATTTGTCCTATTTTAGGATTCTCTGAAGAAACGGAACCAAGGAGAAATTTTTTAAACCGGAAATATTTTTAAAATACACAATGATTTGAAATTTTTTTGCTGACTCTTTTAAGTTTCCTTAGCATCCTAGGATATATTTTAAAAGAGAATGAAAGAAAAATGACACAGGGATAAAAGAGGCCCACTTTTATGTAAGCCAAGAAAGTTCCAAAAGAAGTTGATTAATGAGTTGATCATTTATGGTTGTTGGCTAGATTGGCATAAGCTATATAGCATATTGTCTATAAAACATAAAGAAGTTACCAAGTTTTTTTGCTTAAGTATCACATTAAAAAAGAAAACAATTTCTTAAATGAAATAGGAGATGTTAAATAGCAGTGGTTTTTCATTTTTGTTCCTTTTATCAGTCTTTTTTTCCTAAGGATACACACTGTGAAAGAACAGAATTATAACTGTATTAAGAGCCAAAAATAAATGAGTTTCATTGAGTAGCAGAACAGCTATATTCAGGCAGCATTCAGTAAAAATACAGAGTGCCCTGAAGTTGAGCGGGAAGGAAAAGTTTATAGAAGTATCAGGAACTTTCAACAAAGTTTTCTGATTTGTTGACCTTGATTTCATAGTCACAGAAATCCTGAAACATTTCTTTCTTTCTTTGATTTTTCTTTTTTAACGTTTTCATTGTGAATTGAATGAATGTTTACAGGGCAGATCATCACTTTTACATTCAACAAATCATACAACTTGTTTCATTACAATGACTATAATCCCTTCCATGTACCATCAGTTAACAGTATTTCTCTCTATTCATTTTAGCTCTCTCTCTCTTTTTTTTTTTTAAACATTCAGGCATATATAATAATTTACACCACCAAAGGGCACATTCTGCAAGTCTACCTCCTGGCTGCCATCTCTTAGTCCTTCTCTTTCCATAAATCTAGAGTCCTCAGCTGCTTCCTCTCTCCATGTCCCCATCTCTGCCTCCATCTCTGGCATCACTGCTTCTCTGGATAAGGTCCTGCATTCTGCTTGTGCTCTTCTCCCTTGGTGGTCCTAGGGCCCACTGTTTCTGGACTTTAACTACTCCTCAGTTTTTGTTACAGAACTTCTACCTCTACAACTGGGATAGTCATAATTAGTTGTGATAACAATTACTCAGTACTGAATCATAAGAATCTTATCCCCATCTCTTTTTTTTTTTTTTTGGCTGTCTAAATCTCATCCTTGGTGAAGTGTCTGTTCATGGCCTGTGCCCTTTTTTTTAAATGTTTATTGTGAATTTTGTGATAGTCTACATGGGAGAACATCAGCTTTACATTCATTCCATCATCCATCATTTCGTTGGCATAGTTATCATCCTGTCCATACATCCTCACCCAACCAAGGGGTGTACCCTGTGACCCTGCACCCCCTTCCCACCATAGTCCTCAGCCCCTTTCCATCTCCTGATCCCGAGCCCCCAGCCCCACCATCTCTTGACGTTGTCTTCTCTGCCTCCATCCCAGGCCTCACTGCCTCTCTGGGTAGGATTCTGCTCTTCACTGTTCTCCATTGATGGTCCCAGGGTCCTCCGCTCCTAGACTGATAAGTTAATCACTCCCCTCTTTGTTACAAAATATCCATCTTTAGATTTCCAACCCTCACAGTCAGTCCTGATAACAATTATTCACCATTTCATCACAAGAGACCCATCTATATTTCGTTTCATAAGCCCTTCCTGGACAGGCTGGACACCACTCACTGGAGACTCACCTTCCTCCACGCCCTCTGGATCTAGGTTTCCTCTTGAAAGCTTGTAAGCCAGTCATTTCTTGCCTTTGTATCCCTCCCCCCATTTTGGGTAGCCAATGTCCAAGTTGCCCATCCCTGTCTACCCTTTGTGTGGAGGGGGTGGGTATAGTTCTTACAGCAGGGACTTGTTTCCTCTTTTGAGCTACTGCATTTATAGGTGTAGGTCATGTTTATCGAATTGTATCAGATGACGCTTTTTTCCCTCTTCTTTCTTCTTAGGGTTGAGCTCTGTTTATCCATTCATTGAAGTCCAGTCAAATGGGCATCATCTGCAAGTGTGGATGTTCTTACATCTGTCTGGCCTCTTTTTATCGTCCCCATCTCTTTTTAACAGACCCATCTAGACAAGATGGAAACTATTCAATGGGGACTCTTTCTTCCGTCACATACTTTTTTGTTTTGTTTTGTTTTTAATTTAAGGTTTTTATTGTGGATTGAGTGAAAGTTTACAGGGCACATCATCAATTTCACATTCAAAAATTCATATAACTTGTTTCATTACATTGATTATAATCCCCTCCATATACCATCAGTTAAAAGTATTTCTCTTTATCCACTTTAGCTTTTTTTTAAAA
>NW_006408648.1:6282739-6285235 GCF_000296735.1 Chrysochloris asiatica | reverse complement strand
TCTTCACTTTCATCAAGCAAGGTTGTATCATATCATAGGTTGTTAATGAGTCTTCCTCCAATCCTGATGCCACATTGTTCTTCATATAACCCAGCTTCTTGAATTTTTTGCTCAGCATACAGGTGGTGGCTGTGTGCCATGGAATCGGTTCCGACTCATAGCGACCCTGTACAGGGTTTCCGAGGCTGTAAATCTTTATGGGAGCAGAATGCGTCATCTTTCTCCCGTGGAAGGAACACCTGGTAGTTTCGAACTGCTGACCTCGCGGTTCGCAGCCTGATTTCGTAACCACTACACTACCAGAGCTCCTTACAGGTTGAATAAGTATGGTGAAAAAATGCAACCCTTTCACACCTTTCTTAATTTTAAACCATTCAGTGTTCCCATGTTCTGTTCAAAGAACTGCCTCTTGATCCAGGTACAGATTCCTCATGAGCGCAATTAAGTGTTCAGAAATACTCATACTTCGCAATGTTGTCCATAGCTGGTCATGATCCACACGATCGAAAGCCTTTGCGTAGTCAGTAAAGCACAGGTAAACATCTGTCTGGTATTCTCTGCTTTCAGCCAAGATCCATCAGATATCAGCAATGATATACCTCATTCCACGTCCTCTTGTGAATCTGGCTTGCACCTCTGGAAGTTATCTGTCAATGTATGCTTGCAGCCATTTCTGTATTATCTTAAGTAAAACTTTACTCTCATGGGATATCAAAGAGATTGTCCGATGACTTACGCATTCCATTGGGTCACCTCTTTTTGGAATGGGCACAAATAGGGATCTCTTCCAATCAGTCGGCCAGATAGTTGTCTTCCAAATTTCTTAGCAGAGATGAGTGAGTGCTTCCAGTGCCACCTCACTTTCTTGAAAGATTTCAATTTTTATTCCATCATTTCCTGGCGTCTTGTTCTTTGCCGATTCCTTCAATGCACCTTGGACTTCTTCCTTCACTATCATTGGTTCTTGATCATATGCTAACTCTTGAAATGGTTGAACATCAACCATTTCCTTTGGTACCATGAGTCTGTATATTCCTTCCATCTTCATTTGATATTTTCTCCCATCTTCTTTTGATGTTTTCTGCATCATTCAGTAATTTACCTAGAGTATCCTTCAATAATGAAAGTTGAGACTTGAATTTTTCTGCAGTTACCCAGCTTGAGAAATGCTGAGCGTGTTCTTCCCAACAACAATACGACAATACTACAATACTACAACAACAATACTAGCAGAGTTTAAAAAGACATAAAATTTCCCATAAGTATAAAGTCCTGTGTTTACTCTAGTATTTCTTTACTGTAAACAGCAACAAAAAGCAATGGTCACTTGATGGGGAAGCTAAATCTGAATAATGGAGACAAAGACAGAATACACAAACATTAGGGAGAACCATGCGGTAAAGTACTTCCAAGATAGAGATCCTGGCCATATTGAGCTTAGAGGAAGAGCATGTTGTTTTCTGTGTTTAGCTGTATTAGTACACTCTGTATTTAGCTACTGTGACATCAGGGCACAAAATGTTAAAATGGCTGGGAAAGTCATTATGAACAAACATGATCCCATGTTATACTCATGCCATTCCATTATTTACCAAACATATAAACTCACTCATATTGTCGAAACACATGCTTTAGAAACGTAGACTATCTACCTGGAGCTGCTCTTTTTTTTTTTTTTTCTTAACAGTTCATTGTATTGTGTTGTATGACTGTACCATAACATTCCTGTATTAAGGAACACTTTATTCTTAATTTTTGATTAGGAACTGCTCAGATGGACAACTTATCCATATCTTCAATGCCTTCTAATGGGTGTTCTTATATTCAACTAAACAATGAAGCTCACGAAACCTGAACAAGCCACACTGGGAAAAAATTCATTTAGAAATATACTAAACAGGAAGCCCCAGCTTGCTAGCTTAGCAGTTCAGTCAATGCTGTATTCTACAAAGCAGTCTCTTTGACTCACACCCTCCAACTCAAGTGCAAGGGCACTCCACCACCACAGATGAGTGCAGGAATCACCCTGGCTTAGAAGTGCCATATTCCAAATAGGAGTCAGTGTCTTTTTAATAGTCCCAGATCCTTGCTCAGGACATAATCATAATCACTGCACACAGGGATGTAAAAGACTGGCTTCTTAACAAATATTTACAGAAACCTATTAGGGGATCTTTCTTCCATAAGTATTATTGCCTGGTAACTCAGCTGACATTCCACATTATTAGGTTTCCATGGGCATAGAGCTAAAAAGTTAGCCCAGGGTCAGATCTATGTATACAGTCAGAGAAAAGATAAATCCCTGAAAGTGAAATTTCTGGATCAATGCCATCTACATTTTTTTTTCTTTAATGGTCAGTTTAGATAATTAGATATAGCTACAGTTTACATACATGATTACCAAAGTTGGTAAAATTATGGAAAAAATGAAATTAATGTTTGTGCTGACTGCTCTTACCTGTTGTTAGGTGCCATCCAATCGGTTCTTACTCATAG
>NW_006408648.1:6280101-6282639 GCF_000296735.1 Chrysochloris asiatica | reverse complement strand
TTTGGTACCATGAGTCTGTATATTCCTTCCATCTTCATTTGATATTTTCTCCCATCTTCTTTTGATGTTTTCTGCATCATTCAGTAATTTACCTAGAGTATCCTTCAATAATGAAAGTTGAGACTTGAATTTTTCTGCAGTTACCCAGCTTGAGAAATGCTGAGCGTGTTCTTCCCAACAACAATACGACAATACTACAATACTACAACAACAATACTAGCAGAGTTTAAAAAGACATAAAATTTCCCATAAGTATAAAGTCCTGTGTTTACTCTAGTATTTCTTTACTGTAAACAGCAACAAAAAGCAATGGTCACTTGATGGGGAAGCTAAATCTGAATAATGGAGACAAAGACAGAATACACAAACATTAGGGAGAACCATGCGGTAAAGTACTTCCAAGATAGAGATCCTGGCCATATTGAGCTTAGAGGAAGAGCATGTTGTTTTCTGTGTTTAGCTGTATTAGTACACTCTGTATTTAGCTACTGTGACATCAGGGCACAAAATGTTAAAATGGCTGGGAAAGTCATTATGAACAAACATGATCCCATGTTATACTCATGCCATTCCATTATTTACCAAACATATAAACTCACTCATATTGTCGAAACACATGCTTTAGAAACGTAGACTATCTACCTGGAGCTGCTCTTTTTTTTTTTTTTTCTTAACAGTTCATTGTATTGTGTTGTATGACTGTACCATAACATTCCTGTATTAAGGAACACTTTATTCTTAATTTTTGATTAGGAACTGCTCAGATGGACAACTTATCCATATCTTCAATGCCTTCTAATGGGTGTTCTTATATTCAACTAAACAATGAAGCTCACGAAACCTGAACAAGCCACACTGGGAAAAAATTCATTTAGAAATATACTAAACAGGAAGCCCCAGCTTGCTAGCTTAGCAGTTCAGTCAATGCTGTATTCTACAAAGCAGTCTCTTTGACTCACACCCTCCAACTCAAGTGCAAGGGCACTCCACCACCACAGATGAGTGCAGGAATCACCCTGGCTTAGAAGTGCCATATTCCAAATAGGAGTCAGTGTCTTTTTAATAGTCCCAGATCCTTGCTCAGGACATAATCATAATCACTGCACACAGGGATGTAAAAGACTGGCTTCTTAACAAATATTTACAGAAACCTATTAGGGGATCTTTCTTCCATAAGTATTATTGCCTGGTAACTCAGCTGACATTCCACATTATTAGGTTTCCATGGGCATAGAGCTAAAAAGTTAGCCCAGGGTCAGATCTATGTATACAGTCAGAGAAAAGATAAATCCCTGAAAGTGAAATTTCTGGATCAATGCCATCTACATTTTTTTTTCTTTAATGGTCAGTTTAGATAATTAGATATAGCTACAGTTTACATACATGATTACCAAAGTTGGTAAAATTATGGAAAAAATGAAATTAATGTTTGTGCTGACTGCTCTTACCTGTTGTTAGGTGCCATCCAATCGGTTCTTACTCATAGCGACCCTATATAGCATTTGCAAGGAAAAGCTGGTAGGTTTGAACCCATGGAAAAAGCATATATTTACTTCTGCCATGGGAGTTTCTGTTTATTTTCCTTAAGCAATTTTCTCAAATGATTCCCTTCAGAAAGCTGTGGATTAGCCAGAAATGAAAATATTTATACTTTAGTAACTTCCTCAGCTTCCTCTTTTCTCTGAAATTAATTTTTTTGTCTTTAAACTATTAAAAAAAAAAAAAAAAAGGGATGCTATTAAAGTACTTGAGATGACCATCCACTGTCCAAAAGAAAGATTCTAAGAATAATCAAAGCTGCCCAGAGATAGACTACGCTTCCCTACAGGGTGCTGAGCCTCTATCTTCAGGTGACCTGTGGTATGAGTGGTACCATGTGACTATGATATGGATAGTAGACCTTGATGAGTTTTTAGGTCCCTCATGTAGACTCCCTGGCCCTATGACCCTATCATACTTTTATTGCATATTTGCATATAGTTCTGTTATCATAAAGTTGAGGGTTGTGGAAACAGTATTCTATATAATTCAGACAAGTATTTTCCCACTAGAATATCTCTCAGTCACTCACTTTGCTCCATCTAGATAGTATTTGTGTAGTATTTCTGTATTTCCATTTCCATATGTGTCTACCTTCATTTTCATCAGAATTCTCAATGCCAGTTGCTTACCATTCTGGAGAAATTGTACTCAATGGAAACATTCAGAGAAAAGAAGATCATTTTCACTGTAAGCGTCAGTCGTCATCCGTTTTGTCATTTTTTTTTCAGTGTATAATTATATACTTAAATATTAATTCATATGATCAAAGCCAAAGATGTTAAGCACAATTTAAAGTTTTACCACCAGTTTCTTTTCATAACATGAAACAGCTTTACTCTTACCAATTCACTGCAAGCAGTGACCTAGAAACTTGAGACAAAAACAGTAATAAGAAACAATTAACTGATGTGCTTAAAATACCACTAGAACATATTCACCTCTGGTTATGACCTCGGCTCTGAAGATTTGTAGGATTTTTAAATAAATAACATTAAA
>NW_006408648.1:6274180-6279501 GCF_000296735.1 Chrysochloris asiatica | reverse complement strand
TATGTAGTTGACCATTTTTAAGTGAATGCTTTGTCAACTTACCATATATTAAATATGCGTTATACAAAAGAGCAATCATAGTTGTTGCTGGGGGTTGCAAGAGTTTAGTCAACCTTCTAATTATACCCTCTTTGGTGATTTTCAGAATGAAGCAATGACTGGCTCTCACACCCAGAACCGAGCCCTCTCTCGAATCACTCTGGCATTAATGGAGGACACTGGGTAAGACAGCTGTAAGAATATCTTATAAATTATTGATTAAAATTAAATGAATATGCATATTAAGATTATGGCATAAGAAAATAAATTTTATTCAGAACCAAATGAATTTGTTAATTCTGTGAATTTTGTGCAGTCAGCTGTCGATTATCCATATCCGAACCAGCTCTGTTTATTCATTCAATAAATACTGAGACATAGTAGTGAGTAGAACAAAATCTCTGACATTATGAGGTTTATTTCTAATAAAGAGGCAGTGCTAATATTTAGAAAAAGACTATTATCAATAAGTTTTAAATTGTAAATTAAACTGATGAGAGATTGCTGGTTTTTAAAGCAGTAAATTTTCTAGTAAAGTAATGGAGCACTATTTTTAAATGAAATCTTTTGCAGAACCCTCACATACCAACCAGATAAAGTAAAAACATGTAAAATATTGTTATCCTCTTACTCTCCACCAGATAAGTATGTGAAAGTAGAATCAAATTTGAAAATCATTAGAAGTATTATTTTTAGCATAGAAACTGATGATGTTGCCTTAACTTTTGAGGAGTTCAAAGAGGTATTTGGATTTAAAAATAGAGAGATCATTGTTGAGACTCTAGGGTAAGAAAGGATATTATTAATATTGTTTTGACCCTGAGAATGCAAGCTAGGTGGACCCAAAGAACAGAGAAAGGAATTTGCTTGAAGGGAGGAGGAACACCACCCTCTCTCTGAATTCAGGAAGAAAGAATGGGAGTCAGAATGCATGTCATTTTGTACACAGAGGCAAGAAGTTGAGGAAATTTGTAAATGATGGTCTCCATTGTCTCTGTGAATTTGGAAGCAAAGCCATCTAGTGAGGGAGAGAAGAGGACAGGAGTTAGATATAGCTAAATAGCTCATGGGCATTGTTTTGTGACAGAGAATCTGCAAGGGTCATCTACTTTCCTAATTTTCTTTTAATCGAAAGAAAAACAGTAAGGAAAAATATAGAATTCTTGGTCTAACCAAGAAATTTGGGTACTTTTTATTTGGAGAAATCCCTGAGTGACACAAATGGCTATGTACTAATGGTTATATACTACCAGTGGTTATACACTACTAACCAAAAGGTGAGTGACTTGGGTCTACCCAGAGACACCCAGGAAGGAAAGCCTGGTAATGTACTTCCATAGGAGAGATCAGTTCTACTTTGAAACACAGTCAGAATCTTCTCCATGGCAACCAGTTTGGTTTTCTGGATGCCTTTAGGAATTAGATGTGACATCCTATTAGTGCACATTGCTTTGAAATTAAATGTTACTTTCTACAAGTGATAACCAATTTTTGAAGTCCAATTGGACTGTACCATTTTGGGGATATTATTCTTTTAGTGTATTATTATAAAAATTTACAGATATATATAAGATATGGGTGTAATATGATGTGTGTACTACGATGAACCCTCATATACCCATAACTTGGATTCAGCAGAGATTAAGATGTTGCCACTTCTGCTTCATTCCGTTTGTGCTTTTTCCCCCAAAGTCACAAACATCAAGTCATTTCACCCCTGTATAGTCAGCGTGAGTCTCTGAAAAGTGTGGACATTTTCTTATATATCCACAATTGTTGTTGTTAAGTGCTGTCGAGTCGGTTCTGACTTACAGTGACCTTATATAGGGTTTCCGAGGAGCAACTGATGAGTTTGAACCACTGACCTTGCAGTTCAAACTGACCTTGTGCTAGAGTGCTTATCCTACAGCGGCATACAAGGACTCCCAGTAACAAAATTACTAAAAACTTCCTGATATCTTGACCATACAGTTGGTAATCAGATATTCCTATTTAAAGTTAGAGCTATTCTACAACACACACATGCCTTTTTTCATTACATTGATTGATTGTAGAACCAGGTTGTTGTTAAATATCTTCAAGTCAATTCATACTCATAGCGACCTTGTATAGGGTTTCCAAGGAGGTTGTTGTTGTTAAGTGCCGTTAAGCCAATTCCAACACATAGCGGCACTGAATAGGGTTTCCAAGGAGCAACTGGTGAGCTTGAAATGCCAACCTTGGCAGTTCATTCGACTTAGCAACCCAGCACTTAAATCCACAGTGCCACACCAGGAGGTTAGTTGTCTAAAATTCTGTTGTTTCCTTGTTCTAGGATTCCATGTATTTCTTGTAAGTAAGAGAGGACTTCAAGAAGGTCATGGAAAAATTCTGTTGTCTTTTCCTTTCATTTTCCCCATAAATGTTTTGAAGCCCCTTGTGTAAATTAGCCCTAAATGATTGATTTGATTCAGATTTAGCTCTTTTGTTTGCTTGCAAGATAACTTTGTAGGTAATAACTAGTGCCAACTTACCCAACTTTAATGATTAGTAGATTCAGATGGTTACTTTCATTTTAAAGTACCCTATCAACCTTTTAAGGAGCTCTGGTAACGTAGTAGTTACGAGTCGGGCTGCCAACCTCAAGGTCAGCAGTTCAAAACTACCAGCAGTTCTGTGGGAGAAAGATGAGGCGTTTTGCTCCCATAAAGATTTACAGCCTTGGAAACCCTATGCAGGGTCACTATGAGTCAGAACTGACTCCAAGATACTTAACAACAACCACCAAACTTTTGGAGTCCTGGTGTGGCACTCTGGGTTAATGCGCCAGACTGCAAAGTCATTTGAACTACAAGGTCCTGTCAGCAATCAGTAGGAAGCATGGCATGGTCCTGCTGCCCTGTTTAATTGATTCTGAGCCCTTAGCCCTTTTGAGATTCATGCTGTTTTGGTTAAGGCACCAGTAGGAAATGGAAACACTGTGGAGTGTGAGAGTCATTAATGAAATCACTAGTTTTCCTTTTTATGAGGCAGCATAGCAGCAACCCGGGACTGATGTTACATACCTGACAGTACAGGTATCTTTCAAAACTTCTTATTGTGAATTGAGTGATGCTTTACAGAGCAAAATATCAATTTTATATTCTACAAATCGTGCACTGTATTTCTTCTCAATGACTGCAATCCTCTCCCTGTAACCAGTTATCCCACTTCTTTCCTGCGGTACTGCCACTCCACCCTCCTTCCCAACCCTTCTGAGCATTGTAAGTGTAAGTTGCTCTTTTGATCCTGAATGGTTGACCATTCCATGGTGAGCACACCTTACTTCTACTGTTGTCCCTGCTATATACCTGAAATTTAAACCACAAGGTGAGTTCTGTTCTGGACCTGAAGAATAACTGAGGGCTACAGTCTCTGATTTCCTCCAGTCTCTTTCTGACCAGTAAGCCCAGTCCTTTTTTTTCTTTTATTTTGTGGTGGGTTTTTTGTTTTTCTTTCTTTTAACTTTTTATTGTGAATTGAGTGAAGGTTAGCAGACAAGATCATGAGCTTAACTTTCAACCAATCATATGTTTTGTTTCATCTCAATAATTACACTCCCCTCCCTGAAGCAAGAGTTAGCTTGAGAATCCCTCTGTGGCTTCCCTTTTACATTTTATTTTTCACAGACGAACAAAGCAAAAATATTTGATGTACATATACAAAACAAAAAATATATATTCATTTAAATGTCCAGAGGGCACATTTTGCATGCCAGCCTCCTGCCCTTTCTCAGTCTATAGGCCTAGAGTCTGCAGCTGCTTTATCTCTCCATGCCTCCAGCTCTGCTGTTGCTGTTTTTCTATGTAACATCTCACGTTCCACTCATACTCTTCCTTCTTGATGGTCCTGGTGTCCTCTGTTTCTGAAATGAAAGATTAACTACTCCCCCCTTTTAGATACATATCTTCTACAATTACAGTTGTGACGATCACAACTAATCCTGCTGACAATTACTCACAATTAAATCATAAAATCCTAACACCATCATCCACCACACCTTTTACCAGATCCACCTAGAAAAGAAAGGAAACTATTCAGTGGGAGATTCTACTTTACTCCCCTTGTCTTAAAATTAAGCATACTCATGAAAGCTTATAAGCCACCTACTTCTTCCCTTCATAGCCGCTCATTTTTGATAGACAGTGGCTAAATTACCCATCCCTGTCCACCCATTGCCCTAAGAAAACAAGCTTGATCCTTGATGTGAAGAATCCTTCCGTTTTGATTTCAATTTTGAGCAACTGCATCCATAAACAAAGGCCCAAGTTAATCAATTTGTAGCAATTTATGCTTGCTCCAGTATCAAGCATCTTTATCTTCATCTGGGGTTGAGTTCTGGTCAGCTAGCCATCCAAGCTAGGTCAAATAGGTACTAGCTGCAAGTTTGGGAAGCTCACTCTTTTTAATAATTTTGAGTTTTGCTCGATATTTTCTCCCACTCTATCCAGGGCCTTCTAATGTGATCCCTTTCAGAGCAGTTGGTAGTGGTAGCCAGACACCATCTAGTTCTTCTGGTCTTGGGGTTGTGGGGGCTGATGGTCACATGTTCCATTAATTTATTGCACTAATTGATTACAAGCATGTGAGAATATTTTTTTCAACTGTAGACAAGGAAGTGAGCTTTTATAAATCTGTAAGTTGTAGCTTATCGAAGTTATTCTCCCACTAGCATGAGCTGTTTTTCCAGAACCCTGGAAGTCATCTTTGTAAGCTCGTTTGCCACACCTCTCACATTGTGTCAATCACAAATTTTGTTAGGTGCCACAAGTACATGAATTCAGACTCAGCAATTTAAAATATTAAAACAGTATCATCACTTAAAAGGGAAACTTAGTACCCTTTAGCTTTTATCCTTCCCTCAGCCCAAACAACCACTAATCTACTTTATATGTGTGTCTGTAAATGTCTCTTTTCTGGGTAATTCATATGTGGAATCATATGTCGTTCTTTTGTGATTGACTTATTTAGAATATGTTTACCTATTTACCTATTGATGGACATTGGGTTATTTACCTTTTTGTCTATTATGAATATCTGTTTTTCCTCCCACATTACTTTTGGCTATAAATATTTGTTTATAAATTTCTGTGTGGTGGAGAGAAACTGAAAGCTTTCCCTTTGCGAACAGGTACCAGACACGGATGCCCTTTGTCACCACTCCTATCTATTCAGTATTGTTCTGGAAGTCTTAGCCATAGCTATAAGGCAAGATAGGGAAATTAAATGCATCCAAATTGGCAAAGAGGAAGTAAAACTTTCTC
>NW_006408648.1:6270098-6272219 GCF_000296735.1 Chrysochloris asiatica | reverse complement strand
TGAAGAATGGATAAACAAAACTGTGGTACATACACACAATGGAATATTATGCTACCTTGAAGAATAACAAGGAAGCGGCAAGCCACCGCATAACATGGATGAACCTTGAAGACATTATGATGAGTGAAATTAGTCAGTCACAAAAGGAGAAATACCGCATAGGACCGTTATTGTAAAAGCTTAAGAAAAAATAGCCACGCTAAAAGGGAAAAAACATTTTCTTTGTTTCTTACCGGTAGGGTTGGAGTGGGGACTTTGGGGTAGGTGGAGGGAGGTGACAGTAGAGCACAGGTTAGGGGCAGAACACAAGAAGGGGGCGGGTGGAAGAACAAGGTAGATAGGGAAACACTGAGACAGGTTTGCATGGGTTAAATGGGACAGAGGTAAATAGTGATGATGCATGCTCAACCTTGGGACAGCAGGGCTCTGTGATACAGGAATCAATGCACTGTTTGAAGAGGGAAAATAATACTAAATAATACTAAACTGCTTGACTGTCTTATGTGTATTTATTTCCCTTGTCTACTATCTTAAAATGGAAACTTGAGTTGGATAGAAAGGAATGTCGGGAAACATGATTACAAAAAGCTTGTAAGCCTGTCTACCGCCTATAACTGACTGGAATACTTAAAAGGGGTTCTACAACTTGCCCAGTAGAATAGTCCTCCTGCAGAGAGCCTTTGTAGTGTATAGGACCTTAGGTGGAATCCTGAGGCCCATCCAGAACCTTCTGAGTTGGGACATTCCCACTAGAAAGAACAAACAGACCAGCCTGGAACAGCTAGTGCAACAGAAGATACATCTTCAAAGAAAGACCATCAGGAAAAACCCAAAACAAAAATGGCAGTATGAATGGCTACTGCAAGAGTAAGCAAGTTGTTTACAAGGAAGCCATCGAGGCAAGCAATCACGTTCCTTCCGGACAAACCCCCCTCTAAGAATGAAACTCAAAGGGAACACATGAGCAGGCATGTAAGCTTGCTGGTGCCCATGTTGGTCTATTGGTGAGTGGAAGAGGGGGAAAGGCAGCAATGAAGAAATGGGCTGAGTTCAACCACATTCCATAGACTCCTGTGGACCTGGAGATGAGAGAGAAAAGAAGAAGTTGGTCCAAAGTATGGTGAGACCTGGGGAAACCTGAGCCCATGGACAAGGACATAACCACAGAGGGCTATAGCTGAGAGTGAAGTGTCCAGCAGATATGAAGTGAGGGGAGATGCACATGAACACCCAAACTTGCAGATAGTACCCTTTTGACCTAACCTCAATGGCTTGATAATCAGAACTTGACTAGAGGAAGATTAAAAAAAAAAAAAAAAATTTTTTTTGGTGAAGGAAATGAGAATAAATAATTGCTATAATTTGATGAACTTGACCTATACTCATGGAGGTAGTAACTCTAAATACCAACAGAGAGTATCAATGCTATCCCCTCAGTATACAGGGACGATAGGCATAGGTAACTTAAACATTGGCTACCTAAAATTAGAGGGTGATAAAGGCATGAAATGATTGGCTTACAAGGTTTCAAGGAGGAGTTTAGTTTAATAGTGTGTGGGGGTGGGGGTGGGGGGAGAAAGAGTCCCCACTGAGTAGTTTTTATCATGTCTGGATGGTTCTGTTAAAAAGAGATGGGGATAAGTTTCTTATGATTGAGTATTAAGTAATTATTATCATGACTAATTGTGACTGTCACAATTATAAAGGTAGAAGTTTTGTAACAAAAACTGGGTAGTAGTTTATCTTACAGTCCAGAAACAAAGGACCCAGGACCGTGAAGGGAGAAGAGCACAAGTGGAATGTGAGACCTTATCCAGAAAAGTAGCGGCACCAGAGATGGGGACATGGAGAGAAGGAGCAGCTGAGGACTCTAGATTCATGGAGAGGGACTAAGAGATGGCGGGCAGGAGGCAGACTTGCAGAATGTGCCCTTTAGTGGTGTATATTATTATATATGCCTGAGTGCTTTTTTTTGTTTTTAATGCTTTATTGTGAATTATGTGATAGTTTACATGGGAGGACATCAGTTTCACATTGATCCTGTTGTATAACATTTCCTTGCCATGCATCATCCATCATCCGTAAACCAAAGGATATACCCTGCAAGCCTGCCTCCTGGTC
>NW_006408648.1:6267542-6268597 GCF_000296735.1 Chrysochloris asiatica | reverse complement strand
AATGAAACAAAGTGTATAATTTGTTGAACGTAAAACTGATGATCTGCTTTGTAAACTTTCACTCAATCTACAATTAAACCTTAAGAAAAAAAATTTCTGTTTGAGCACATGTTTTTACTTCTCTTGGGTGTATACCTAGGAGTGGAATTGCTGTGTCATATGGTAACTCTATATTTAGTCCTTTAAGAGGCTGCCAGACTATTTTTAAAAGTAGCTAAACCGTTTTACATATCAACTAGCAGTGTAAGAGAGTTCTAGTTTCTCCATATCCTGTGACTTTATCCACAACACTTGTTATTTTTGGATTTTTGGATTCTAGCCATTCTGGTGGTGTGAAGAGATAGCTCATTGTGATTTTGATTGGCCTTTTCTGATGATAAATGATGTCATACACCTTTTTTTTTTAATGTTTTATTGTGAATTATGTGATAGTTTACATGGGAGAACATTAGTTTTATATTCATCCTATCATATATTGTATCATTGCCATGGTTACAATCCCCTCCATGCATCCTCTACCAATCAAAGGGTATATCCTACAAACCTGTCCCCACACCCCTCCTACCCTCCCCACACCCCTTCCCCAGTTGTTAGCACACAGCCCCTCTTCCTCTCTGGGTCTAAAGTCCCCAGCTGCTCCATCTCTCCACGTCATCGTCTCTACCTCCATCTCAGAGATCAGTGCTTCTCTGGGTAGAGTCCTGCTCTCTGCTCTTCTCCCTTGATGGTCCCAGGGACCTCCGCTCCTAGACTGAAAAGTTAATCATGCCCCTCCTTGCTACAAAATGTCTACCTGCCTTTACATTTACAACCCTCACAATCAGTCCTGATAACAATTATTCACTATTGTATCACAAAAGACCAATCGCATTTCCTTTCATCAATCCCAGCTAGACAGATTGGATACTACTCAGTAGAGATTCTACCTTCTTCCAGGCCCTCTGGATCTAGGTTCCCTCTTGAAAGCTTGTAAGCCAGTCATTTCTTGCCTTTGTAACCCCCATTTTGGGTAGCCAATGTCCAAGTTGCCCATCCCTGTCTACTCTGTGTATGGA
>NW_006408648.1:6257289-6263913 GCF_000296735.1 Chrysochloris asiatica | reverse complement strand
CTCAGGCACCCCTTCTAGTCACCAGAATGGAGGTGCACAAACAGTGGGGGTTGCCAGTGAACAGATATCATAAAAAGAAATCAGAACAAAGCAAAACCGACATAGTATATTATCCCCCTTTGCTTCGAGGTTCCCTGGCGTTTTTCTGTGGTGTGTCTGCTCCCCTGCTTAGTCTTACCATTTGGTCTCATATAAGTTGTGGGCTCCGGCTACTGAGCCCGGCAGATTCAAAAGTACGTGATTTTTTACTACCGCTTCAAGTTCCACTAGCTATAAACTTTCAAACTTTTTAAATATTTGTACCTATGTGGTTCCGAGTTTTTGAGCTCTGCCCTGCATCTGCTTTGCCTGGTATTCTGTGGTATGGCTGACGGTGACTTCACTGCACCTCCACCCTAGCTGCCATCAAACCCCGCCTCCCCCCTATTCCCTTGGTTTTGTTATAGTATCTCTTCATTTTCATTTATCTCAAAGTATTTTCTGATTTCCCTCTTGATTTTTTTCTTGACTCACTGGTTATTTAAGAGTGTGTTTTGTAATTTCCACATTATGTATGTGTTTCCCAGATTTTGTTCCTGCTGTTGATTTCTAATTTCATTCCACTGTGGTCAGAGAACATATTTTGTATTAGTTCTGTGTTCTTTTGAATTTATTGAGGTTTATTTTATGAACTAGCATATGGTCTGTTATGGAAAATGTTGATAAGACTATTTAGTCTGTTGTTGTCATGTTCTACAAATGTTTGTTAGGTTTACTTGGCTTGTTCAGTGCTGTCTAATTGGTTCTAACTCAGAGACTATGTATTGAATTTCCAAGGAGTGACTGGTGGGTTTAAACTGCCAACCCTGAAGTTACTGGTTCATTGCTTATCCTTTAGCACTACATAGTGTTCCCCATGTCTTCTATCTACTCGTTGATCTTCTGTCGATCCTTTATTGAAAATAGGATATTGAAGTCTGTAATGATTATTGTTGAATTCTCAATGTCTTTTTCATTTATGTCAGTTTTTGCTTCAGGATGTTTTGTTATTACATGTGTATATGTTTATGAGGTTTATGTTTTCCTGATGATTTCTTAAATAATAGAATATCTGTCTTTATCTCTAGCAATTTTTTTTGCTTTAAAGTCTATTTTGTCTGATGTTAGTATAGTCATCCAGCTTGTTTCTTTTTTTTTTTTTTGGGGTTTCACATTAATTGGTACTTTATTTGCTTAAAACCTAGACAACATTGTCAGTTTGAGAAGAAATTCTCTGTGATATATAGATTGATCTTGTCATTTAAATTCAATTCTAGGGTTTTTTTTTTTCCCCCTCCAGGGGTAGGAGTGGGAAAGGAAATATACTTGGAAAAGCTTATCCAAGAAACAGAACAGATACACGTATATTTTAAAAACATGAACAAAGCATTAGAGAATGAGATCTGAAATCAAGAGTGATTTCAGTTTTGGCGGCCCCTGCCTTTTTTTTTTTTTTTTTAATGTAAACTTCTTAAAGACTGCAGCAGGATAAAGGATCACTGGCTCTCATCTCAGAAATAACAAGTGATGAATCAAAAAGAAAACTTACCCCCCACAACAAGGCCTGGCAATCCTGTTCTCCACACCCTCCCCCAAGATAAAAATATGTATACTTTACATAGCAACTCAAAATTGGTCTTCATCCCCTACCTGCCTCTTATCAGTGGAAGTTTAAAATCATGATTTAAAAAAAGACATCGAAGCTCATGTTATAGCTCGTGTCTGAGGACAATTGATTTCTTTTTTTCTTTTTCTTTTTAAGTACAGCTAGGGAAAGAAGCTATCATTTTTAATTAAAACCTTTCTGCACTTTCTGATTACTGTTCAACTTATTATTTAGCAAAAAGCAAAATGTTTATAGTGTTTATCTTAAATCTTATTGTTCTACCACTGTGGTATGCCTTCCATTAAAATAAAGAGATGGAGTGGTCAATCTGGTGATTCATTTGGCATGGCTTTCATTGGAGACTGGGTGGCAAAGAGAATAGGACATCCAAAAAGTAACTTACACATACAATGGTTTTCTTTAAAAAAAAAAAAAAGAGAGAGAGAGAAAATGTTACCTTCAATAAATGGAAACAAGCATTCAAAGCCCATCTTTCAAGCCATAGTCAAACCATGTTCTATCTTAAGGAGATTCTCTCTTTCTTTGTTAATAAAATCTCTCCCCAAACCATCATCACTTTTAATCATTCCCAGACTGGGCTTCATCTTCAGATGCTTCATTCCCAGATTTTTCTGGTGGAGGGCTAGCAGATGTTTTCTTTTCTGGAGGGCTTTCTGATTCCTCATCGTCTTCTCTGGGGAGAAGGAGTCTTTTCCTTTGATGCCTTTGAAGCTATGGGGCGAGCCACTTTCCCTTTGCCTTTCACCGGACTTGGCGTCACTGTTGCCTTTAGCCTGGGTTTGGGCATTTTCTTTTCTTGCGCTCAGGTTTGGATTTCTTAACCATCTTTTTGTTTTTCTTTTTTGAACTGCCATAGTCACTGTCATCATCGTCTTCCATTAGGAAGTCTTCATCACTGCCAGAATCTTTTTCTTGGAATGGTGCCTCATCCTCCTCTTCTTGTTCTTCCTCACTGCCCACATCTTCCATAAGCATTTTTCTCTGCTTAGAAGCTGCTTTAGAAGCTGCCTGTCATTACAATCTACTCCCCCAAACTAGCCATTAAAAACCTGATGTATAGCAACAGATATTGTTCCGTATAATGGAGGTCATTTTTATGATCTTTTTTTTCATCTTCACTATCATCTGCTGAGTGAGAGTCATCCTTCTTGGTCCTCACATCTTTTTCTTCCGGGTCCTCACTGTCTTCCTGTGAATTCTTTCCAGATCTCCTCTTATTTTTAGCTTCTCGAGGAGATGATCACATTTTTTTAGCTGGAGGACCCGAATCTCTTCCATAATCTTCATCAGCATCATCAGATTCCTGAAACTGTGAATAATCAACGACCCTCCTATTTCTGAGAGGCCGAGACGTGTTCGATGTCGAGAAACAGGAGCCAGTCGAGAAGCCAAAGACCAGGATTCCACCCCGCGCGCTTCCATCCCCCAACTTCGGCCGCTGCGGCCGCTGCAGCTGAACCTCGAGCCCCCAGCTCCCCTGTCTCTCCAAAATCATCCAGCTTTCTCGAGGTTGCTGCTTGCGTGATAATCTTCTTCCATCCATTTACTTTCCTCCATTCATTTACTTTCTATTTGTGTTTGTCTCCTATACACAACATATGGTTGGATTATATTTTCTAATCTAGTCACACAATCTCTGCCTCTTAATTGGATTTTTTCATGGACATGTGTACAACATGGGTAAAGATTTATGTAGAAATAGGAGGGGGTTTCAAAAAGTTCATGGAAGAATTGAATTAAAAGATAATGGAATTTTCCCACAAACTTTAAAAAGTCCCCTTATGGGCTGTGTGCTGATGATGGGGGTGGGGGTGTGTGTGGGCGGGGGGGGGGGGCAGGCTTGCAGGGCATACCCTTTGGTTGGTTGATGATGCATGGAGGGGATTGTAACCATGGCAATGCAACGATATATGATAGGATGAATGAATGTAAAGCTAATGTTCTCCTGTGTAAATTATCACATAATTCACAATAAAACATAAAAAAAAAAAAACCCACACAAAGAGTCCTCTTATATCCTCTGTAAAACCTCCTTATGTTCATGTGTGAGGTACCGTTCTCCTTCCCTTCCCTGTGCACCTTATGCCATGCATCTCCTCATAGAGTACTGGAGTGCAGAATTGCGTATATGATCGTATTTACCTCTGTTGTTTTTAACTCTTGTGTTTGTCCCTTTGCCTTCATCATTTTTGTTGACCTCCCTCTATTTCCTTTCCCTTTACCCAAATTAATATGTGTCTACCAGCTGTTCCACGGGAGAAAGATGAGGCTTTCTGCTCCTATAAAGATTTACAGCCTCAGAAACCCTGTACAGGGTCGTTTTGAGTCGGAACTGACTCCACGGCACATAACAACAACAACCCTCTAGTTAATGACTTCCCTTCCATTCCCTTCCCTTCCCTGGTAATCATCAATGGATATTTCTTTTTGTGTGAAAATGTTTAATAATAATGGTCTCATGCAAAATTTTCCTTTTGTGATATAGACTTAGTTCACTCAGCATAATGTTCTTCAATTTTATCCTTGTTTCTCGTTATTCTTTAACATAGCATAGTATTCCATTGTGTGTGTAAGTGGTCTCCAAGAAGTTCATGGAAAAGTGAGCATTATGAAAAATCTATGCATGGATTTCCAATAATAATGGCACCTAACAACTGTACCTAAATAAACTTTTACTAACGTGTCTGAACAGGATCTGGTTTGAGGCACTAAGAAGTATAAGACATCAGTTTGAAAAGAGCCCCTCTCAGAGCAACATGGGTTCTGCTACAATGCTACAATTCTGCTAAAATTGAAGCAAGAACAAACAAAATTTATGGTGAAGCTTGGGTGGAAGGATGGTGAAATCATTGATGCTTTATGAAAAGTTTATGGGGACAATGACTCAAAGAAATCAGCAGTTTACGAATGGACAGTTTGTTTTAAGAAGGGACAAGACAATGTTGAAGATGTTATAAGCTCACCAGTAAATTGTTAATACTTTACCATCTAGTACAACTTTGTGCTCACCCACTTCCTTTGTGCTATTGTTGACAAATATATTAAAATACAAATTACAAATACATCACACATTTATTTATTATACCCCAACAGTACATCATTATATGCATGTTATTTTTACATTTGCTTTTTAAGTCAGTTAAAAGAAAAAGGAGAAAAATATTAATTACCTTAACTGCTACTTTTTTTTTTTTTTTTTGCATAGATCACTTGTTTTCAGCCTAAAGAACTTTTTTTTAGTATTTCTTCATAAGGCAGATCTACCAACAAAATATTATCTCAATTTTGATTTATCTGGGAAATTATTTATTCATTTTTTAAAAATAACTTTGAAGTTATACACATGACAAATAAGCAAATGAAAAATGCTGAACATCATTGGTCATTATAGGATCAGAAAGCCTAATAATAACAGGTATTGGTGAGGATGTGGCAAAATTGAGGCCCACCCAGTCTGCTATTGGGAATGTAAAATGGTGCAGCCATTCTGTAAAACAATCTGGCAGTTTCTCAGAGGGTTAAACATAAGAGTTATCATTGGACCTATATACCCATGAGAAATTAAAATAAGTTCATACAAAAAACTTGTTTATGAATGTGTATAACAGCCAAAAGATGGGAACCACCAAATGTGCATCAGTGGGTGAATGTATAAACAAAGTGTTGTATATCTATATAATGGAGCTTTATTTCGACATAAAAAAGAAATGAAGTAATGGTACATATAGCAACTTGGACTTGACGGCACTTAACAACAACAACAATATGATATAAAATGGAACCAAAGTCTCACAAACAGTATTTGCTCTTTCTTCCTACAGTGTAGTCCTTGTTTCTGTTTTGTTGGTTTTTAAAATGAGAAATGCTGATCAAGACCCACTCAGTTGATAACACAACTCACTAATACCAGGGGAAAAAAAAATCCATTTCTAAGCTTCCATTGTTTCCTTAGCTAACTTGTACCCATCCTGCTAGGTTTAGCTTTTGGAGTTGCTTCCTCTGCAAAACCTTTCCTGATTCCTTTGACTAGTTTAGGTTTTCCCATTAATATGTTCTTCTTAGCACCTTATACTTCTCCATTGTAGCATTCATCAGACTTGTATCTGTCATCTCCAAGAATTTTGTCTGTTGATTTACTGCTGCACACTTAGCATTTTAAAAAGTTATTAACATGTTGTTGTTGTTGTTAAGTGCCTTAGGGTCAGTTCTGACTCATAGCAACCCTGTATAGGTTTTCCAAGGAGTGACTGGTGAGCTTGAACTGCTGAGCTTGCAATTCAAACCGAATTTTTACTCTAGTGCATTAACCCACAGCGTCACACCAGGATTCCATTGTTGTTAGGTGCTGTTAAATCCAGTCAGTTCTGACGCATAGTGACCCCATCAACAACAGCATGAAACACTGCTTAACATGTAATAAGTGTTTGAAAAGGAACTGTTCAGGAGGAGCTGGAAAGAATAGATGTCAAGAAGGTTTCTAGAAATGTAACTTGGAGTGCCTTGCAGGTGAAAAACACCCTGCTAATAATCTGGAACCAACTTAATGGCACATAACAACAGCAATACTCTGCTCTGCACTCCTCAATTTAAATTAGATTTGGCAATTCCCTAGACAATTTAATTACAGAAATGGCTGCAAGCATACATTGATAGAGAATTTCCAGAAGTTCAAGCTGGATTCAGAAGAGGCTGTGGAATGAGGGATATCATGGCTGACATCAGATGGATCTTGGCTGAAATTAGAGAATCCCAGAAAGATGTTTACCTGTGCTTTAGACTATGCAAAGGCTTTCGATTGTATGGATTATGACAAGCTATGGACAGCATGACGAAGTATGAGTATTCTGGAACACTTAATTGTGCTCATGAGGAATCTGTACATAGACCAAGAGGCAGTTGTCCAAACAGAACATGGGAACATTGAATGGTATAAAATTAGGAAAGGTGTGCGACAGAATTGTATTCTTTCACCATACTTA
>NW_006408648.1:6255129-6256439 GCF_000296735.1 Chrysochloris asiatica | reverse complement strand
CTAGGAGACAGTACTGACTCAATGGCACCTAACAATAACAACATCCATAGGAATGAGCACTTCTTAACTCAGGTACTGCTAACAGAATTGCCAGTGTGAAATTAGTGACCTCTTTTACTCTCTGAGGAGAAGGATGTGGCTTTCTACTCCCGTAAAGATTTACAGCCTCAGAAACCCTGTTCAGGATCGCTATGGGTTGGAACAACAACAAACTGATCTTGTCAGTGAGAAAACTAATAAAAGTAGAATCCTTGGCTTTGATTAGTAAATTTGTCAATAAACTGACTCAGTGTTTGCTTGTTTTTCTTATTCTGAAATTAGAGCATTTTTAAAGCATTGGTCATTGTATCCATTCTTTATTATAATAATGTAATGTTTATACATACAGCCTATTTGTGAATGTTATTGTTGTTTAGTGCCATCTGGTTGGTTCCAACTCATAATGATCCCCTTTAGGGCTTCCAAGGAGTGGCTGATGGATTTGAATCGCCAACCTTGCGGTTTAAACCAACCTTGTGGTCCAGTGCTTTTCCTAGAGCACCACATCAGAAATGTCACAAATTCAAGGTTAGGGGAACAAGAAACCAGTAACAACTAAATCAGTTTAGGGAAAGAGTAGCCAGCTAGGGGCTTCAAACAGTTCGCAGAAAAATTCCTTTATCTTTTTAAAATTCCAGTTTTCCATGAATTTTTGAAGTTCCCTCTTATTCTTCAATTTACTCCCTTCTCTTTTTCTGTCATTCTCTATTATTTCTTTAGTCCTTATACTCCTTGCTTCAAATTTTGACCACTTTCTACTGTGACTTCTTCTTATCTTGAAAATTAGAATTCAGATGCACGGTTTCTTCCCCCTCCCAAACTTTTGAGTCCCCCAATCCTAAAACTGAAGTGACCCAGTCCTTGGGCTACAATGAACACTGTGCATTTTGGGCTTTGTAAACGCTCACCTGTGGGGATGATCAGTATCTTAGTTATCTAGTGCGGCTATAACAGAAATACCACAAATGGATAGCTTTAACACACACGTATTTTCTCACAGTTTAGGAGATTAGAAGTCCAAACTCAGAGTGTCTGCTCAAGGCACACTTTTTCTGTTGGCTCTGTAGGAAAGTCCTTGTCTCTTAGGGTTGGCATTCCTCTTCCTTTCTCTGCTGTTTTTTTAGAAGTTTTTATTGTGAACTAAGTGATAGTTTACATGGGAGAACATTGGCTTTATACCATCGCTTCATTACAATGATTGCAATCTCCTCCATGTATCATCATCATTCAACAGTATTTGCTTCTATTCCCTCTGTGGGTTTTTTTGTTTG
>NW_006408648.1:6252134-6254054 GCF_000296735.1 Chrysochloris asiatica | reverse complement strand
CATAGGCCTAGAGGTTAGGATTTACAACACATATTTTTCAGGGACCCAATTCAATTCATATCAGTCACCAAGGTCAGTTTAAAATTCTGCTCTCCTCAGTACTGAGATTTGTAACTGGTTTGTTTGAGTTGTTTTTTAAATGCCAGTAACAAAAGGCACTTTGTTTGAATTATTTCCACAGCTGGTACAAAGCTAATTACAGCATGGCCGAGAAGTTAGACTGGGGCCGAGGAATGGGCTGTGACTTTGTCAGGAAGAGCTGTAAGTTCTGGATTGATCAGCAGAGACAAAAGTAAGAATGCATTCCTAACAGTGTCTTTGATGACTCATTCATTTCTGATTTTTTTCTTTATTCTGAGTCTAGAATGGCAACAGTTTAAAAAATGGGTTCTGACTAGGTCAATTTAAAATTGTGTTGAAAATCATCGTCCGTCAAGTCCTTGGTAATCATATCTTAATAATAAGCTGCAGTGTTGTTTTCAGTCACATACTAAAAGAATTCACAATTTAGGAGTCAGAGTCATGGATATTTAAGTTTAGTTTGTGATTCATAAGTGTATGTGTTTTGCAAAATGTTTGCATGTTCTTTCTTTTTTTTTCACTAGTTTTTGTGGTGAAGTGCCATTGAGTTGGTTCCAACCCATGGCAACCTGTACAGGGTTTCCGAGGAGTGACTAGTGAGCTTGAACCGCCAACCTTGTAGTTCAAAGTGACTTTGCAGTCTGGCACATTAACCCACAGCACCACCCCAGGACTCTATAGAGTTTACATATAAGCATATATGCAACTGCTGATTCAGTATCAGAAATAGAAAAGTACTTTTGAGTTGTTGTTTTTGTTGTTAAGTGCTGTTGAGTCGATTCCAACCCATTGCAACCCTGTATAGGATTGTCGAGGAGCAGCTGGTGAGCTTGAACCGCCAATCTTGCAGTTCAAATGGCTTTGCAGTCTGTCTCATTAACTCAGGGCGCCACACCAGGACTCCATACTTTTGAGTAGTGATTCTCAAATATGGCTGCATGAAAAATCACCTACCAAACTTTTAAAAAGTAGGGTGTCCAAGTTTGAGTATATACAATGGTCAGTCCACAAAGTATTGCTATATGCTATATACACAGGTTTATTCCAAACACAACTTGTTTAAACATGTCTCTGAGGTCAGTGGATGAATGCATACAAGTTCTCTCAGTAATATACTTGTCTTAGTCTCATTAGGGTGCCTTCAACAACAACAACAAAAAGATCCAATCAGAACAATAGCCTGTGAGAGGATTTGCTAGGGCAATTTAATTCAAGACAGAGGTCAGCTCAGGAGGTTATGGTGACTGTTTTTGGGAATCTAAAGGAGTAATATTGATAGATTTTATTGAAGAACACAAGATGATCATGGGGGATTTTTTAGGAAGAAGTTTTAAGAAAACTGAAAATTTCATTGATGAGAAAAGGCCAATAAAGTTACACTCAGGTATTTTTTTGCATCATGACAATTTGCCTACTCATTCTTTGAGGGTAACAAGGACTATGCTATGAGAATTTTGTAGGGAAACCATATCCCATCTACCCTTACAGCCCTGATCTTGCCCCTCCAGACTTCTTTGTGATTCCAAAGCACAAAGAACATTTCAAAGGAACACAATTTGGGTTTCTTGAGGATGCCAATGCTGCCATTTTGTGATACAGTCTAAATTGAAAAGCATAGAATTCCTCAGGAATGGGTTGGAGAAATGGAAACACCACCTTCAGAAATGTATAAACCTAGATGGAGGATATGTCAAGAAACAATAGCTTCACATTTTGATATTTTTGTTTAATAAAGGTTTCGATGAGGCTTTCTACTCCCGTAAAGATTTACACCCTCGGAAACCCTGTACAGGGTCGCTATGGGTCGGAACCGACTCGACGGCACTTAACAACAACAAC
>NW_006408648.1:6245359-6250102 GCF_000296735.1 Chrysochloris asiatica | reverse complement strand
ACATCATTATTTACCTCTGTCCCACTTAGTCCATGCATACCTGCCTAATTGTTTTCCCATCCACCTTGTTCTTCCATTCCCCTCCCCCTTCTTGTGTATTGTCCCTCTCCCTAGCACCCAAATTATCCTATTTCTGTTCCCTACCCTGTGCTCCATCTTCCTCTCCCTCCCCTCACCCCACCCCTCAAATCCCGGTAACCAACGAAGAATCCCCCCACCTTTAGTATGGGTCCTTTTTTTAATCTTTTACAGTAGTGGTCCTATGCAGTATTTCTCCCTTTGCAACTGACTAATTTCATTCCACATAATGTCCTCAAGCATCATCCATGTTATGTGATAGCTTACAGCTTCCTTGTTGTTCTTCATGGCAGCATAATATTCCATTGTGTGTATGTACCACAGTTTGTTCCGCTGATGGGCACTTTGGCTCTCTCCATCTTTTTGCTATTGTAAATAGCACTGCTATGAACATTGGTGTGCATATATCTACTCGTGTTATGGCTCGTATTTCTTGTGGGTAAATACCAAGTAGAGGAATTGCTGGATCATAAGCTATTTCTATTTCCAACCTTCTGAGGAAACACCATATTGCTTTCCAGAGAGGTTGGACCATTTTGTAATCCCACCATTTTGTGTCCCAGTCTCTCCACATCCTCACCAGCATTTATTGTCCTCTACTTTTTTGATCTTTGCTGTTATTTTTGATGTGAGAGAGATGATATCTCGTTGTTTTGATTTGCATATCTAATGGCTAGTGATCGTGAACATTTCCCATATATTTGTTGGCTGCCCTGATATCCTCCTTGTGAAGTGTCTGTTTATGTCCTGTGCCAATTATTTAATTGGTTATTTGCCTTTTTCTTGTAGAGGTGTTGTAGTTTCCTGTATATTTTAGAAATGAGTCCCTTGTCTGATGTGTCATTGCAAAAGACTTTTTCCCATTATGTGGGTTCCCTTTTTACTCTTCAGGTGAAGTCTTTTGATGCTCATAAGTTTTTAATTTTTAGTATGTCCCACTCATCTCTTTTGTCCACTTTTGTTTGTGTAGTTTTAAAAATGTTTGGTAGTCTGTGTATTCCCTGGATTAGTGCCCTCACATTTTCCCCTATTTTTTCATTGATGGCCTTCATAATTTTGGGATTCACATTTAGGTCTTTAACCCATGCTGAGTTGGTTTTTGTATAAGGTGTGAGGTAAGGGTCTTGTTTCAATCTTTTGCATATTGCTTTCCAGTTCTGCCAGCACCATCTGTTGAAGAGACTATCACCACCCCATGAGATATATTTAGGTACTTTGTCAAAAATCAGTTGGCTGTATGTGAATGGGTTAATATCTGGATTCTCGATTATGTTCCATTGATCAATGTATCTTTCATTGTACCAGTACCAAACTGTTTTGCCTGTAATCTTTTGTTAGATTTACACCTAAGTTGTTTTTTGTTTTGTTTTGTTTTTGAGTGACTGTAAATAATTCCACATGTTCATTATTAGTATATAATGTAAAGCTCTATTTTGTAGATTTATCTTGTATTTTGTGACTTTGCCACCTTCTTAAAGTGTTGCTGCTGAGATTTTTACAGATTATTTGCACTTTTTAAATGTAGACAGTTATGTCATCTAAAAATAGGGACAGGTTTATTTCTTTTCAGATTGATCTCCTATCCCCTTTCTTGCCTATTTACAGTAACAAGAACGGTCAGCTTTGTGTTGAATAACAATGGTGAGAGTGGGTATCCTTGCCTTGTTCTGAGTCTTTGGAGGAAATCAGTCATGTCTTTCACCATTAAGTAGGAAAGGGCTTCAAAAAGTTCATGGAAACATTCCATTATTTTTCAGTTCCATTTTTCTGCAAACTTTTTGAAGCTTCCTCATATAATGTTAATTGTAAGTTGTTTGTTAAGTTGTTGCAAAATATATACATATGACAATATTTGCCAAGTCAACATTTTCATATGTACAATTAAATTTAGTGATACCAATTGCATCAATAATATAACTATAGGGTTTTTGTTGATATTTTTCATCAAGCTGAGGAGTTCTCTATTCCTAATTTTCTGATTTTTTTTTTTCTTTCTTTAATGAATGTGCTTATTCTCTAGTACCACACCAATGCATTAGAAGGTTCAAAAAGTAATTTAGCACAGAGTTTTAACCCTGTAGGTGTATTGTTACATGTAATCTGGGCTTTGTCAGTTTGGTGTACTGTGGTGGCTTGTGAGTTGCTGTGATTCTGGAAGCTATTCCCTGGGTATTTTAAATACCAGCAGGGTCACCCATGGTGGACAGGTTTCAGATGAGTTGCCAGACTAAGACAGACTAGGAAGAAGGAGAGGTGGATAACTTTCGAATGATTAGCCACTGAAAACGTTATTAATAGGAGAACATTGTCAGATACAATGACGCACAATGAGACCCTCAGGTTGGAAGGCACTCACAACACAACTGGGGAAGAGCTGCCGCCTCAAAGTAGAGTTGACCATAATAACATGGATGGAGGTAAGCTTTTAGGCATGGTTGGAAAAGTGGAGCATCAGTGAAAAGGTGGAAAATCCCCAACAAGGTGGATTGACACAGTGACAGCAGCAATGATCTCAAACAGAAACAATTGTGATGATGGCACAGGACCAGGCAGTGTTTTGTTCTGTTGTATGCAGGGTTACGATGAGTCAAAATCAACACAATGGTACCTAATGACAACAAGCTGGGCTTATGAAAAAAGTTTTAACAAACTACAAGAATGTTTCCATAAAAAATAGTGGCTTTCTGCTGACACACTGCACATAAAACTTTTATAGACAGTCATTTTGTTGTTGCCCCTCTCACAGTGTCACCTGTATGGTCCATAGCCCCCATGAAATGCCACTCGTATTTATTTCTCATTCTTGTTAGAGGCTTGCCAATTTTATTGATATTTTTCAAAGAACTAGCTTTTGTGTCATTTTATACTTTCTATTGTTTGTTGTTTTCAGTTTCACAGATTTCTGTTATCTTTATTGTCTTCTTCCTTCTGCTTGCTTTTGGTGTATTTTACTCCCCCTCCCCCCTAGATTCTCAGGTTATTGATTTAAGACTTTTCCTATTTTCTAATATATGTGTTTAAGTAGCTCTGGTAATGTAGTGGTTACAAGTTGGGCTGCTAACCTTAAGGTCAGCAGTTTGAAACTACCAGCTGTTCCATGGGAGAAATATGAGTCTTTCTGCTCCAGTAAAGATTTATAGCCTCAGAAACCCTATGCAGGGTCACTATGAGTCAGACCCGACTCCATGGCACACCACTACTACCACCAATATATACGTTTAGTGTTATAAATTTTCCTCTGAGCATGTCTTTAGCTATGACCCATAATTTTGGTATGTTGCAGTTTTGTTTTCATTCACTTCAATGTATTTTTTTTCCCTTGAGATTTCTTTGTCCTGTGTATATTTAAAAGTGTGTTGTTCCATTTTCAAGTCTTAGAGATTTTGCTGTTGTCTTTCTACTGTTGATTTCTAGTCTGATTTTATTGTGCTTGGAAACACACTCTGTATGATTTAATAAATGTTAAATCTGTTAAGATTTGCCTTGTGACCCAGGAGGATTTGGTTTATCTTGGTATATGTTCCAAGGGCTCTTAAAAAAAAAAAAAAATTCTGCTATTGTTGGGTAGAGTGTTCTATAAATGTTGGTTATGTTGTTGACGGTCGTGTTGACTTCTATAGCCTTGCTGATTTTCTGCCTAGTTGATGGTAACAGTTGTTGAGAGAATTCACAACCATGTCACTTTGAGGGGTCCCAAGGCCCCTGATCAGTGTGTTTCCTTCTTTACACCTTTCAGAGCCTTCTTGTCTTTGTTTTATATATAATGTCTAGGGTCTTTAGTTTAACTTTTAAGGAGGACTAGGAAAAAATAATCTACTCCATCATTCCAGAAACAGAAGTGGTACTTACATGTTTAAAAAGCTTCCCCCAATAATTGTGATGCATTCAGACTATGGACCTACAATTGTAAACTACTGCTTTAGAACAATAAATATTGTTTATTGAATTTATTCACTTTATTTGGCACTTTATGATTACAGAATATAATCTCATTTATTCCTAAAAGGAATTCTTTAGAACTTTTTACTGATATATAAAAAGGCTTAGACAATTGGCCTGCATAGGATCAGACAGCTGATGAGGGACTGAGCTGGACTTTACCTTCTGTCTCCTGGCCCAGTACGTTGCCCATTAAACCACAGCTCCTTCCTGTGTTGTTGAAGTTGTCATTCTCACCTTTGCTCAACTGTGTTAAGTCACAAGGCCATTTAAATAACCCAGAGTGTCTGTTGAGGAATCTGACATATGAATTACAGCCCTCTTGTGAGCAGAGCTACTAATAAGCAGGAGCAGTAATGCCTGCAGTCACTTCTGGAACAGCTCATTGACTCCAGCACTACAATGTGGTCTGCTAACATAGTGCTTCCCAAATTTTGTTGCACAGTAGAATCACCTAGAGAACTTTAAAAATGTCTATGCCCAAGTTGTACTCCATACCAATTAATTCAGACTATCTAGCGGTGGAAGCTGAGCAATTTTTTTTTTTTTAAAGAGATCCCAGAAGATTTCAGTGTGTAACAAGATTGGGAACTACTGTTCAGTCTATTCCAAGTATGTATGTAACTACCTTTGCAGCTGTGAGTTTAGAGAGGTTTTTGTTCTGTTAACAGCTGCCACTTGGTTGATAGTTCCCCCTTTGGGTTCCAATTATGTTGGTGACATGCC
>NW_006408648.1:6237260-6243759 GCF_000296735.1 Chrysochloris asiatica | reverse complement strand
TTCGGCCAGATAGTTATCTTCCAAATTTCTTGGTAGAAAGGGTCACAATTATACTATCATCTAAAACCAAAGACAGGAGCTTTCTCTCCCCACTTCCTCAAAACTGCAATTGTGTATCCTCTCAGCTTTGTTCTTTCCTTTGAACCATAAGCCAGAAGTCGGCAGGCTTTTTCTGCGAAGGGCCAGATAGTAAATATTTTAGGCTTTGCAGGCCATACAGTCTTATGTCATGACTACTTAACTTTGCTGCTGAACCACAGACAAAATGAATGGGCATGGCTGTGTGCCAATAAAACTTTATTTACAAAAACAGAGTATAGGGAAGATTTGACTACAAGACTGAAGTTTTAGCAGAACTCCATGACAAACATTCAAATATTCCAACTGGAAATCTGTAAGTCCAGAAATAGTTATAGGACAGCCTGGCTTGAGCACAGGCATTGGTGCTTGCATAACCTCTGGGCCTCATCAGCTTGACGCCTCTCCCTCATCTCTAAATGGCCTGCGTGAGCATAAGCAGAGCTCGTCTCCTATGAATCACTTGATCCATGCACACACAAAACAAGGCTTTTTTATAGTGGTGGTGGTTGTTAAGTACCATCGAGTCAGTTCCGACTTATAATGACCCTGTATAGGGTTTCCAAAGAGCAGCTGGTGGATTTGAACTGCCAACCTGAAAGTTCAAACCAACCTTGCAGTGCAGTTCTTATTCTACTCTAAAATGGATATTCAACTTCTCTTCTTAGCTTGCTTGACATTAATACTAACTACAGCTGTACTGTCTGACAAGATAGCTCTAGCTACATTGGATTTTAAAACTTTCTAGTTAAATTCATTATTGTTGTTGTTAGTTGCTGTTGAGTTAACGATGTGTGCAGAGTAGAATTGCGCCATTTGGTTTCAATTGGCTGTGACCTTTTGGAAGTATATTGTCAGGCCTGTCTTCTGAGATGCCTCTGGGTTCAAACCACCAACCCTTTGGCTAGTAGTCAAATGCTTATCTGTTTATACCATTCAAGGACTCAAAACTTAATAAATTAAATTTAAATTTCAGTTATACATTTGTACTAGTCACATTTCAGTATCCAGCTATGGTTGTTGTTACGTGTCTTCAAGTCGATTCCGACCCGTAGCAACCCTTTATTGGGTTTCCAAGGAGAAGCTGATGAGCTTGAACCACTGACCTTGCCGTTCAAACTACTTTGCAGTCTGACGCATTAGCCCACAGCACCACACTAGGACTCCAGCTATGGTGGTAGTGGTTGTTAAATACCATAAGTTGTTTCTGACTCTTAGAAACCCTATATAGGGTTTCAAAGGCTGTAAATCTTTGCAGGAGCAGAAAACCTCATTTTCCTTCCTCAGAGCTTCTGGTGGGCTCGAACTGTTGACTTTGCTGTTCACAGTCCAGTGTATATCCTAGACAGCACAGATAAAGAGCATTTGATTCATTTCAGAAAGTTCTTTTGGACAGTGCTGAACTAGAATTTGTCAGCCATGAATCTGGAACAGCCTTAACTTTGGAATTTTTGAAATCAATATTATTTGCCCTTCTTTTCAGTGGTGTAAAGAAGTTTTATCTCTCTAATAAATCCAGTTACTCATTTAGCCCAAACTCATTGTTTTACTCATGTTTAGTTATGTTTAATTAGAGTAAATATAATGTACTTTTTTATTTTAGACCAAAAGGAAATGAGCTTCATGCCGTTGAAAAAGTGAGAGTAAGAAATACTGGTTATATTCATTGGAAACATTATCATGGAAATCAAAATTACAAAAAAAAAAATTATAGCAGTGGTTTGGACAGTAGGAATTACATTTGTTGAGTAACTTCTTTGTGAAAGGCACTAAGTGCTTTGCACTGCGGCTGATAAAGTAAGTGGCTAGGGCTAGGATTTGAACCCATACCTGTGTGGTTCCTGTTACACTGTGTTGCTCCCAGTTTATAAGGGATTATGTAAACTGTTTTATATTTTACATTTTATCTCAAAAAGTTATTCCCTAGAGATGCTTTTTTACTATATTATGGTAATTTAAATGAGAAAAGTATAAATTTTCCTTACAAGAGGAAATGTTGTTAAGTGCCGTTGAGTCGGTTCTGACTCATAGAGACCCTGTACAGGGTTTCTGAGGCTGTAAATCTTTATGGGAGCAGAACGCCTCATCTTTCTCCCGTGGAGCCGCTGGTAGTTTCCAACTGTTGACCTTGTGCTTGGCAGCCTAACTCGTAACCACTACGCTACCAGAGGAAATCTAACATAGGCTTATTTCCCCTTAATAATTAATGTGGGAGAAGAAGAAAAATGCCAGTGATCCTGTTCCAGTTTGGCAGACCAGTCTGATAGAATATGAGATTTCATTGGTAACATCATTATTTGAATAATAAATTATCAATGAGATGACTAATCAGAATTACGGGGTTTCTGATGTTAAGTATCATAGAGTCAGTTCATAGCAACCCTGCATAAGGTTTTTGAGGAGTGGCTGGTGAGTTTGAACAACCAAACTTGTTGTTAGCAGTCTAGTACTTTTCCTCCAGCACTACACCAAGGGATTATTGTTGTTGTTGTTAAGTGCTGTCATGTTTGTTCTGACCAATAGTGACCCTGCATAGGGTTTCCAGAAATGCCTGGTGGGTTTGAGCTGTCAACATTTTGGTTAGTAGCCCAGTGCTTATCCCTCAGCTTCACAACAGTACCCTAGGGTTGTTAGAAGGTTAGATTTATAGGACATGGCAAAAACATTTATGATTTGGAGAATTGATGCTGTATGATCAGCACTGGCCTGTGAACCACGAGGCTGGCAATTCAAATCTACCAGCTGCTCCTCGGAAACCCTACACAGGGTCGCTTTTGTCAAACCAACTCGATGGCACTTAACAACAGCTTTTCAGATGATGCTTCTAAGATTAATGTTAACAGAGAGAAGAACAGGTTAGTTAGCAATTAGAAATATTCTCACAATCTTCATTCTGCACAGGGAAACAAGAATAATCGTCTTGTGATTGTTTATATTTATTTAACAAAATTATTAAGCAAGATTCTTTTTTTATTCAAATTTTATTTTGCTGTTAATATACACAGCAAACATACACAACAACTCAACCGTTTTTATGTGAACAATTTAGGGACATTGATGACACTAGAACAATTTAGGGACATTGATGACACTCTTCATGTTGTACAACCATTCTTGTCCTCCTGTTTTTGAGTTAGTCCTCCTGCATGAACATAACTCACTGTTACCTAAAGTTCCTATCTTTCAAGCTGCTCTTGTCAACTTGAGCCATATAGATAGTTCTTAAAGGAACTGTCTCAGTGTAGAACTGTTTTGCTAGTTAGTGAAACTATTGTTTGAAGGCGACTTCAGGGAATATTTTTGGTTTAAGGTTTACAGATGATCTCAGAGTAATAGTCTCAGGGGTTCACCCATCCTTCATGGCTCCAGAAAGTCTAAAGCCCATAAAAATTTGTAATTCTATTCTGCATTTTCCTCCTTTTGATCAGGATTCTTGTATGGAATCTTTGGTCCTGTTGTTCAGTAATGGTAGCCAGGCACCACCCAATTCTTCTGGTCTCATGGCAAAGGAGGCAGTTGTTCATGTAGCAATTGACTGCACAATCCTTATCTTCCTCCTATTTCTGCCTCTCCTTTCTCTTTTTTTCAGGTGAATAGAAACCAATGGTTGTGCCTTGGATGGCCACTTGTGATCTTTTAGTCAATGACCCCAGGCACTATGCAGCAAACTAGAAGGTAGAATAGAAGCATGAAATACAAAGTTAGGTCAGCTACTTGAAGTCTAATGAATTCATGGCCCTAAATCTCCAAACGAATAAATCAAATCCCATGAAGTGTTTGGTTATACATAAGCAGCCTCAGCAGCTAGTCTTGATGTTTTCTTTTTACGTTGTTGTTGTTATGTGCTGTGGAGTCAGTTCCGACTCATAGCGACTTTATGGGAGCAGAAAGCCTCATCTTTCTCCCATGGAACAGCTGGTAGTTTCGAACTGCTGTCCCTGAGGTTTGCAGCTCAATTCGTAACCACTATGCTACCATAGTGAATATATCTGCTGCACATCTTTTGCCAATTCACTTGTAATTGACAGCAATACAATAATCAACTGTACAATCTTAGTCTTAGTTTGATTTTTTCCATCACTGTTAACCCCATTTTTCTCCCTCTCCTGTCCCTGGTAACCACCAGTAGACTTTGGGGTCTGCAAGAATAGCCTGGGAGTCATGGCTGACCTTCAGCTTCATGAGGAAGCAGGAGGAAAATCACCATTATCAGTCCAAGGTTGATTTCCTGTGAGGCAGAGGTCAGACATGCCTTCACCCTCCAGATTTTTTTTACCCTATTCTGACACCAACTATCCCTCCCATAACACTTTGCTTCTCTGCTGGGTTCAATAATCTGTTGTAAGACAATACCACATTTAATGGGGTTTATTAGGGAAGTTAACAGAGTACAATTCAGGACCAGAAACAGTTGAGGATACAGCAGTTCTCTGGTCAGGAACGCCTCTTCTCAGCCATACTGCAAGCATGCCTCACTCTTCTTAGCCTATCAGCCACATGACCCCTTGGCCTATGCCCTACTCAGGCCAAGTGTTACAAGCTCCTTTAGTTCTGTGGATAAATGCCCAAAAGACATCCAATTATGCAGGAAAGCCTCCTGCCAGAAGGTACCAGCCTCACTCAGTCCATGGGCCAGGAAGCCCATTGCTCGGTCTCTCTGTGCCACTGCCTCTGCTGCCACCTCTGCCACCTCTGTGACTCTTCTTTCATGATTATCCTGGAATCATTTGTTCTTGCTTCTGAGATGACTCCTATTAAACCTGGCAGGATGGCACAATTAACCAATTCCGCATTGGAGTTCTGTATACCTTATATGCATGGTCCCACCCTGTCATTTGATAGAAGTTACAAAGTTTGAATATAAGAACCATACCATGTAAATTCACTGTAGCACAAGGTCTACACATTTGACTTTTCTTGTTTTTTTACATAAGGGAAGCCATAGAATAGTTATCCATTTGTGATTGACTTGTTTTGTTCAGCATAATATCTTGTAGCTTCACCCAGACTGCTGTGGGTAACAAGATTTCATTTCTCCTGCTGGCTGAGTAGTATTCCATGGTATTCATGTACCACATTTCCTTTTATCTGTGGTCATTTAGTTTATTTCCAGTTTTTGTCTATTGTGAATAGTGCTCTAGTGAACCTTGGTTTACAAATCTCTCTTAGAGTCCCTGCTTTCAAGCTTTTCTGGTATACCAGTGGGCTTCAAAAAATTGGTGGAAGAATTCTATTATGTTTTCATTCAATTTTTCCATAAATTTTCTGAAACACCTCATATACCTAGGAGTGGAATTACTAGGTTATAGGGTAGTTCTATTTTTAGTTTCTTTTAGGCACCATTACATTATTTTCCACAGCTTTTATACCATTTTGCACTCCCACCAGCAATGGAAACTGGTTCTAAAATATCCATATCTTGCCAACATTTTTTTATATATATACACATTTTTAATGTTAGTCATCCTAGTGGGAGAGTCATGGTATCTCATTGTTGGCTTGATTTGTACCTCCCAGATGACTAATGACTCAGAGCATCTTTTCATGTGTTTGGTGGCCATTTGAATGACTTCTTTGATGAAATGTCTATTCAAGTTCTTTGCCCATTTTATGATTGAGTTGTTTGTATTTTTGTTGTCAAAGTTTTATGTACATATATTGGTTATTAGATTCATGAAAGATACATGCATGGTTTCCAAAGATGTTCTCCCAGTTGGTAGCTTGTTTTATAACAATTGATAAAATCTTTTAATGATCAAGTTTTAAATTTTTATAAGGTCCCGTTTAGTTTATCTTTTACTGTTTGTGCTGTTGCTGTTGTAATAGATAATTCATTGTTGAAAGCTAGGCCTGATAATGTTGTCCCTGCTTGTTCTTGTAAGACTTTTATGGTTTTAGTTTGTATATTAGGTCCTTAATCCACTTTGGATTTGTTTTTGTGTATGATCTAAAGTAAGATCCTATTTCATTTATCTGCATGTGGAAATCCAATCTTCCCAGTACCAGTTATTAAAGAAACTGTTCTTCCCCATTTAATGAAATTAGCATCCTGGTCAAAAAAATAAGTTGTCCATAGATGTATGGATTTATTTCTGTACTCTCAATTCTGTTTTGTTGGTCTATATGTCTGGTTTTACACCAGTACCGTGTATCTACAGACAGAACACTGTGTTTTTTTTTTAATGCTTTTTTTTATTTATTTATTTAATTAAATGTTTTTATTTTGGATTGAGTGAAAGTTTACAGGGCACATCATCAGCTTCACATTCAACCATTCAGTTAACAGTGTTTCTCTCTATCCTCTTTAGCTTTTTTTTTTTTTTTTTTTTTTTGGATGGGGGGGACTTGCCTTTTTGGAGTTTACAGTCTTGGCTTTTAGGGAAGGTTTTTACATTTGTCTGTGGATATCCAGGGCTCATGT
>NW_006408648.1:6226038-6237160 GCF_000296735.1 Chrysochloris asiatica | reverse complement strand
TAGTGGAATTTCAAAAGCAAATATCTTTGGATGGGGGGGACTTGCCTTTTTGGAGTTTACAGTCTTGGCTTTTAGGGAAGGTTTTTACATTTGTCTGTGGATATCCAGGGCTCATGTAAGAACACTGTTGTTTTAAGGTTGTGTATTTGTCACTATTTACCTCTATCCCATTTAGCCATTAAATATCTATCGCCCAGTGTCTTCATCATTTTTCTGCCTACCTCCCTCTTCTTGTATATTGCCCACCCATCCCCCGAATTAATATGTGAATTACTCTAGCCAGTGAGTTACTCACCGTTTCCTTCCACCCCTGGTAACCATAAAAGAATGTTTCTTTTAGTATGAAAAGCTTTTTTTGAGTTTTTACAGTAGTGGTCCCATATAATTTTTGTCTTTTTGTGATTGACCAATTTCATTCAGCATAATGTCCTTAGGTTCATCCATGTTATGACGTGTTTATTGTTATTCATCAACATTGCGTAGTATCCCATTGTGTGTATATACCAAAGTTTGTTGATCCACTCTTCCATTGATGGGCATTAAGACTGTGTCCCATCTTTTTGTTATTTTTAATAGTGCTACAGTGAACACTGGAGCCCTGGTGTGGTGCTGTGGGTTAATACGCCAGACTACAAAGCCGTTTGAACTGCAAGGTCGGCAGTTCAAGCTCACCAGATGCTCCTTGGAAACCTTATACAGAGTTGCTATGGGTCAGAACTGACTCGACGGCACTTCACAACAACAACAAACAGTGAACATTAATGTGCATATTCATGTCCTGGCTCTTATTTCTTGTGGATATATATATATACCAAGTAGAGGATTGCTGGGTCATCAGGTATCTCTATTTCCAACTTTCTGAGGAAGCACCATACCATTTTCCACAGTGTTTGAACCATTTTACAGTGCCACCAGCCATGTAAAAGGGTCCCAGTGTCTCCATGCCCTCACCAGCATTTGTTGTTTCCTGTTTTTTTTTTTCAAACTTTGCTATTTATGGTAGTGTGAGATGATATCTCATAGTTGTTTTTATTTGCATCTATCTAATGGCTAATGATTGTGAACATTTTTTCATATGTTCATTGGCTGCCCGAATGCCTTCTTTGGTGAAATGTCACTTCTTGTCTTGTACTCTTATCTGATATATGTTGTTGCAAAAAATTTTATCCAAGTCTTTTAGCTCCCTTTTTATTCTTTGGTGAAATCTTTTGATGCATGTAAGTGTCTAATTTTCAAGAGGTCCGTCCTAGGCATCTGTTTTGTCTTCTGCTGTTTCTGTGTTTTCAGTAATGTTTGATAGTGTATTTATGCCATGCATTAGAGCCCCTAAGTTTGTCCCTGTTTTTTCATTGATATTCACTGTAGTTCTTGGTTTTACATTTAGGTCTTTAATCCATGTTGAGTTTGTTTTTGTATATGGTGTGATACAGGTCTTCTTTCATTCTTTTGCAAATGGACTTACAATTTTGCCAGAACCATTTGTTGAAGAGACTATCTCTTCCCTATGTAATGTATTTTGGCCCTTTATCAAAGACCAGTTTACTGTATGTGGATGGATTTACTTTTGGGTTCTCAATTCTGTCCCATTGATCTATGTCTCTTTCATTGTACCAGTACTAGGCTGTTTTGACCACTGTGGCTGTGTAGGCCAGGGAATGACAGGCCTCCTACTTTGTCCTTCTTAAAGCAGTGCTTTGCTTATCCAGGGTCTCTTTCCAAATAAAGTTGACCACTTTTTCCTTGTCTTCAAAGACTGTTGTTGTAATCTGGATTGGGATTGCATTATATCTGTAGATTGTTTTGGGTAGTATTGACATTTTCACAATGTTAAGTCTTCCTATCCAAGAGTGTGGTATATTCTTCCATTTTTGTAAGTCTCTTGATTGTAGTAGTGTTTTGTAGTTTTCTTTGTATAGGTCTTTTACTTCTCTGGTTATAGTTTTTCCTAAGTATTTCATCCTTTGGGTGGCTATTGTAGATGGTATTGTTTTCTTAACTTCCTTATCATAGTTGTCTTTATTAGTATAGAGGAATCTAACTGATTTTTGCATGTTGCTCTTGAACTCTGCCACTTTCCTGAATCTCCCAATGACTTCCAATAATATTTTTGCTGAGTCTTTGTGATTTCTCCCTATATAGGATCATATATTGTCTACAAATAGAGTTGTACTTCTTCTTTACCAATCTGGATGCCTTTAATTTTCCTTTCTTGTCTTATAGCTCTGGCGAAGACTCCCAAAAAAATTTTGAATAGGAGGACCAGGCTGTTTTGATTACTGTAGTTGATGTGGCACTGCAGGATAATTCACTGGACTGCAAGGTCTGTTTGAATGAGGCCAGTAGTTTAAACCCACTAGCCACTCCTCAGAAACCCTGGACAGGGTTGCTCTGGGTTGGAACTGACTCAATGGTACCAAACAACAACAGGAAGCTATATAGTATGTTTTTAAAATAAGAAGTGTGAGTCCCTCCTACTTTGTTCTTCTCTTTCAGCATTGCTTTAGCTATTTGGGGCCTTGCAACTGGACAGTACTTAACAATAACAACAACCCTTCCAGAAGGTTGAGGATGGGTTTTTCTATTTCTGTTGAGAAGGCAGTTGGAATTTTGATGGGTATTCATTGAATCTATAGATTACTTTGAGTAGTATTGGCACCTTAACAATATTAAGACTTGCAATCCATGAACATGAAACGCCTTTCCATTTATTTTGGTCTTCTTTAGTCTCTTTCATCAGTGTTTTACGGTTTTCCTTGTCTACATTTCTTATGTCCCTGGTTAGATTTATTCCTCAGTATTTTATTTTCTTAGATGCTATTGTAAATGGAATTGTTTCCCTAATTTCCCTTTCAGATTTCTCATTGTTGCTAACTTCTGTTTGTTGACCTTGTACCCTGCAGTTTTGTTGAATTGCTCTCTTAGCTCTATAAATTTTCTAGTGAACTCTAGTATTTTTTATATATAGGATTATATAGTCCACAAATAGAGATCATTTTACATCTTTTCCAATATGGATACCTTTTCTTTTTCTTGTTTTCTTACTCTGGCTAGAAATTTTGACTAGAAGGGGTGAGAGCTGGCATCTTTGGCTTATTCCTGATTTCAAGGGGAAAGTATTCAGTCTTTCTCCAGTAAGTATCATGTTGGCTTTTAGCTTTTCATATATGTTCAAAATCATACTAAAGGATTTTGCATCTGTTCTAGTTTTCTTTAAAGTTCTTAATCAAGAAAGGGTGTTGGGTTTGTGGAATGCTTTCTCTACATTCATAGAGATGATCATATGATTCATTTCCGTTGTTCTATTGATGTGATGTGTTATGTGAAATGATTTCCTAATGTTGAACCATTCCTGCATTCCTGGACTAAATCCCATGTGATCATGGTGTATTACTGTTTTATATGCTATTAGATTCTGTTTACTAGTATTTTGCTGAGGATTTTTGCATCTATATTCAAAAGAGATAATGGCCTGTAGTGTTTCTTTGTCTGGTTTTGATATCAGGGTTATTATGTTTGCTTCATAGAATGCAGGTTTCTTGGACTTTTCTTATTGGTGGTGTTGGGAAGTTGTTGATCGCTGATTCAATCTCTTCACTTGTTATGGATTGTCTGAGACTTTCTATTTCCCCTTGATTGAATTTGATGTATTATTATTTTTTTTAATGTGCTGCTGGATTCTGTTGGCTAGGATTTTGTTGAGAAATTTTACATCTATGTTCATGAGGGATATTGGTATATAATTTTCTTTCTTAGTGCTGTCCTTCCCTTTTGGTATGATGGTTATGCTTGCTTCATAAAAAGTATTAGGAAGTTTTCCATCCTTTTCTATGTTCTAGAATAATTTGAGTAGAATTGGTGACAGCTCTTCCCTGGATGTTTGGTAGAACTCATCGTGAAATCATCAGTATCTGGACTTCTTTTGGTTGGGAGTTTTTTGATGACCTGATCAATTTTTTCTTTTGTTATGGGTCTGTTCCAGTTTTCTAGTTCACTCTGTGTAAGTTTAGGTTATCTTGTGTTTCTGAAAATATATCCATCTCTTCTAAGTTTTCAAGTTTGTTGGGAGTACAGCTCTTCATAGTATTCTGTTATTATCCTTTTGATTTCCTTTGGTTCCGTTGTGACATCGCCCATGTGGTTTCTAATGCGAGTTATTTGTGTCTTCTCCCTCTTTTTGTTTTGTTAGTTTTGTCAATGGTTTCTCAATTTTATTAACCCCTCAAAGAACCAGCTTCTTGGCCTCTTGATTCTTTCTATAGTTGTTCTGTTCTCCATCTCATTTGTTTCTGCTCTTATCTTTATTATTTCTTTTCTTGTGGTGACTATAGGTTCCCTCTGTTGGTCTGTTTTTAATTGTTAGAGATGCTGTGTTAATGTGTTAATTTTGGTTCTTTGCTCTTTTGGGTTGTACACATTTATTGCAAAAAATTGTCCTCTCAGTACTGCTTTCACCGTGTCCCAAAGATTTTGGTATGTTGTGTTTTCATTCTCGTTTGTTTCTAGGAACTTGGTGAATTCATGTTTAATTTCTTCTTTTACCCAGTCGCTTTTCAGCAGGGTGTTATTCAGTTTCCATGTATTTGACTTTATTTCCTTGGTCTTCTTATTGTTGATTTCTAGTTTTATAACATTGTGGTCTGAAAAAGATGCTTTGTAGTATTTTGATGTTTGTAAACTTATGGAGGCTTGCTTTGTGACCTAACACATGGTCAATTCTGGAGAATGTTCCATGTGCACCAGAGAAGGTACTGTTGTTGGGTTGAATGCTCTGTATACATCTATGAGGTCAAGTTGGTTGATTTTGTTGTTTAGTTCCTCTGTAACTTTGTCGAGTTTCTTTCTGGTTGTTCAGTCCCTTTTTGAAAGTAGCATATTAAAATCTCCCACTATAATTGTAGATTTACCTATTTCTTTCTTCAATTCTAGTAAGGTTTGCTTCATATATCTTGGTGTCTTTCATTGGGCGCATAGATATTTATTATGGTTATGTCGTCTTGTTCAGTTGATCCTTTGATCATAAGATTGTGTCCTTCTTTATCTCTTATGCTGGTTTTTGTCTTAAAGTTTACTTTATCGGAGATTATTATTGCCACTTCTGCTTGTTTATTGTTGTAGTTAGCTTGGTATATATATTTTTTCCATCGTTTAACTTTTAGTCTGTTTTTGTTTTTGTGTGTAAGGTGTGTTTCTTGCAGGCAGCATATTGAAGGATCTTATTTTCTTATCCATTCTGCCACTCTCTGTCTCTTCACTGGTGCATTTAACCCATTGACATTCAATGTAATTATCAATAGGTATGAATTAACTGCTGCCATTATGTTAATTTTTTGGTAATGTTGTTCATTCCTTTGTTCTGCATGCCTTCTTATGCTGAGTTTGTGTATTTTGTACCATTTCTTGTTGGTTTCTTCTTAGTTTTCATGTTTGCTTGTTCTGCTTGGAAGATCTTTTTCATGGTAAGTTGTGAAGTATTAACTTTCTTTGGGGTTACCTTATAGTCTATTAACTTTTCCCTCCATTTAAGATAATCTATTGTATCCTGTAATCTACCTGACCTCCTCACCACCTGGATCTCTGTTCCTACATTTCCCCCTTCTTTGACATTGTTATTATTTTGATCTTCAGTTGACCTCCCAGCTCCTTTGAATTCATTGTTGTAATTTTGTTCTGGACTCTGCTATCCATAGTCAGTCTCAGGTTGTTGTCTGTTCTTGTTGGTTTTCAGTCCAAAGAACTCCCTTTAAGATGTTTTGAAGTGCTGGATTGGCTTTGACAAAATCTCTAGCTTCTGTTTATTCTGGAATGTTTTGATTGCACCATCGTATTTGATTGACAGTTTTGCTGGATAGACAATTCTTGGTTGACAGAATTGTCTTTTTTTTTTTTTTTTTTTTTAGGATTTGTATATGTCTTTTAGGATTTGTATATGTCTCCCCATTGCCTTCTTATCTGCGTGGTTTCTGCTAAATAGTCAGAGCTTAATCTGATTTGCTTGCCTTTGTAAGTAACATTTCTCTTTTCCCTGGCTGCTTTTAGGATTCTCTCCTTGTCTTTGATTTTGGAGAGCTTGATTATTATATGACTTAGTGATTTTCTATTGAGGTCTGTCCTTCCTGGGATACATTTGGCTTCTTGAATATTTATCTTCTTGTCTTTCAAGATGTTAGGGAAATTTTCTTCCAGAATCTCTTCACTATCGCCTCTGTGGATTTCTCTTATTCTCCCTGTTCCAGAATGCCAATAATTCTTAAGGTGTTCCTCGTCATGTTATCCAGCATGAATCTTAGACTCTCTTCAGATTTTTTAAATCCTTTTTTCTGCTTGCTCTTCTATCTTAATAGTATTGAGAGATTTGTCTTCCAGCTCGCTGCTTCTGGCTTCCATCTCTTCAATTCTGCTCCTTTCCCCTTTCAGTATATTGTCCATTTCTTATATTTTATTATTGATCATCTCGACCTCATTTTGCAGGTTTTGAATTATTTCCAATGCTGTATTGATCTTGTTTGATTGCTCTTGTAGTATTTTCCTGAATTCTTCCTTGTTTTCCTCCACCCCTTTTCAGAGCATTTGAATTTGTTTCCATATCATTCTTCTGAATTCCTTCTCAGGCAAATCCAAAATCTGCCCTTCCTCTTCTGGGGAGCCTTTGTCTGTGTCCAGCTCATTTGTCTCAGTTACTTTTTTCTGTTTTGGGACATGTTTTGAGATCTTTTCTTGTGTTTTGTTGGTCATTTCCAGTAGTTTTGTGGGGTTTTAATACTTAAATGGATGTTTGTTGCTGTGTTATTAAGCTTACTGGGCGTCTCCTGGTAGATATGGTCAGGAGATAGGCTTTCCTTTTCACATGTAATGCTTAGCAGCTATTATAGGCTCTTGTCTCAATGGTGGAATATTATGGGGTATGCTTGTAGCTTGGCTATATGGTCATGATTACTGACTCTTCTTGGGTAACGTAAGGAGAAAAAGCTCCCACCTCCAGGAAAATGTGTGATCAAAAGGACCGAAAGCAGTAGCAATAGAAAAGCAGAGACAAAAAACACCACTTTAAAACAATAATAAAACTGTGGCCAACTGGCTAGTTGCCTTACTACACAGGCAGTGTGTGCACCGTAGAAGCCTCCAGTAGTGTGTGTGGGTGTCCACTCGCTCAGGCCCCTCCTCTATTCACCACCGTAGAGGTGCACAGATAGATATTGAGACATTAATGGGAAAAAGATTGTTTGCTGTTTTGTCTGAATGTCAGTTAGGTATCTGCGTGTACACAGCATAATTCTTGAAATAGTTGCATCTTTCTATGTTGGGATTTTACAGATTGTTCCTATGGTTTGTCTGTCAGGCCAAACCAGCTTTTTTCTTCCTTGCTGGATAGGCAGGAGTAAAGTGTCCTGCCCAAGTTAACTTTAGGGCTGGGACCCACAGGCAGAAGTCCAAAGCAGCAGTCAAAGAATTTGCTCTTGGATGGATGGGGCTCTTTCTCTCTGTGCCATGGGAAAGGGGTGGTCTCAACGCTGGAGTTTTTTTGGGGGTGCACACCCACCTTCCTGAAGGTGTCCAGGATGGGCAAAGAAGGCACAACAGGAAAGAGGAGGGAAAAAATGTGTAGAATCCCCCCACACCTCCTTTTGCAAATATTACTGCGCCGCTTTTAGCGCAGGTTCCCTATGCCAGTCAGGCTGTAGCTCTGCCCTCTGACCTCTGCCTGGGCGGGAGTCCCATGTCTTGACTGATTCCTAAATCATAATATTTTCCTTTATACCATGATTTTTCCACTGGCAGTTGCAGGAAACTGACACCCTGACCCTTATGCTAGATCTAGAGCTCTGGTGCTGTTCTGTGAGAGAAGCATCTCTGGTTTTCAGCCCCAACCCCACGGAGCCTGTCCTACCTGACTCTGCTCTGCCGCCACCAAACTGGAAGCTCTTGATTGAGTTTGAGTAGACTGGGTTCATCTAAGAACTTGTCCATTTCATGTAGGTTATCCAGTTTATTGCCAGGAAATTGTTTATAATATTCTGTCATGATTCGCTCTATATTTATCAAATCAGTTATGATGGTGCCTCTTATTTTTAATTTTGGTTATTTTCATCTTTTTTCTTGTTTTCAATCTTGCTAATTTTATTGATGTTTTTAAAAATCAACTTCTGGTTTTATTAATTTTCTATTTTTCTGTTTCTTTTATTTTTTAATATTATTTCTCCCAAACAAGAGTCTATGTAATAGATTTGGCATAGAAAAATTTCTCTTTATAGCTGCAGGTCAGAGGAGACATCATCTCTGTTGTTTGCCAAAACCCCTTTTATTAATTGGGAAAACTTTATTTTTATGCCAGGATCTGGAATTTCATTAGTTTCATTACAAACACAAAACAGGCCTGCAGAAACTCAATTTTACTGGCAAGAGTGGAGAGGGAGAGAAGCAGAACTTTATTTAATAACAGTGAAGTAATATTATAGTACATCTAACAGTCTTTGACATCTATGTTAAACATCTATCTTCTTTTGCTATTTGAAAAATAAGTGTATAACTTGATCCAGCAATTAATCTTAAATTATTAAACTATTTTGTGGTTGTAATGTTGTTGATAAGTGCTGTCAAGCCGATTCTAACCCATAGCAACCCTGTATAGGGTTTCTAAGGAGCACCTGGTGAGCTTGAACCACCAACCTTGTAGTTCAAATGACTTTGCAGTCTGTCACATTAGCTCATATTACCAAATCAGGACTCCTGTGGTTGTAATAGATAAGGTAAACTGTAGAGTTGACTGATAATATTTTCTTTGAAATTTGATATTACTTATCTTTGTGTGATGGTACTTATCTTTGTGTGCAGGAGGCAGATGAAGAGCCCTTACTGTGACACACTCAGGAGTAATCCATTGCAGTTGACTTGCAGACAGGACCAGAGAGCAGTTGCAGTGTGTAATTTACAAAAGTTTCCACAACCTTTACCACAAGAATACCAGGTAACACTTAGTTGGGGCACTTTTTTTGTTTTTCAACAATATTGTGTTTTCAGTTGAAGTGTCCACAGAAAACCAGATTCCCATTAAACAATTTCTACATATACTGTTCAGTAATATTGATTATGTTCTTCACCTTGTATCAATATTCTCATTGTGTCTGCTGTCATTATATTCCCAGTACCTAGTCTCAGAGCATTCCAACCTTCTCTCAGCTCTGTTTTAGAATATGTGTTGACCATTTGGTTTTTAAAAGAATGAGACACAATTTAAGAAATTATCTTTTTAAAAATTATGAGCGTGAGTCAAAAAGTATCGAAAAGTAAATAATATAATAATTGTTGTTGCCATCCAGTTGGTTCTGACTTATAGTTGACCTTATGCACAACAGAACAAAATACTGCCTGGTCCTGTGACATCTTCACAATCATTGTTACATTTGAACCCACTGCTACTGCCACAGTACCAGTCCATCTAGTTTAGGGGTCTTCCTCTTTTTGCTGACTCTCCCCTTTACCAAACATGATATACTTCTCTGGGGACTGCTTCTTCTTGATAATGTGTTTGAAGTATGAGAGATGAAGTCTGGCCATCCTGGTTTCTAAGGAGCATTCTGGTTATACTTCTTACATAGATTTGCTTATTCTCTTAGCAGACGATGGTACTTTTAATATTTTTCTCCAACACTGAAACTCAAATGTATCAATTCTTCTATGGTCTCCCTTTTCATTGTCCAGTTTTCACCTTCATGTGAGACTATTGAAAATATTGTGACATAAGTCAGGAGAGCCTTAGCCCTCAAACTGATATCTTTGCTCTTGAACACTTTAAAGAAGTCTTGGGCAGCAGATTTGCCTAATGCAATATGTCATTTGATTTATTGACTGCTGCTTCCATGAGTATAGATAGTGAATCCTAGCAAAATAAAGTCTGACAATTTCAGTCTTTTCTCCATTTATCACAATGTTGTTTATTAATCTAGCAATGAGGGTTTGTGTTTCCTTTATGTAATCCATACTGAAGGCTGTGGTCTTTGATCTTCATCAGTATATTTTAAGTCCTCTTTGCTTTAAGCAAGCAAGGTTGTATCATCTGCATATCACAGGTTGTTAATGAGTCATCTTACAATTCTCATGCCATGCTCTTCTTTGTGTAATTCAGCTTCTCAGATTATTTGCTTAGCGTACAGATTGAATAAGTATGGTGAAAGAATACAACCCTGGCACACACCTTTACTGACTTTAAACCATTTACTGTCCCTTTGTTCTATTTGAATGACTGCTTGTTGGTTTATGTAGAGGTTTCTCATGAGCACAAATCAAGTGTTCTAAATACCCTTTCTCAGCAATGTTGTCTGTAGCTTGTCATAATCCACATAGTCAAAAGCCTTTGCATAGTCAGTGAAGCACAAGTAAACATTTTCCTGGTATTCTCTACTTTCAGCCAAGATCCATCTGATATAGCAGTGATATCCCTCATTCCATGTCCTTGTCTGAATCTAAATTGAACCTTTGGCAATTTCCTGTAATTGTATGGTTGCAGCTGTTTTTGAATTATCTTTAGCAAAATTTTACTTTATGACATTGTCCAGTGATTACCACATTCCATTGGGTAACCTCTCTTTGAAATGGTCACAAACATGGATCTCTTCCAATCAGTTGGCCATGTAGCTGTCTTCCAGACTTTTTTGGCATAGATGAGTGAGTGCCTCTAGTGCTACATGATGTAGAAGGCATCAAAAGAAGAGGAAGGAAACACAGAGTCTCTGTACCAAAAATAAATGGCTGATGTTCAACCATTTCAAGAGGTAACATATGATGAAGAGCCAATGGCACTGAGGAGAACAAACAAGATAGTGGATCAGGTGGGAGTGCAGTGAGGAGCTCCGTCAGCAACAACACAGAATACCGGACCAAGCAGGCTCAGGGGATGGTGCCAGAACTCTGAAACACATGTAAAGGAATATTTAGACGATTGGAAGGCTTATAGCCAGTAGAATTTGTAGCAGAAGCAAGAAATCCACTGCTTTCTAATCCAAAGCACTCAGCTGCTCCCAGCCTCCATCTTGGGCAAGATGAAAAGGGGAAGGATCAGAGCAGTCCCAGACACCTGACAGAACTGTGGAGACAAAGGTATGGACATTCTTTTTTTTTTTTTTTTTTT
>NW_006408648.1:6213783-6225398 GCF_000296735.1 Chrysochloris asiatica | reverse complement strand
AAAACCTCCAGAAAGAGGTCCAAATGATTAATAATAGAATATCAGAAATGGACAATACACTGAAAGGGCAAAGGAGTAAAATTGAAGAGATGGAAGCCAGAACTAGTGAGCTGGAACATAAATCTCTTAATACTACTGAGATAGAAGAACAAGCAGAAAAAAGGATTAAAAAATCTGAAGAAGGTCTGTGATTCATATTGGACAACATGAATAGGAATAACTTATAAATTATTGGCATTCCATAAAAGGAAGAATCACACAAGTCCACAGAAGAGATAGTTGAAGAGCTTCTGGAAGAAAATTTCCATAACAATCTAAAAAGCAAAAAGATAAGCATTCAAGAAGCTCAACAAACCCCAGGAAGGCTAGACCGTAAAAGGAAATCACCAAGACATATAATAATCAAGCTCTCCAAAATCAAAGATAAGGACAGAATCCTGAAAGCAGCTAGGGAAAAAAGAAGAGTGTAACATACAAAGGCAAGCAAATCAGATTAAGCTCAGAACTCTCAACAGAAATCATGCAGGCAAGAAGGGAATGGGGAGACATATATAAAACCCCGAAAGAAAAAAACTGCCACCCAAGAATCCTCTACCCAGCAAAGCTGTCAATCAAATATGATGGTGTAATCAAAACATTCCAGGATAAACAGAAGCTAAGGGATTTTGCCAAAGACAACCCTGCTATGAAAAACATCCTAAAGGGAGTTCTGTGGACTGAGAACCAACAAGAACAGACAACAACCAGAGATTTGACGTACGTGGCAGCATCACCCAGAACTCAGTCATCAAATGAAAGAGTCGAGAGCAGAATAAAACTATAAGAACAATTTCAGAGAATCTGGGAGGTCAGTCTATGATCAAAACTATTGCAATGTGAAAGAAGGTAAACACAGAGGAACAGAGATCCAGGTGGTGAGAATGTCAGGTAGATTACAGGATAAAATAGACTGTCTTAAATGGAGGGAAAAGTTAATGGAATATGAGGTAACCACAACAGTGGGATTGTGGTGGGGGCGTTACGGGGAGGTGGAGGGAGGCAATGGTAGAGCACAGGGTAAGGGAAGACACATAGTTCTGGTGTTGGGGAGGGCAATACAAGAATGGGGAGGAGGTGGAAGAACAGGTAGATAGGGGAACACTGAGACAGGTTTGCATGTCCAAAGTGGGACAGAGGTAAATAGTGATGAATGCTCAGCCTTGGAACAACAGGTCTTTGTGATACAGGGATCTAGACATAGTTTGAAGAGGGGAAATAATACTAAGATGCCTGACTGTCTTATGTATATTGGTTTACCTTGCCTACTATTGTAAAATAGACAGTTGAGTGAGATAGAAAAGAATGTCGGGAAACATGATCACAGAAAACTTGTAAGCCCGCCTTTAGCCTGTAACTGATTGGAATACCTTAAAGGGGTTCTACAACTTGCCCAGTGAAACAGGCCTCTTGCAGAACCTTTGCAGAGTACAGGACCTTAGGTGGACTCCTGAGTCCCATTCAGAGCCTTCTGAGGTGGTACATTCCCACTAGAAAGGGCAAGCAGACCAGCTTGGAACTGCTAGAGTGACAGAAGATATATCTTCAAAGAAAGATCATCAAGAAAAACCCAAAACAAAAATGTCAGTATGACTAGCTGCTACAAGAATAAGTAAGCTGTTCTCCGGGAAGCCATCAAGGCAAGCAATCAAGTTCCTTCAGGACCAACCCCCCCTCTAAGACTCAAACTCAAAGGGAACACATGAGCAGGCATATAAGCTTGCTGGCAACCGCATTGATCTACTGGTGAGTGGAAGAGGGAGAAAGGCAGCAATGAAGAAACGGGCTGAGTTCACCCACGGTCCACTGACTCCCGTTGACCTGGAAATGAGAGAGAGAAGAGGAAGGGCTGGTTGGTCCAAAGTGTGGTGAGACCTGCGGACACCTGAGCCCATTGACAAGGACAGAGCCACAGAGTGAAGCATCCAGCTGATATGAAGTGAGGGGAGATGCACAAGAACACCCAAAGTTGCAGATAGTACCCATTTGGCTTGATAATCAGAACTCGACTAGAAGATTTTTTTTTTAATTTCTTTTGATAAGGAAACAAGGGTAAATTGCTACAATTTGATGAACCTGACCTATACTCATGGAGGTAGTAACTCTAAATACCAACAGAGAGGGAAGGAGTCTTCACATCAAGTATCAATGCTATTCCCTCTGTACACAGTGTAGATAGGGATGGGCAACTTAGACATTGGCTACCTAAAATGAGGGGGAGATAGAGGCACGAAGTGACTGGCTTACAAGGTTTCAAAAGGGAGTTTACTTTAAGAGTGTGGGGGCAAGGTAGAGTCCCCACTGAATAGATTTCATCTTGTCTAGATGGGTCTGGTTAAAAGAGATGGGGATAAGATTCGTATGATTCAATAATGAATAATTGTTATGACTAATTGTGACAGCCACAATTGTAAAGGTAGAAGTTTTGTAACAAAAATGGGAGAGCAGTTAATCTTACAGTCCAGAAACAAAGGACCGTAGGACCATCAAGGGAGAAGAGTACAAGCGGAATGTGGGACCCTATCCAGAGAAGCAGCTTCCTCTCGCCATGTGCCCATCTCTGGTGTCGCCGCTTCTCTGGATAAAGAAAAAAAAAGAGCCAATGGTACTGAAAGAAGAAGTCCAAAATGCACTGAAAGCATTGGCAAAGACAAGTCTGTGATGGAAGGCAAATTGAAGTCTTTCTGTAGAATCATAGACACCTTTATTAAACTTAGATTTTTGTGTCTTGACATCTTCTCCGTATAGGTCTATGTATCCATCTCTCTAACCCTTCCCATAAGGAGCTCTGGTAGCGTAGTGGTTACAAATTGGGCTGTGAACCACAAGGCCAACAGTTCAAAACTACCAGCTGTTTCGCCGGAGAAAGTTGAGGCTTTCTGCTTCTGTAAAGATTTACAGCCTCAGAAACCCTGTTCAGGGTCGCTATGGGTTGGAACCAACTTGACGGCACTTAACAACAATAACCCTTCCCCTAATAATTCTGTACTTTTGGATTTACACCATGTCAAAGTGTCAGTTTTGATTTCTGCGAGGGGCTCAAATCATGTTCCTTTTTAGTGTTGAGTTTGGGGAACAAAAAGAAGCCTAAAGAGACAAGATCAGGCCTGTAGCGTGGATGGAGTAAGGTTTCTCAATGAATTTCTCACAGGACAGCCCTTGCAACCCTCAAAGAAGAAAGGTGCCATTGTCATGATAGAAAAAAAAAAATTCTTCTGTGCCATTTTTCATTGATGCAGTTTTCTGTTTCTTTAAAGCTTTTTTCTAGTGAGCCTGATGACTATCCTGAGTCCTTTGAGAATATCTATCAAGAATATCCCTTTGGATTCCTAATAAATGATCTCCAAAGGCTTCTAAGCTGGCTTCTCTGTCTTGAATTTAACTAGCCTAGTAGATCCCCTCGGAACCCACTGTTTTCATTAAACTTTGCTCTTTGAATCATATTGGTAAATCTAAGACTTGTGTTTGTTCCATGAAATCGTCATTTGTTTCCATCTTGAGTAAAAACTTACAGAAAGATCAGCTTCTTTGAGCTTCCTAATCTCCATGCCGTACTTTTGGCACCCATCAAGTTGAAAGCTTGGTGAGGCCAAGATGTTTGCTGAAAATTGACAATGCCATATTATGAAACCCTAACTTCAGTAGCTATCACATGAGTGATAACTCTACAGTCTTCTGCCAATTTCTGGTTTTTAGTCACAGTGTTTTCATTTGAGGTTGATGGTCTTTCCTCTCTTAGCTCATCTTGAGTCTTCCCAACCTTCTTTAAAATGCTTGATCCATCTAGAACTTGTTGTTTTATGTGGGGCAGCATTCCTGTAAAATTGTTACAAAGCTCCAGTGATTTGGGAAGATGTCCACTGAGTTTTGTTAAAAATTTGCTGTTAGCCCTGGCCTCAAAATAATTTTTTCCCATGTCACAAAGAGGCTCCTTACTTTGAAGGCACCCTAAAAAGATGAAGACAAGTTTATTACTGAGAGAACTGGCTGGCTGTAGCCATCTACACAGATACACTGAAACTTTCGTTTGAAATAAATGCATGTATAAGGGTCTGTGTACAATAAGCACTGGACTACGAACCACAGGCTTGGCGGTTCGAGCCTACCAGTCGCTCCAGGGAAGAAACATGAGGTTTTCTGGTCCCCCAAAGATTTATAGCCTCAGAAACTCTATAATGGGTCGCTATGAGTCAGATGCAACTCAATGGCACTTACTAACAGCAACAACATTTAGAAACTGGAACCCTAACCTAAATCGATTACTTTTTGACTTACACTTGTTTTTCTGCTTTTTTGTTGTTGTTTGTTTTTCTGCTTTTAATTAGAAGAGTGAATTCTCTTAAGTTTAAAGCCCAATTATCTATAATTAATTGCTGTTGTTAAGTACTGTCAAATCTGTTCTGACGCATAGCGACCCTGTATAGGGTTTCCAAGGAGCGACTGGTGCTTGAACTGCTGACCTTGTAGTTCAAACTAACCTTGGAGTCTAGTGCATTAACCCACAGCACCACACTAGGACTCCTTATTAACTAACTGCTAATAGATTTTTGTTGTTGTTAAGTGCCGTCAAATTGGCTCTAATTCATGGAGACCCTGTATAGGGTTTCTGATGAGCAACTGGTGAGTTTGAACCACCGACCTTGTGGTTCAAACCGACCTTGAGGTCAAGTGCTTATCCTACAGTGCCATACCAGGCCTCCTTCTAATAGATGTTGTTAAGTGCCGTTGAGTCGGTTTCGACCCATAGTGACCCTGAACAGGGTTTCTGAGGCTGTAAATCTTTACAGGAGTAGATCGCCTCATCTTTCTCCCACGGAGCAGCTGGTAGTTTCGAACTGCTGACCTTGTGGTTTGCAGCCCGATTCATAACCACTGTGCTACCAGAGCTAATAGATAGCAGGTAGTTAATAAGTAGCAATTTATTTAGAATACTTTTTCTGACTTCAGGCACATATTATAAAAAGGTTGTGGCCCCTGGAGAAGGGCATCATGCTCGGTAAAGTGAAGAGTCAACGAAAAGAAGTAGACCCTTATTGAGATTGATTGGCACAGTGGCTGCAGCAATGGGCTCAAATGTAACAACAGTTGTGAGGATGGTAGAGAAGCAGACAGTGTTTCATTCTGTTGTACATAAGGTTGCTATAAGTCAGAATCAACTCAATGGTATCTAACAACAACAGTATCTATATCATACTGAGTGCCTCAGACATATTAAGATGGCAACTATATTTTAAAAGTATTGTCATAAAACAGTAAGTTGTTTCAAAGAATGAAATCTTTAAAATTTGTTTAGTACTCTTCTGTTGGTGTTCTAAGATTCTTATTTATATGATCTCATTTCTTAGATTTTAATTTTCTAAAGTTTGTCAAAATACCATGAATATTAAGTCTTCTGAAACACTTGAAGTGCTTTATATTTAGAATACCGTGATTCTGTGTATTCGTTTCATGTTTTGAAACCCTTCCTTTTTGTGTAATTTCAGTGTAATTCTATTTTATTCTTTTAAAAATTAGTCAAGTTTGTGATCTTAATAAATAACTAGGCAAATTTACATATCTTGCTTATTTCCAAAACTACAATAACCTTGAAATCTTCCTTAAGTATTGTATTACTATTGTCTTTGTGTTATATGTATGCAGAAAAGTGTATTAGTATCTTGTGCAGCATTAGGGAATTGCTTGTGGACTTTGTTTTGAATATATAGAATGTTTCTCTCTTTTTTTTTTTCAATAATTTATTTTTTTAGTATTTTGATGAACTCAGCGGAATACCTGCCGAAGATTTGCCTTATTATGGTGGTTCAGTAGAAATTGCTGATTACTGCCCTTTCAGTCAAGAATTCAGTTGGCATTTAAGTGGTGAATATCAACGTAGCTCAGATTGTAGAATACTGGAAAATCAACCAGGTTAGTCCTCCGTTTACAAATGAAAATTAATTGTATCAGCAATGTAAAATAATGGTTAAGGCCCATAGAGCCAGATTGAGTTTGTATCCATCTGGGAAAGGCTACTTAACTTCTCTGTGACTCTGTTTCCTCCTTCTATAAAATGGGGTTAATAAATCTTATCTCATAGGGTTGTTGTAAGCATTAGATGAATTCATATATTATGTTTAGAATTATGCCCAACACACAAAAAAATTGTTAGCTATTAGACTCACATACACATGTAAGTACACACACACTGTGTCTAGTAGTACTTTACGTATGCACCACACTTTTCACTTGGAAAGCACTTTCATTTCCATCATTTCATTTTATTATTGACAAACATGAATCAGGGGTAGGGAAGTAGGACAATGGAAGCAATCTACACAAGGAAGAAGTGGGAAGAATGCTGTTACATTGTGGGGATCACAGTCAATGCCACAAACCAAAATGTGTATGAACTGAATTTATTGGAAACTGAATTTGCTCTGCAAACCTTCACATAATCACAATAAAAAGTAAAAAAAAAGGCTACATAAAAGCTTATGAAGGACGTCTGTGGATATTCATCAGCTACATGCTCAAATTTATGACATAAGTAATTCTCAAAGTGAACACTGAGTGGCTACTAATTTGCTACCCCTGCTAGAGAGTAAGATCCCCTAAGAACTTGATTGAACCTCAGCATAGTGATCCTGCTTGGTCACCTTAGAGCAGGTGGTGGGCTGGCAACGTCTTGCGTATGGGGTCCCCAGCCGATCTCCTCCCTCCCTGCCTTCCTCGGATGGCGGCTGTTTATGCTGGACGTGTGGCCAGAGACGGGTAAGGATCACGTGGAACCTCGGCAACTTAAGACAGAGCCATTGCCATGCTGCAATGAGTTTCAATGACTGGTAAGACTGAGGAATTCGCACTGACCGCCTAAGACAGGCAGCGTCCCTTAAACAAACAATAAATAAGGAGGATTCAGATGCAGACTGTGCAGACCCGGTCAGGAGGCCAAGCCCCTGTGGGCCCAAGCGTTGTTGACCGTCCAAACCATAGGCTCTGAGGATCAGACTTTAGCTACCTAGTAGACATAGCAAACTGTCCCTCATCTGATTATTCAGTAATGCTTGTTAGTAATCTCATACATGAGCCCTGGATATCCACAGACAAATGTAAAAACCTTCTCTAAAAGCCGAGATTGTAAATTCCAAAAAGGCAAGTCCCCCCCCCATCCAAAAAAAAAAAAAAAGCTAAAGAGGATAGAGAGAAACACTGTTAACTGATGGTATATGGAGGGGATAATAATCAATGTAATGAAACAAGCTATATGAATGGTTGAATGTGAAGCTGATGATGTGCCCTGTAAACTTTCACTCAATCCAAAATAAAAACATTTAATTAAAAAAAAAAAAAAAAAGATGCAACCCCCCCCCCAAAAAAAAAAACCAAGCTTATGAAGGACTTGTTGTCATGTTTTACAGAGGAGCAAACAGACAATTATTGGTAATTGGTGTGACAGTATGGTCTTCCATATCAGGGCTCTTTGTTAAAGAAACATTAGATACCCTACTTTTCAGTAGAAAAGTGTGAATTATATGTTATTTAGAAAGAACATGTCACTCTTCAGTATTAAAATGATACCAGGGGGTTTCAGAAAGTTTGAGGGAAAGTTGCCTTAAAAGATAATATAATTTTTCCTGAACTGTTTGAAGCCTCCTCATAGATCAGCAAAGGAATATGCAGTATGACAGTTGGGTATTCAGTGATAACAGTTCTAACTCATATGAACATTTTTGTCAATAAAAATGTTATCACATTCTATATGTTAGTAAAGGAGCAATAAGTCGTTTCTTTGTAGTCACTAAAATTTATAACTTGGTCCTTTTGTTCTCCTTATCCCAAACTTTATTACAAATCCAAATCACTTCATTTTTCAATTTCTGTAATGCCTCTACTTTTTATTCTTAAACCTAGAAAATTTCATTGTATTTGTGCCAACATTTTGTCATTGCTCACCTGTTTAACACATATCTTGAAGTTTTGTGATCTAGCTGTTCAGCAGTTCCTTCTTACAGCAAAAGAAGTGAGCAGATCTGTCAATTATGGATTAACCAAAAGTATAGGCTCACATTTTATTAAGAGCTGGGTCAGCAAACTTTTTCTGTAAAGAGCCAGATAATAAGTATTTTTAGGCCATTCACAGCATAAGGTATATGCTGTAACTACTCAGCTCTACACTTGTAGAAGGAAAGCAGCCACATGACAATATGTAAGTGAATGGATGTAGTTGTGTTCAATAAAACTATTTTCAAAAACAGGCACCTGGCATGGTTTGGCCTGAAGACTATAGTATGCTGACCCCGTTTTAGAGATTGAACACTATGTTTTTTGAGAACCTTGAAGTAATCATAAATAAAAAGAAGTATAGAGGTTTATTTTATTGTTTTATATTTTCTTTCTTAGCTATCCACATAGCATTTTCCAAAACTGATATAAAACGAAATACTTACCTTTATAACATTTTTAAATTGTTAATTTAATGTTCTGCTTTCAAAAGATGAAGTTTAATTTACGAAAATGTAAAAAGAGCAAATTATTGCTAGGGATTAAGAGCTTCATCCATTATATTTTTTTTGTTGTTGTTGTTGTTTTTAATTTTGATGGTGAATCTAGTGAAGGTTTATAGACAAGATACCCATTAATCCATTACAGGTTTAGAAACCATTTATTGTCCCATACCTCTGCCAGTTTGTTCTTAGTCTGAGACTAGATCAGCATGTTGTTTATGGATGTCCAGGAGGTGGCACAAGTTGAAGATCCTAGTGAAGTTTTACAAAGGATGCAGCACTCCAAAAAGGTCCTCATCCTAATCATTTGGCCTCATCCTATCCTGGGTCTCTTGAGAGATGATTCTTGTTTAGGTCACCCATGAAACTTACTCTTTGGGAATCTGGTGTTTCTTGTGCTACTTCCTCTGTATATCTAACCTAGATCCCTTGGGTTTGATAGAGTGATCTCTTCCCACTAATTTCATTTATTAAGAACCCCTTTTGAATTTGAAGCCCTATACTACTGTTGATTTTTTTTTTTTTTTAATTGGAAGTTTTTATTAAACATGTTTGATTTTTTAAAGCAACTTTAGATCATAACAGTGGAATGCTTCAATTACCAAAAGTCAGTTTTCAAAAAAGTCTTTTCTGGTTTGCTTCAGATCTTTTTAAAAACTATGGTGCTGAAAAGTATGGACCTCATTCAGTTTGTTTAATTCAGAAATCAGCATTTGTCATGGAAAAGTGTGAAAGGAAACTGAGTTACCCAGACTGGGGAAGTGGATGTTATCAGGTAAATCATATGACTGTTAATAATTGTACCAAGTATTATATAAATTGGCACTGTATGATAAGCGCTGGATGGCTAACTGCAAGGTCGGTGGTTCAAACCCACCAGATGCTCCTCAGGAACCCGATGCTGGGTTGCTATGAGTCAGAACTGACTCAACGACACTTAACAACAATAACATCATATAAATTTATATTGTTATACAGTTTTTATATTTTAGTACATTTTTATACATGTTATATAGCTAAATTACTTTATTGATGAACACTTTAACTTACCTTGTTTATTTATGTAAAAATTAGTTTGGATGCTTGTATTTTATGAAAACATTTCTTTTAGAGAAATTGCCTGTCTTCTATTTATAATTTAGTACATTTTTATGCATGTTGTTATATAGCTAAATTACTTTATTGATGAACACTTTAACTTACCTTGTTTATTTATGTAAAAATTCATTTGGATGCTTGTATTTTTTGTAAACATTTCCTTTAGAGAAGCTGCCTGTCTCCTATTTAAAAAAAATATGTAATTGCTGTATATCAGTAAGTTTCATGATACTTTTATCTCTGGGCATAAAATAATGGTAAAGAAGTAATTTTGTTCTTGAACAAACATTACTTTTATAATAGGAAAATATATATGCAGTTTATTTTAAAGGCCTGAGGAAAGCATGTAGTTACTGTTGTTAGGTGCCATCGAGTCAGTTCCAGCTCATAGTGACCATCTGCACAACAGAACGAAACACTGCCAGGTCCTGAACCATCCTCACAACTGTGTGAGCCCAGTGTTGTTGCCTCTGTGTCAGTCCATCTTGTTGGGGTGGGTATGGGGTGGGGTCTTCCTCTTTTTCACTAACCCTCCACTTTTCCAAGCATGATGTCCTTCTCCTGGGACTGATCCCTCCTGATATAATATCTCCAAATATGAGAGACAAAGTCTCAACCATCCTTGTTTCTGAGAACATTCTGACTGTTCTTCCAAGACAGATTTGTTTGTTCTTCTGGCATTCCATGGTACTTTAAATATTCTGCACCAACACCATGTTCAAATACATCAGTTTTTCTACTGTCTTCCTTCTTCATTGTCCAACTTTCACATGCATATGAGGCCATTGTAAATACCATGGCTTGGTCAGACCCATCTAAGTTCTCAGTCTTTGCTCTTGAGCACTTTAAATAGATCTTGTGCAATAGAGTTGCCTAATGTAATACATAGTTTGACTTCTTGACTAGCGCTGCTTCCATGACTGTTGGTTGAGGATCCAAGCAAAATGAAGTCTTCAACAACTCCAATCTTTTCTCCATTTATGGTGATGTGATTTATTGGTTCAGTTGTGAGGAATTTTGTTTTCTTTACACTGCGGTGCAATCCTTACTAAAGGCTGTAGTCTTTGATCTTCATCAGGAAGTGTTTTAAGTCCTTTTCACTTCCTGTAAGTAAGGTTATGTCATCCGCATATCGTAGGTTGTTAGTGACTCTTCCTCCAATCCTGATTTCACATTCTTGATTATAGTTTTCACTGTAGAGCTCTTTCCTTGTAAAGTTTCTGATATCTGTGTCTGTAAGGTTTTTTAATTTTATTTCTGTCTTGCTTGGTCAGCTTCCTCAAAGGGAATATCCTTTCTTGAGCATGTATGAAGAGTTGTCAGCTTTCTAGGCACTGAGTAGATTTTGAACGCCACAGGGTCTTAATATTTAATATGTAAACTCTTATTTAAAGTACTTGTTATCAAATGCCATCTCAGCCTTCACTTTATCAGAACAGAAATCCTCTCCAAAAAATAAATTTCCAGTGTTTTGGGTTAAGAAGGAACAGTGGCTGGCTACTTGTAGGTGTTGGTAGTTGTGTGCCTTTGAGTCAGTTCCAGTTAATAGCAACCCTGTATAAGGTTTCTGAGACTGTAAATCCTCACAGGAGCAGACACCACATCTTTCTCCCATGGAGCAGCTGAAGCCAACTCTGACCTTGAGGTTATTGGTCCAACTCGTAACCTACTGTGCCACCAGGAGTCCTTGGTTACTTACAGAGATAGAGGGAAACCTAAGGGTCAGTTTCTTAAATAGATGTTAATATAATGCTTCTAATGGTAGCCTGCTTTTCCAGCTGCTTGGTACCAAAAATTCCTGAGGCTTCCTTGTGTTCTTCAGTATCGATCAAGGTGCTTCTTGGCTTCCTTATTGCTGGATTTTGATTTGGCTTTCTTAGGTATGCTAAGCCTGTTACAACTTATAAATCTACCCGACCTGTCCACCTTTAACTTCTAATAGAAATACTTAAACTTCGTTAAGGAAGGCCTCCTCTTAACATTTTATGTGTTTAAAAA
>NW_006408648.1:6211309-6212741 GCF_000296735.1 Chrysochloris asiatica | reverse complement strand
AAAAAAAAAAAGGAATTCCTCAATTATACCTGGCACATGAGGTATGAGTCCTGCCTTTAAAGCTGTTACCAGCCTGGTTAAAATCCCTGTAACTGTTACTTCTGAGCAAAGCATCTTGGGTAGGGATAAAGAGCGGGCTAAGTGCTGGACTGCTAACTGCAAGATTGGCAGTTCAAGCTGCTAGCCGCTCCTCAGAAACCCTATATAGGTTACAGGGTTGCTATGAATCAGAATTGACTCGATGGCACTTAACAGCATGCTGGATGTAGTTTGCTTTTTGTTTTCTTTTTTATAATGAGCACATATTTTGAAAAATTTGACTAAAAAAATGGCCTAATTAATGCTCTTTGACAGAGACTTATACTAAAGTACATAAAGATACTGAAATATACAGAAATATTATTCTTGATAATTTGGCTTCAGAGGTCTGTGAATCCAAATTATATGTGAAGCTGTGTGCTGCCTCATATGAGGGGGCTTCAAAAATTTGTGGAGAAATGAAACTAAAAATACTGAAATATTTCTATAAACTTTTTGAAGCCCCGTTGTATTTTTCAAGAAAAATGTTTTGAGCTTTCATCAAATTCTTAAAAAGTTTTTAAACTCAAGGTTTAAGGTTTACCACAGAGTGAAATTTTTTAGAACCTGTAATTTATACTGACTGCAAACCATGAGGTAGGCAGTTCAAACCCACCAATTGCTCCTTGGAAACCCTATCCAGGGTCGCTGTGAGTCAGAAATGGTTCAATGACACTTAACAACAACAACATAAAAGGTTAACGATATGCCCAATCACAAAGAATGCTTTATAGGCAGTATTTGTAGTAAATGCTCATACTTAGATCTGATTTTCTTATTTTGTTCTTATTTTTCTATTTGAAGGTTTCTTGTTCTACTCACGGTCTGAAGGTTTGGGTCCAGGATACTTCATATTTGTGTAGTAAGGCTGGGCAGGTCCTTCCTGTCAGTATTCAGATGAATGGCTGGATTCATGGCGGCAACCTGCTTTGCCCATCATGTTGGGACTTTTGTGAGCGCTGTCCTCCAGAAACAGATCCTCCAGTTTCTAACCTGACCCGAGCTCTACCACTGGGTGAGTAGCCTTTACAGTTGTACAAAACAGCGAAAAGGCAAGATGTAGACAATTCTCTTTAAAAGGTAGTTCTAAAACAAGATGCGCTTCTTCTTCTAAATACCGTTTTATGGGGAAATTCTTCCTTCCCACTTTATTTAAATTGTGAGGTAGATAAATGTCACACTGCTATTCAGTTAAGAACAAGACTTTAGAACTTTTCTGTGTGATGAACCCCTGACTTGCACAAAAAATATATTGAAGGTCATCTATTAGTTTTTAAGGAGCTCTGGTAGCGTAGTGGTTACGAATTGGGCTGCGAACCTTAAGGTCAGCGGTTCGAAACTACCAGCCGCTCCG
>NW_006408648.1:6201248-6210389 GCF_000296735.1 Chrysochloris asiatica | reverse complement strand
TTTAACTATCTGGGCTACCATCAGTTTTCAAGTCAAAGTTTCTTCTACCTGTAGGAGTGCAGATTTAATTCGTCTCTCTTTCCCAAATTCTGGGATATTTATCTAGATATGAACTGTAATTGGAGGGTTAGTTTAAGGAGATTTCATACGTGTGTCAGAGGTCCTCAGGACCACTTTCCAGATTTGATAATTCTCTAGAAAAATGACAGGACTTAGCATGTAATTGTACTCTCAGCTCACATTTATTACAGCAAAAGAACACAAGATGAAATAAGCCAAGAAAAAGGGACGTGGAGCAAAGTCTGGAAGAGACCAGTTCCCAGACACTTGGCAAGCAGGCCTTCCTAAGGATAGTAATTTCAGGCCTGCTGTTAACTCTCTTCTGCACAGTACTCCAGCTGAGCTTTCTGATGTTACAATAGTTGTTGTTGTTGTTGTTGAGTGCCGTGGAGGCAGTTCTGACCCATAGCGACCCTGTACAGGGTTTCCGAGGGTGTAAATCCTTACGGGAGTAGAAAGCCTCATCTTTCTACATATAAATAACATATAAATCCAAGGTCCTTTTGAAGTGGCATCAAAACAACAAATGTGTACATGGATAGTGTTAAATATGCTCAGTTAACTTTTACTTACTGTGAAGCTGGTGGGGTGACAGTTTTTTTTGTTGCTTTGGCCAGAATTAGAGGGCAACTGGTTCATAAATGGTAGTTCTCATTGAGCTTCCATCCTCAGACCTAACTCCAGAGTCAACAATAGGAAACAACTACATTTTATATCAAGGAGATCAGTAGGGATTGAGACCTTTAGCAAATAGAATTAAGATAAAAGGAGCGCTACCTCCAGATTCCTGGTGTGGCACTGTAGGATTAGCACTGGCCTGCGAGTGGAGCAGGTGTTCAAACCCACCAGCTGCTCCTTGGAAACCCTCTACAAGGTTGCTATCAGTTAGAACCGATTCGATGTCACAACAACAACAACCTCCAGATGGTTCTGGGGTAGAAATTTTAGTAGAATATGTATAGTATAAAAGAATGTAATGCGTATATTAAGGAGAAAGCTGAATGAGGTCCAGAAACTTTGAAAGGATGAAGTTCTTGACCTTTTAACATAACAATGAGAAGTGAATTTGATGAACAGAGATAGTGGGTTGTTGTTATGTGCTGTGGAGTCAGTTCTAACTCATAGTGACCCTGTTTACAGGGTTTCTAAGGCTGTAAATTTTTACAGGAGCAGAAAGCCTCATCTGTCTCACACAGACCAGCTGGTAGTTTCGAACTGCTGACCTTAAGGTTTGCAGACCGATTTGTAACCACTACGCTAAATTGCAAACTACCCCTTTCATGTCCATTCATGCCTTACATTCTTCTTACCCTCTCCTTTATGTATCAGTCAGCTTATTATTATATTGTTTATGATCAGTTTATTATTCTGAGACTATGTATAGTACAATGTCCCTGGAGAAGGACAGCATGCTTGTTAAATTGGAGGATCATCTAAAAAGTGAAAGACCTCCAACGAGATGTCTTAACACAGTGTCAGCAGCAATGGGCTCCAACATAGCAAGGATTGTTCGGATGGTACAGGACCAGGCAGTGTTTCATTCTCTTGTGCATAAGATCGCTATGAGTTGGAATCAATTCGATGGTCCCTAATGTCAACAACAGTAATACCATGATGTGATTTCTAGTCCCATTAACTTGACAATTTTATGAAGATTCATGTTTAAAAGAGCACTGCAACCTCCATAATAACTAACACAATTTTGAAAACTATAAAATACTACAAGGATAGATAACCTTGTAGGCGTGGTGTTTGAAAACTTCTTAAGTATCACTGTTCAAAATTGAAAATATCCTTCCCATTGTGTTAGTGTGTATGAATAAATTGGGAACATGGTGGCTTCATAGAATAAGCACTGTACTACCAACCATAATGTCGGCGGTTTGAGTCCCCCAGCTGCTCCATGGAAGAAAGATGAGGCTTTTTGCTCCTGCAAGAAATTATTTTTTAAAGCTTTGGATATGAGGTGAAACCAACTCCATGGCACTTAACAACAATAAAATGAATAAGTCACACACTGAGCCCTTCCTACACATTTATTAAATTGTGTGCCAGGGATGATGCCAAACTTTGCACACAGTATTCTTTTAAGTAAATCATTTATTTCTTTTTAATATACATTTTATGACTCACCAAACTTGTAAAAATATTTGGTACTTTAATTAGAACTAATCTATGACGAAACATATTAATCATCTCTAATCTATCTTATTAATCAATGTCTTTTTTTTCATTAGTGTGTTTAAGTGTGCCTTAAAAGCATTAAATCTACTACTACTATTCTGGAGGAAGTATAAAAAGATACTCCTTTCTGAAAGTTTTTCTGAATTTTTTCTCTCAGATGTTTAGTCCATATAGCCTCTTCCTATATATGTCGTTTCTTTTAGAATGTGAAATTCATTTTCTCTTTTTTATATATCCATCATGTCTGAGTGTGATTATTTTATATTGCCTTAAACATTTTCCACTAGTAAATATTAAAGATTTATTCCTAAGTTCTTCCTGGTCTCTGTAAATTGTGAAAGTTGTTTTTGCTCCCACTTATTGAGTACTGGATACTTTGTCATTGTATAGCTGAAGATCTTATCTTTAAGTGGGTCAGACTTGAAGCTTGGTTAGTTCTTTAAAGGTTCCTCTTTAGTGTTCCAAATATTAAAAACGACAAGTTTTCCTTTTATAAAGTCAAATGACCTGGTCTCCTGAGTGCTATAGAAATGTTTTCCACTATGAAAATTACCTTGGAAAGCAGTCTGAACTGTGAGAATAAGTATTATAAGTATCCAAAGCTGTTTCAAAATCAAGTCTGGGGGATTAAAATGGATAGATGGATTGTTGGTAACTGTATTTGAGTTGACTCTAAATCATGGTGGCCTCATGGACAACAGAATGACTAGTCTTATGTCATGCTCACAGTCACCAGCATCTTAAAGTGCATCGTTGTGGCTGTTTGCCAGTCCATCTCACTGAGGGTCTGTCTATCCCTCATTGGCCCCTCTACCTTACTGAACATGATGCCTTCTTCTAGCGATTGATCCCTCTTGATGACATGTCCAAAACAAGTGAGTTGAACAGTGTGCTCTTGTGATTCATAAAATTTTCATTAGTCTGTCTCAGTCTGGATGCTCTACTTAAACCTGTCTACCACAGGTGACCATACTGGTATTTGAATGACAGTAGTGTAACTTCCAGCATCATAGAAACACACAAGCCAACACAATACGACAGACAGGTGATAGGGTAAATGGATAGATATGCAGAAATAGGGGCCTGGTTTGCCTGGGGCAGTCCATGTGTCTGTTGTCCTGGTACAATTATGAATAATACTGTCTTTCACTGTCAGAATGTCCTGGTTGAGGGTAATAAATTATATGGTCACTCTATCTAGAAGGGCCAAGAAAAACTAGAAGAAGAAGAGAGTCCAGCATCCCATTTCAGAATAGCCAAGATAGCCATGTACTCTTCGGGTGGCATCTTTAGCTTTGCTGGGTTACTACCCTAAGTCCTTTCCTCAGGTACCTTTTTAAAAAAAAACACCTACATATGGTGGATACATACTGTGGTCTTCCATAAATATTTTATAACTTGGTGGTGCTACAGGAACCTAGGCTGCTAACCACAGGTTGGCAGTTCTAACCCACCAGGTACTCCACAGGAGAAAGATGAAGCTGTCTGCTCCCATAAAGATATACAATCTCAGAATGACCTATCTAGGGTCATTATGAGTCAGAAGCAACTTGATGGCAGTGCATTTAATTTCTTTTTTAAAAAACTTTTGTACGTACTGAAATAATTTTTAGTTTTGTTTCAGAAAGTTGATTCTTGATTCTGCCCTCCAGGTGGTCCTTTTAATCCTCTCCTGTGCTCGGCTGTCAATATTTAGTTGCTATGATCTATTCCAAAAGTGTCCATAGAAAGCCAATTTTTTGTTTTCCACCCTAGATCTCTGTTCCCGTTCCTCCAGCCTGGTGGTCACCCTCTGGCTTCTGCTAGCCAATCTATTCCCTCTGCTGGCTGGATTTCTTCTGTGTGTGTGGCACTAGGAATGGAGAAGTGAGTGTCAAGACATTCCTTTGTGTCATGTTCTCATGTTCTCTGAACAAAGCATGAAATCCCGGCACGTGCCAGCCGATGGAAAGGAGAGGAGTGGTATTCTTGGCTTTGACTGGGAAGCATTGACCACAATCGTACCTGGAAGTAGAGTTTCACAGATTCCATCAGCTGCCCAATGGCCTCAAAGCTTGGAGAAGCAGAAGAAATTCATGGTTTTCATGATCCATAATCTGTCTGTCATTTTCCTTGCAGTATGGGATAACTGGTGGACTTCTCAGACTGATTACATACCTCAGCGTTTTCATTCACTTGAAATGATGGGAAAGTTCATCATCAATACTGACAACTGTAAAAACCAGCTAATTGTCACACTAATAAGTTATGGATTCTGTCCTGAAAAGTATAAATCATCCTTTGATTTACAAATAATAAGTGAATGGGGATTTCTAATCACTATCATGCCTTTTAGTGGCTGCATACAGGATACATTGGCATGATTGCTCTTGTTCTGAAGATTTTTTTTTGTTATTGCTAAAAACTCTGATTTAACCATGCTTGCCTCTCAGGCCAGCTGTGTGGCAGTTTTGCTACTGAGCCGTCCTATGTGTGCTGGTAGCCCTGTCTGGCTGTATCTGCACTCTGTGGTCTTCAGAGCTCTCAGCTTCCAATCGTCTTCTCCACTGGTTCAATAGTGACTTGAAAAAGCAGAAAGAGAGAAAATATGCTCTGTGAAAACACTGAAGACATGTAATCGTCATTGTATTTTTTCAGGTAATAGTTATGGTGACTGCAATCCAACAAAAAGAAAGCCGTTCCTTTTGACTAATGATGACGTCAAAGAAATTCTAATATAGGCAAATATGTATTTATTTTCAAGTTGGCTAAGATAGTGTTACAGAGGAGTTTCTAAGATGATCTGAATTTTTTTTTTTATGGAAAAGAACAAGACTGTAAGTTAAAACAAGATGGTGTGGAATGGTTACTAACAGCGAAGTGTAGGCTTGGTGTAGTGCCTATCCAACAGGACCCACTTTATAGCATAAAATGTGGCTTAGTCTGTAGAAGATGGAAAATTGCCTTTGCTTTAAATGTCGTTCATATCCTGTGTTTCACATGCCTCATATATTTTGTCTCAGATTCTGTTCCCCCGAATCAATTGTGCTCTGGTACCAGAGATTACCAACTCCACCGAATCATTTCAATTTCAGTGTCTTTATGATGGGTGATGCCCAGTTTTTCTGTCTAATTTAAATAAGTCCTGTGACATTACAAGCACAATGCTTGGACAAGCATCCATCTATTTATTCATTCTTTCTTTCATTGGTTGGTCCTTTAATCAGCATGTAGTTACTGAGCACTGCACCTAAGAAATTGTGCTAAACAGCAAGCTGCTTAACTCCTGAGGAGTGATTTCAGTGGATTATTTGACATAAGAGCCCAACAGAAAGGAAAGTCCCTTTTTTTAATGCATAAATTTAAAAGGGCTTGTGTGCATGCCGTTTTAAATTAGAGGTACTCCTTGTTGTGAGAAGCTGTGAGTCTAACCATAGCCATCTTCAGTGAAAACAAAGCTGATAGCAAAAGTGTGCACACGAGTGCTCAGTTTTCTGCCTCTGACATGCTGACTTTCAATTGTGCCAGGTCAGAAGAAAACAGAGAGTATATTTTTAAAGAAACGTGTAATAATCTAAACTTAAATATCTATTGTGATTATGATTATACCTGCAAAGTTATATCCAGAATTTCACTGACAATACTGTGGATCAGTAGTCTATTGAAGACTCACAGTGACAAATCTGGTTGTTCTCTGACTGTTGTGCAGTGATGGCACATAACTAACATTGTTTCAGAGCATGGTGCTTTTTATACTTGAAAGATATTTTTTGCTTTATTTTTTATTGAAATAATTATATTTGCACTAATGACTTTCTGGAGAAAATATTATAGATGACATTTTTTTCTATATATATTTATCAAGCTTAGAATCTGTTAGTCCAGCGTTTTCTCTGCATAGATAGGAAAGCTGATAAAGTATATCAAGAAATTTGGAGTTCCTGCATTTAGGAACTAACTACATTTGGTGTCTTGCTTCTCTTCAGTAAGGCGTAAAAAGTTGCTTATCACTGAGTACGCTTTTTGTGTACTCAGTGGAGACTTAGAAGTTTAAAAGATGCAAGTTTTTGTCGTTTAGAATGTAACAATAAAGCAAAGACAAAGAATGTTCTTTTAAAACTATGGGACTTCAAGGCTAAAATTCAGCTGCAAACAGAGTTTGAAATGGCGTAAATATTGGTATCCCTGTGGCAGGCTGTGTCCTTTGGTTTAGCAAAGACAAAACCATTTCACTGTGAAGGACAGACTAAGCAGGCTGCAGCCAGGGCAGGAGCTAGGGGGGTTGGAAGAGGGGTGGAGAGCCGCTGGTTCAGAGAGGGTAGACTGGAGTCTCTTTCTGAAGCAGGAAGAGTCAGGTACTTAAAAAAATGACTACCTCGGTTTTAGGTTCAGACTTAGGTTCATTTTGATTGTGTTACAATTGTTAAAAATATTGAATGGAATTGTCTCAGGTTTTCAAGAATAGAATTTACAGAGGGGAGCAAAAGCCATGTCAGTGGACTCAAACTGACAGCTTTAAAGAAACTGGCAAGCAGTTAGGTAGTCTAAACGTAAACCCTTCCGTATTCTCCTGAAAAACATCTTTTTCTGTCATAAAAACAAAGAAGTAACCCTAGGATTTTTCCTACTGGATACTTATTTTTATTAAGACCAATGACAATGTTATAAATTATGCTTAAAATGAGTTTTCAACCTAAAATGTTGACTTAGGCTTTATCAATATTTGAAGTTCAAATACCAATTTTTGAGGTTTCAATAGTTGTAGAAAGACAAGTATATCAGAGTATTGCATAAAATTGTGTCATTGTTATCTTCAATATTAGAAGACTCACTGATTGAGGCCCAAAAGGCTCAGGCTTCTTACTTATAAAATGATGAGATGATGTCTCAGAACCCTTGGAACAGTGACGTCCTATGACTAATGCTCATCCAGAATGCTTGGTCAGTACGCCTGCCTGCCTGGTATGTTCATCACAGTGTCTTGTGCTCGTGGCCTTGGTGCCATTGTGTCCTTGGGCACTGAATGGAGAGAGAAGAGCGCTGTCTGAAGGTGGCCCATTAGCCCTGGCAAGAGGAGGTGGGCTTTAGCCACAGTGCCATTTCATAGTTAGCACCAGTCATCCATGCTACATCCTTGAAGACCAGGAGGATAACCTCCTTTTAAAATAAAGGCTGTGCTACTCATTCTGAAGAAAGAACTTACCGGAAAGAATTTTTTTTTTTAACTTTGCATCAAATTGGAAGGGAGGGGTGAATTATTTTGTGTTTACATTTTGAAAAAGCAAAATAGACGATTTAAAGTCTAATCTTTATTTATGGTATTAAACTTTAAGTGTAATATATTCCTTAGAAAAAAACCGCAACTTTAATAAAAATGGAAACTAACCTGCATCTTGTCTTTACTAAACAGTATAAATTTTTTACTGTCTGGATGAGGAGTACAAGCACAGCCATGCTCTCTATTGAGGAGAAAATGAAATGTTTGTTATAAAATATAAATCAGAGTTTTTAAACCTGAGTAAAATTGCCCTGCTTTAAAATTGTGAACAGGACAGATATAAACCTGCAGAGGACAGGCTTTCTTAAATACCTGAGCAGGAAGGGAGCAAGCTAAACTCAGGGCAGCCTGGCTCTGGCAAAAGATCATTTTAGGGCCTTGTGTTCTATGCTGTGGGCCAGGAGTCTCAAGCATAGCCATTCTGACACATCTGTGGACCACATTTGCACAGTGGTGTTAACTATATTGTGGCTGCAGTCATGGAAAGTGCATTCCCCTCCTTACCTGAACTCAAGATGAGATGTAGGCCTCACTAGTCTGCCCTGTGGTGGGGAGCCAAGTTGCTGAACTGAGATCTTCGTAGAATTTTATTTTATTTTTTAATTAATATTTATTTTTATAATTTTGTCGTGTTTTATCCTTTATTTTTGTGTGTTTGTAGTGGATGAATCCCTCAATATCTAGTTTAAAAAAAAACAACTTTTAAATGTTTCATCTAAATCGCTAAAACTATATACAATAAATTCAAGTACTCAAGTAAATCCAGTCTTGTTTGAACAGTATACTGAAGATACAGCTGTCTTCATTTCATGTATTAACTTGTTTACACTACCTGTTGGTATGTTCATAGAATATACTTATTTAAGGACATTATCACATAAATTAGGACCTCTGGTAGCAAAATGGGTAAGCACTCAGCTGGTAACCAAAAGGTCAGTGGTTTGAACCTACCAGCTGCTCTGAAACAGAAAGATGTGACAGCATGAGTCACAGTCTCAGCCTTGAAACTGGGCAGTTCTCTGTTCTGTAGAACCATTATGAGTTGGAATCCATTTGACAACACACATCACATAAATTAATCTTTTGTCCATAAACTCTCCAGTAGACTTGCTGAAATAGAAGGGTTTATTTAACATTCAAAATAAATGACACAGTAGGCTAGTACTCCAAATATGTGATCTGATGTTCTGGCAGATGGCCAGTAGTTTTCCCATGCTGTACAGGATCGCTATGAGTCAGAACCAATGCCACAGCACATAACAATAACAACAACATATGTACATATATAGAATTTTCTTCCCCTGCCTATAGACATTAGTATATCTTAGATTCAGTGTTATTTTAATACTTGATGCCACCAATAATCAGCAGAGGTGCTAGTAACTCAACAACTTTCTGGCCTGACCACATTTGAAAATATTCAAATCAATATCTAAACAGCTTCTTGGTTTTTTTCCATTATGTCCCTCCTCCTGACTTTCCAAGAGGACGACAGGTTTATGGGAAGAGATTGCTCACAAACCTAGGTGTTCTTGAGTGTATATACAGTTAAAAGTTCTGGTGTATTTGTTGTTGTTGTTGTCAGGTGCCATTGAGTCGGAACCGACTCATAGCAACCCCATGCACAGCAGAACGAAACA
>NW_006408648.1:6166915-6179434 GCF_000296735.1 Chrysochloris asiatica | reverse complement strand
CATGGGCTGCCAAAAGAACCAATAGATCCGGTTTGCAAGAAGTGCAGCCAGAGTGCTCCTTAGAGGCCAATATGGCCAAATTTTGTCTCTCATAGTTCGGACATATTGTCAGGAGGGAGCAGTCACTGGAGAAGGATATCATGTTTGGTAAGGTGGAGGGTCAGAGAAAAAGAGGAAGACCCCCAACAAGATGGAAAGGCCAAGTGGCAGCATTGATGGAGTCAAGTGTGGCAACAGTAGTGAGGTTGGCCCAGGATCGGGGGCAGTGTTTCGTTCTGCTGTGCATTAGGTCGCTATGGGTCTGTACTGACTCGATGGCACATAACAACAGATTGGGGAAAATTTTTTTGCAGTGATATATCTGGCAAGGGACTAACATCTAAAATTTATAGAAAACTACAACCCCTTTACAATAAAAAAGACAACCCCATTAACCAAATCTGCAAACACACACAAACGATTTCCTCTATTAACAAGGATGGAAGTTGAATGAGCTATTTTATAGAGTCTACCACAATGGTCTTTGTTGCAAACACTTTCTTAAAAGCTTTTTATTGTGGTAAGAATATACACTGTAAAACATTCAGCATTTCAGTAGCTTCTATAATTACAATTCAGTGACTGGAAATACTTTTACAAGTTTGTTAGATGAAAGTTTAAATTTAAAAATAATTTTTTCTATGGTCTGCCCAAATTCTTTTTTCACTTTTAAAAGATTGTTTTAATTAAAAAACAAACCAATACTGAACACTAAAGGTTGGAACTTCTGGTGTGGCACTGTAGGATAAGCACTGGACTGTGAACCACAAGGTTGCTGTGGTTGGCTGTTCACACCCACCAGCCGCTCCTCAGGAACCCTGTACAGGGCCTCAATGGTAACAACAAAGGGGAAGAATGCAGAACATGATTTCAAATTCTCATGAACTCTAGACTTTCTGGATCTATGGAAGGATTCTGAAGCTACTGCCCTGAAATAATCTTTAAACCTTAAACCAAAACTCACTTGAAGTCATCCTAAAACGGAGCAATCCTTTAGCTTACCTACTATAAAAATGGTTTGTCTTGAACATTGTTGTTATGTGCTGTGGAGTCAGTTCCAACTCATAGAGACCCTGTGCAGGGTTTCCGAGGCTGTAAATCTATACAGGAGCAGAAAGCCTCATCTTTCTCCTGCGGAACAGCTGGTAGTTTCGAACTGCTAACCTTGTGGTTCGCGGCCCCATTCGTAACAACTAAGCTACCAGAGCTGCTTGTCTTGAGCATTATGCTATTTTAAGTCTAGGTGTGACTTCTGATTCTATATTGTTACTAAGTGTCGTCAAGTCATTTGTGACCCACGTTGTTGTTATACTCCATGGAGTCGGTTCCGACTCATAGCGACCCTGTACAGGCTGTACATCTTTATGGGAGCAGAAAACCTCATCTTTCTCCCGAGGAACAGCTGGTAGTTTCGAACTGCTGACCTTGCAGTTCGCAGCTAGATTCGTAACCACTACGCTATCATAGCGACCCTGTAGAAGGTTTCTGAGGAGCAGCTGGTGAGCTTGAACCAACAACCTTGCAGTTCAAGCAGCTTTGCAGTCTGGCACATTAACTCACAGCACCACACCAGGACTTCCCTGATCCTATATAGATAGTTCTTAAAAGAGCATAATGCTCAAGGCAGAACACAGCCATTGAAATTTGCCAGCTAGCTGCTCCTCAGAAACTCTATACAGGGTCTCTATGAGTCAGAACCGACTCTATGGCACTTAACAACAACATATGGAATCAACTTGAAAGGTTAAATAGGAACCTTAGGGGGCATCCGCTTCTCAGAAACTCTCCTGGTGTGGTGCTGTACGATTATCAGTGGACCACAAGATCAGCGGTTCAAACCCACCAGTCACTCCTTGGAAACTCTATACTGGGTTGCTATGAGTCAGAACCAACTTGGTGGCACTTAACAAGGTTGCTATGAGTCTGAACCTACTTTTTGTTGTGTTAAGTGCTGTGGAGTAGGTTGGAGAGAAGGATTTTAATAGGTTTTTAGTTTTACATGTTTAATCATTGTTCCCAATCAATACTACCCAAGTGTATGTTTTCCTGGGACATGGAGCTGAAGGACTTAGTGGTGTATTGTTAATTAAAACTCAGAAGAAAGAGACAAGTTGGGAGTAGGACAATCAGAGGAAAGAAAGTGTCTGGCGCCCATGTGTCTTCCATAATACCATCCTTTGTTTGAAGAGGAAGGAGGGAGTTACTCCCAGAGGGTAACGGACCTTGAACTGGTGGGAGCGGGCTTTAAGCTCTGAGAAAGGAATGAGACAGTAACAAATGGGTCAATATCCAGGGGGTTTTATATATATATAAAAAAAAGCCAACCCTTTGGGGGAACGCCCCCCTCCGAAGTCTTTCAGAGAAGGATTCTCACTGCCTTCCAAATCTGTCAATAAAACTTATGTTGATTCTCACCCCAATTCTGTTATTGGCTGCAGTGGCTGGCAGTAGGACTTGTGTTGGTAACAGGCTCTGACTCATAGCGACTCTGTATAGGGTTTCCAAAGAGCAGCTGGTGGGTTTGAACTGTGGACCTTATAGTTCACAGTCCAGTGTTGATCCTACAGTGCCACACCAGGAGTCCACCTGAACCTCCTAGAGGGCACTTAACAACAACAGGGGCAGTGAATTTATGTTAATGAGGGAAGATCAACTCAGAAACAGGTGAGAATGGATACAGAACTCAAAGATTGTAATCTTTATCACTAAATTGTACATGGGGAAACTGTTGAATTGGTGTATATTTTGCTGTGTTATGTTCTCAATAACAGCAAGATTAATTAAATTTAGAAAAAAATTTGAACACTCGAAATAATTCATGGTTTTACCACTTTTAAAAATATGATTTAAAGTAAAAAGAAAAATTCTCCCACTTTCTTTAACCCTTCTACATCTGTGCCCTGTCACAGTTTTGTTCATATCCTGTTACAGTTTTTGTTTATATACCATTATATAAATATATGTAGATATGGGTTTAAGATCCACATCTATACAACAGGAAAATAAAAATGGCCTCACACTATACATATTGTTGGGCATCTTGCATTTACTACTTTCAGGTTCACTATAATCATCTTAATCACTAGTTTTGTGGCTGTCAGTCAGGAGAAAGTTGTGGAAGAGGCAGGAGTAGTTTCCTTCCTTATGACTTGATTGTAGGGAGGCAGTAGCTCCCCAGGTGGGCCTGCTTTACAGAGTTCATTGTGCTGTGTGATGTTCCTGCAAGACAGTAAACTTTGATTTACCTGATAAAAACCCACTGCCACTGAGTCACTTCTTACTCATAGCAACCCAACATAGGGTTTCCAAGGCTGTAAATCTTTATGGGAGCAGAAAGCCTCATCTTTTTCCAAGGAGCAGCTGGTGGATTTGAACTGACAATCTTGCAGTTAATAGTCCAGTGATGATCATACAGTAACACCACAACTCCTTGATTTGCCTCATAGTTTGTAATGATCTCATGGCACTTCATTATGAATATTGTTAATGTAGCAGGAATTAGCTTTGATATTTGGCCAGAGGAAGGTTTCTGATTTCAATTTTTTCCAAATATTAATCCAGCTAGACCATTTAGTAAACTATTCTTGTTGTTAAGTGCCGTCAAGTCAGTTCTGACTCATAGTGACCCTATATAGGGTTTCCAAGGAACAGCTGGTGAATTTTGAACCCAACCTTGTGGTTCAAACCAACCTTGCCATGCAGTGCTCATCCTACAGTGCCATACTAGGACTCCAGACCAGCATGGCTCTTGTTGTTAAGTGCTGTTGACTTGGTTCTGACTCATAGTGACCGTATATAGGATTTCCAAGGAGCCACTAGTGAGTTTGAACTGCTAGCCTTGCAACAACAGGACACAATGGGGAGTTTATGGCCCTAGAGGATAAGCACTGGAATTGTAAACCACAAGGTTAACGGTTTGAACCCACCACCCATGGGAGAAAGATGAGACATTCTGCTCCCACATAAATTGACAGCCTCAGAAATGCTGTACATGGCTGCTATGAGTCGGAACTGACTGGACAGCACTTAACAACAAAAACTACAACAACAGGAAATAGGAAAGGAGAGTAACAAGCATCAAGGACAGCCTCTAAGTTGTGTTCCCTACCCCCAATTTTAAGAGGAATAGACCATGCGTCAGCAGCAATGTGTTTACCCTCTTGTCTTGCTGCTTCCTGTTTATGGCATTTCAGGAGGTCATTTTGCACCTCCTCCTGGTCTTGGCAAGTGCCCCTCTATGCCCCCTTTCCCTGTGCCTCTGGATGTCTACCTTGCTTGAGGAAGGATGTTGGGTAGTATCTGGTCAATAGAAACTGCTCAGGTGGCGTCCAGAGCACGTGCCATACCTGCCATATCTTCCTTCCACCTCTAGTTTAAAGCCACACCCACACTGGTATTTTGTTAAGGCAGCCCTAGGAAGCTGATGCTGACATGGTTTTTGAAACCTGGTAAGTGGGGCAAGGTACAAACTGGAGGCCAACTGGCCCTGCTAATGGGGTGGCCACCACTCATCTCCATTAACTGTTTCCAGGTAAGAGTGTGGACTCAACTTTGCCAGAACTTCTGTTTTTTATGGGAAGCCATAAAAGAGAATTTAATGTAAAAATCTTTTGATTTGTAAACAACGGCAACTAATTCAAACATTGTGCAGAACAGATACATCTATTGTCTGTATGGCCTTAGATTGTATTTTACAATTATATTTAAATTTTTTCTTGTATATCACTTGTTCTGGTTTTTTGGAGGTTTTTTTATTTTGTTTTGTTTTTGTTTTTTGCCTTCAATATCTCTGCCTTTATTTGCAATTCTTTCCACCACATCTTCATCAAAAGTCCTCCCTCTGTACTTTCTTAGATGTCCCATCCTCACAAGTTCAATTTGTTCCCACTTGTTCTTCAATTCTAGGCAGATGGAAAATATAACACCTCCTAGAGCTTGTCTTTCCTGCCTCCTTTCATTAGAAACTAAAACCAGTGTATTACAAAACAATTTTACATGTTTTTAATCCCAGGATTTCTCCCAAGATTGGTAAGATTTAATAAAACCAGTTAAATTGCTCCTCTGTTACTCCACAAAGATCTCCAAGTATTTATCTCATCAAGCCGCTGTAATTAAACAATGTTAGGAGTGCCTTTATGCTTGTTGTTGTTGTTGTTGTGTGCTGTGAAGTCGGTTCTGACTCATAGTGACCCTGCACAGGGTTTCCGAGGCTGTAAATCTTTATGGGAGCAGAACACCTCATCTTTCTCCCGCAGAACTGCTGGTAGTCTCGAACTGCCGACCTTGAGGTTAGCAGCCCGATTCGTAACCACTACGCTAACAGAGCTCCTTAGATTGGTAAGATTTAATAAAACCAGTTAAATTGCTCCTCTGTTACACCACAAAGTATTTATCTCATCAAGCCTCTGTAATTAAACAATGTTAGGAGTGCCTTTATGCCAGTCCTGCATAAATCCAGGGAGTTGCAGACCCTCTGCTTTCCACACTCAGTGGCAGTGTGGATGCCCTGAAAGCTACTCTTTTCCTGTCAGATCTGTTCAGATTGGTTTGTGGTTTATTTTTAGTTTCGAATTTGAAGGCGTGGTATAGTGAATTATTTAATATGTCTCTGTTAGCCTTACTGGTGGTGGTGTACCACCAAGTGAGCGACCCTGTAGGATTTCCAAGGCTGTAAATCTTCACAGGAGTAAAAGCCTCATATTTCTCCAGTGGAGAGACCGGTAGATTTTGAACTGCTGATTTTGCAGTTAACAGCTCTTCTCCTAATTCACTATGTTACCAGGGCTCCTTAGTCTTTGGAACTCCCACCAGATGACTCTTTTCCTGCTGGGTCTGGGTAAGAGAAGGTGGGGGAAGATACTGATAGGATGGCATGATTCAGCTGTGGATGTTAATAGAGTTAACTGTAATAGTAAAAACTAGAAACTCTGGTATAGGTATAAGTGAACCATCTCAGAACCAGAGGAGGGAAATCTCACTACCATCAAATAAGAAGAGTCAGGAGTGGAGTGTGTTACTTGGACTCAGAGATTCCTGTGCATTGAACCTCCTTGACCCAGAGCCGGAAAGCAGAAGAGCAGTAGCAGCAGAACCAAGAGCCAGAGGAAAAAACAAAAGCAGTGCGCTTCTCAGTCCTTGGAGCAAGTAAAGCTGGAGGCTTGCATGCAGAGTTCTCCAAACACTTAATTGGGGGCAGGTGGGTGTGGGGAGGACTTGGTTTGCTGACCCCTAGAGCTAGAGTAGTGTGGTGTGTCCTGTGGGCATTCATCAGCAACCCTGACAGAACTCTGTGGAACATGGCCTGGGCAGAGAGAGGCCTGCCTGTGGACATGACTGAGGAGAGGTCGTCCTGACTAGAAAAACTGTGCCCTGAGCATTTTCTGATCCTCGATTATAACCTGTTCACTTCCTTATTAGACCCCGTAAACGCAAGTATGGTGTCTGAGTTTTGTGTGGGCTACTGCAGTGAATTCTCAAACCCAGATGAGAAACAGAGAATGCAGTGGGAGGAATGGTATTTGAAGACATGAAATTACTTTGAGATGGCAGGAGGGGCCACAAGCCAAGCAATACAGGCAGCCTCTAGAAGCTGGAAAAGGCAAGGCTATCCATTCTTCCTAAAGCCTCCAGAAGCAACACAACCCTGCTGACACCTTGACTTTATGACTTCCTTTTCATCTCCATTGTTGTTGTTAAGTGCCATTGAGTTGGTTCTGACAGTGACCCTTATAAGGTTTACAAGGAGCAGCTAGTGGGTTTGAACTGCTGACCATTTGGTTCATAGTCCAATGCTGGTCTTATAGCACCACACCAGGACTCTTCTTATTTCCAAAGCAGTAAGATAATAAATTTATATTGTTTAAAGCCATTAAATTTGTAGTAATTTGTCACAGTAACAATGTTCTGGTTATGTGAGGATGAGTCAATTTGGACTCATAGTGACGCAGTGTGACAGAGCTAGAATGGTCTCATTGGGTTTTCTAGACTGTATGTAACCTTTATGTGAGCAGAGTGCCTGCCAGGTCTCTCCCAAGATCCACCACCAAGTGGGTTTGTACAAACAAGCAACCATTTGCATAACAGCCCAGCACTTAACTGTTGTGGCACCAAGGCTCCTTTACAGCTTCAACAGGAGATCAATACACTTCCTTATCTCCTTTATGAGGCACGCTGTGGTTCAGTGGGCAGACCTAAGTCTCACTTAGTGCTCAGAACTCAGTAATTGTGTGACTTTGTCACGCTGAGATTCCCTTTCTGTGTCTATGAAGTGGGCATGGGTGGTCTCCAGATGGTGTAAGTGGTTAAGCAGGATGGTGTCAGCCCCCAGGTCAGCGTTTTGAACCTACCCAGAGGTACCTTGGGAAACAGGGAGAGTTACCAGGAGTCAGACTCAGCTCTAGGGCAACTAACAGCAACAGCAACTACAAAGTGGGAATGCCAATGTTTACCTCTCATAGTTGCTGTAAGAACCAGAAGTAAACTATGTAAGATGACTGGGCTATAGTAGGCCTTCAGTAAGTGAGAGCCATTGTTGTTGTGATGTGCCGTGGAGTCGGTTCTGACTCATAGTGACCCTGTACAGGGTTTCCAAGACTGTAAATCTTTACAGGAGCAGAAAGCCTCATCTTTATCCCATGTAACAGATGGTAGTTTCGAACTGCTGACCTTGTGGTTCGCAGCCTGATTCGTAACCACTATGCTACCAGAGCTCCTTGTGAGAGCCATTATAACAACTCTTTTGACTGTCACCATTTATTTGTTTGTTTAAAAACCATTTTCTTTCATTAGGCAAGAAGATAGGAAACAGGAGGCAGGGATCCCATTGAGAATCGGGATGTTGGAAGGGACAGGGACTACAAAGTGCCTCAAAGGGAGTAAGAGGAGGAGGTTCTGTTGTAGGAAGCAAGACAGTGGCCTTGATTGTCCTTCCCCTCTCTTTTTGCCCTTTGTTTTGGTGGCACTTTCCTGTTCCTCAGCCACTAGACATCACCTTATTGCCCCCATCAAGCCCACTTCTTAGTCTCCACCCTCACCCATCCAGAATCTGAACCCCAATTTTTTCATCATTTTTAGTCATTATTCTGGTCACTTTGGTTATATTTGGTCATTTTTGCTTTCTTTATTCAGAGTAGACACCTAGCCTGGATAGGTCCCTAATTCTTCACCTCTCCACTCCCACACCTTCACAGGCCCAAAGTAGTGTGAAAAGAGGAACTTTAGAGTGAGGAGTCCTCCTATGGGTTCAGACATTAATGTTGCAAATGACTCGCGGGTTTCTGTTGTCCCTACTAGGCCATTTTACTAAATCAGGTGCATCCTGCCAGGCAATTGGTCAACCAACACCCCTGTGGGAGAGAATCAAACAATGAATGTGGTGACTAGTATGTTCTGAATAGCTGTTGTGGGCAAGACACCTATTTGTTCCTCAGCTTAGTTATGAGGTGAGTGGTGTTTATTCTTTTAATAGACAAACAGCTGAGGTTCAGAGCGGCCAGGTACCAGGTAAAATATGGTGGATCCCATCTCATTATAGAGTATGCAGTTATTTACTTTAATGCACTAGGCACAACCTTCTGAATATTCAATTCAGAGGAATCCTATTCCTAGGTCTGGGGTAGAGTTTATGGTGGTGGTGGTGGTGGTGGTGGTGGTGGTGGTGGTAGTGTGCTGTGGAGTCGGTTCCGACTCATAGCGACTCTGCACAGGGTTTCCGAAGCTATAAATCTTTACGGGAGCAGAAAGCTTCATTCTGCAGAACAATACTGGTAGTTTCAAACTGCTGACCTTGAGATTAGCAGCCTGATTTGTAATCACTACACTACCAGAGCATTCACCCAGTAGGCTTCCTGTGGTTCTCTTACTAAGGATCCAGGGTCTCCACACCTCGTTCACTCATAATTGCCTTCTGGAGTGGTCAGGAGGAGGTTGGGCAGTTAGGCCAGAAGGCAACCCAGGTGTGGTGGTGTGGCGTCCCCATCTGCTCTGACTCTTGTGCCTCTGATTCCCAGTCTATAACACAGAAATAACAACCTTTGTCCTATTCCACCTCAGCAAGGGCAAAGGAGAGGGAAGGCACTGCTGAGGGTGAGCCAGCACACTGCAGGGATCCAAGGTCTTTTAGCAAGATCCCTGCAATGGCAGACAGCCAAGAAATGTGACAGACCAAAAATCACATGCAGGTGCCTCCTCCAGGTGTCCCTGCCCTTGTCTAGCCCTATAAGAGCACAGCAGCTACTCTTCCCTGGGGCAGGGGAGGGCCAGGCAAGACAAGCCACACTGCCCAAGCCTTATCCAGGTCACCTTGAACTGGGATAGGCAAGGCTCCAAACAGCTATGTTTTCCTGAGCACAGAATGAAAAGATGGGGATAAGAGTAAGTAGCAGGGAAAAATGGATTGTTCCCCTACCCTGTAGTCACCCATTGTTGTTGTTAAATGCTCTCGAATCTGTTCCTACTGACAGCAACCCTGTGTAGGGTTTCTGAGGAGCAGTTGGTGGATTTGAACTGCCAGCTTTGTGATCCTACAGTGCCACACCAAGAGTCCTAGGTGGTCTCCCGGAGAACATTGATATGATAGATTTGATTATACTGTCTCCTTGTTGTCTATTTTCATGCCTGATCACCTGTGAGTAACTTGGAGTCAGAGATCTTTTCATGTTATATAAGAAAAACAATATTATAAAATTACTAGCGAGGCCCTCTCTGATTCTCTTCTCCTTCCTGCAGCTCAACTTCAATCCTCATCATGTAGGTTAATTCAATGGATGCGTCTCCCTCTTTTTCTTTGGGTTTCACTGAATGGGTATTAGATACATATTTAACTTGGATAAAATTAAATTTTAGCCAAAACAGAAGTGAGCAAAACCAAACCCTAAAGAGAAAGAGCAGCTTAAACAGTTCATTCTACATACAAAGCCTGTGCCCTGGAGAAGTATTGGGTGAGAGACATAATTCCTCAGCAAAGACACAAGTCCCCTCAGTTGTCTCTGTGCTTCTCAGAGTATGACCGTGTCACCACAGGAATGACTCAAAAAAGAGTGATTCTGATAATACCTGCTATTTACCTTAAACATGAACTGTTAAACCAAATCGATATAAGAGCTGTAACTGCACTGTAACCACCTACATGGGTCCATGGCATGCCATCACACCTAGTGCAAGATCTGGAGATGCAAGACCAAGGAGGTGCTCTGCAGTGTTTCAGGACAGAGGCTGGGGGAGAAGGAAGGACCCAGGAGTGGGTGGTGCTTTACCAAAGGGAAGAAAATCTTGACTACAGAGTGTTCTTAAAGGTATTCCTGAATTTTGCTAAGGTGATGTTCAGAAGGAATCATCACTCTGCTTATGCATAATATGGGCCATAAGTGGTGACAAGTGGGGCTACTCCTTGGAGCAGGAAGCATGGACTTTCTGTGTTGAATACGAAGTCATGCTAATAGTGGGTAATTCCAGAGAAAAAGAGGAAGACCCCCAGTGAGATGGATTGGCAATATGGCAGCATCAATGGGCTCAAGCATGGCAACAATGATGAGGCTGGCCCAGGACCAGGCAGTCATTCATTCTGTTGTGCATAGGGTCACTATGAGTCAGTACCAACTCAATGGCGCCTAACAAAAACAACAACAACCAGAGAGATGAACTCTGTCCACATGAACCCTGATTCCAAAATCTGACTTGAACAGAATGTACTTGCTTTTCTTCAGATGTACTTTAGATAGAACAAGCCTGGCTGTATATGATAACAAGGCCACAGGCACTTCAAGGGCCCTACCTGAACCTCTTCACATCACTTACTTTGTCTTGGGGATCTGATATCCTGGAAAGTATTCCTGGTGAATGCTCACTGTCAAATTTCTCCCACTCACCAGCTCTTCCATAACCCAGAACTTTACTTTACTTCTTTGCTCAATGTCATTTTGTCTGTATATGTGTGTGTTTTTTTCACATTCTGGAAAGTGCTCCTTGGAAGCCAAGATGGCCAAACTTCCTCTCTCATACTTCAGACATATTATCAGGAGGGACCAGTCACTGGAGAAGGATATAATGTTTGGTAAGGTGGAAGGTCAGAGAAAAGGAGGAAGACCCCCAACAAGATGGATTGGCCAAGTGGCAGCATCAATGGGCTCAAACATGGCAACAGTAGTGAGGTTGGCCAAGGATTGGGCAGCGTTTCGTTCTGCTGTGTATAAAGTCGCTCTAAGTCGGTACTGACTCAATGGCACTTAACAATAACATACAAAGCCAACAACCCATATCACGCTCAACAGTGAGAATCTGAAGCCATTCCCCTTGCAAACAGGAACCAGACAAGGATGCCCTTTCTCAACACTCTTATTTACATATGTGCTAGAAGTCTTAGCCATAGATATTTGGCAAGAAAGGGAAATTAAAGGCATCCAAATTGGCAAAGAAGATGTAAAACTCTATTTGCAGATAAGATCCCATACTTCAGAAATCCCAAGAAAATTATTGGAATTTATTAAAAGATTTGACAAAGTGTTAAGGTACAAGATCAACATACAAAAATCAGTTGTCTTCCTTTACACTAATGAAGAAAGCTCTGAAAAGGAAATCAGAAAAACAGTACCATTTACAATAGCCATCCAAAGATGAAATGCCTGGGAATGAATCTGACCAGGGAAATAAAAGACCTATATGAAGAAAACTACAAAACTATTATAAGAAGACTTCAGAAATGGAGGCATACACCATGTTCATGGATAGAAAGACATAACATTGTGAAAATGTCAACAGTACCCAAGCAATTTGTGGCTATAATGCAATCTCAGTCCAGATTCCAACATCATTCTTTATTTGGAGGGGGTGGGAATAATTCTTGGAGCAGGGATTTGTTTCCTCTTTTGAGCTACTGCATTTATAGGTGGATGTCCAGTTCATCATGTTGTATCAGATGACGTTTTTTTCCTCTTCTTTCTTCTTCGGGTTGAGCTTCGTTCATCCCATCATTGAAGCCATGGCAAGTGGGTATCATCTGCAGGTGTGGGTGTTCCTGCGTCTGTCCGCCCTCTTCTTATCAGTTGGTCGCTTCAGTCTCCTCTCTAGTCCTCTGTGGATGTGTCACTGACTCTGAGCCCATGAGTCCCCACCCAGGTCTTGCCTCACTGCTGGCCGATCAGGTCTCCATGGCTCACCATAGTCTGCTGAAGGATGCAGGGCTTAGCTCGCTGCTTCTTTGATGTTCTTCGGTCACTTCTCTTTATGGGTGACGTGTGTGGTCTCCAATCAGAACGTGTTTTCCCATTACATCTTAGTCTTGGAGGAGGATTTGCACTGAGAGGACCCGATCACTTGCCTTGATATCTCCTGGGCTGACAGCTTGCTTGTTCTTGTGGTAACAGTCGGACTTCCCTTGTTTTGTATTTTTCCTGTAGGTCCTTCTTTCAAGAAGTGTCTTCTGGTTTTCTGGCTGCTCCAGGCTGGTCTGCTTGTCCTTTCAAGAGGAAAGTTTCCCTTCTCTGA
>NW_006408648.1:6163913-6165707 GCF_000296735.1 Chrysochloris asiatica | reverse complement strand
AAAAATGCATTAAATGGGGGAAGAGATAGTCTCTTCAACAAATGTTATTATGTGCTGTGAAGTCAGTTCCAACTGGTACTGGCAAACCTGGAAATCCATTTGCAGGCAAATGAAGCAAGACCCATATTTCACACCATATACAAAAAATGAAATTAAAGAAATTTGTAATATCCAGACCAACTTTACAGAAAACACTAAACAGTCTAGTGCTCTTTGGAATGAGAACCAACAACAGCAGACAACAACCTGAGATTAACATACATGACAACATCACCCAGAAGTCAATCCAGATACAGAAGGATTAAAAGTGAAACAAACCTACATGACTGAAAAGATATCAATTTATAATGATGTCAACTACAAAGCAAAAAGAGGAAAGAGTGTAAATACAATGACAAGGAAGTCAAGTAGATTTCAAGATAAAACAGATTGTTTTAACAAGGAAAAAAATTAATAAATTACAGGTTAACCTCAAGAAAATTAATATACCTACACACCAAATTAAAGAAGAAAAAACTCAGAAAGATTTAGTAAACATTAACCTAACAGAAATGAAAATGAAAAACCTGCAAAGTGAACTTCATACAAAAAGTTATGTGGAATAAAGAAATCAACAGCACCACACAAACACACACACACACACACACACAGCAAAAGAATAGCAATCAATTCATACCTATCAATAATTATACTGAATGTAAACAAATACACCAGTCAAGAGACAGAGAGCAGAATGGATAAGAAACCAGAATCCTTCAATATGCTGTCTAGAAGAGAAACAACAAAAAGATGGTAACAGTCTAAATGCCCATCAACACAAGAATAGTGTTGGTACATACACACAATGAAATACTGTACAATGAATGATGAATCTGCAAAATACCTCACAACAAGGATGACCCTGGAGGACATTATGCTGAGGGAAATTAGTCAGTCATAAAAGAACAAATATTGTAAGATACTACTGTTATAAAAAGTTAAAAAGGTTTTCTTGATAAAAGAAGAAATATATGATGGTTATGTGGGGTGGAGAGGGAAAATTATTCATAGGTTAGAAGGTAGACACATGGGTACAGGGTAGGCAATATACAACAAGAGGGGTGTTGGCAGAGGAAAGATGAAGGTAGCAGGAGACACAGGGAGGAATGCAAAAGTAAAAGTGAATAGAGGTAAATGCTGTCAGCTGTTGATACATGGAAGGGATTGCAATATTGTAATGAAGCAAAGTATGTGATTTGTTGAATGTAAAACTGATGATCTTCTCTGTAAACCTTCACTCAATTCACAATAAAAAGTTAAAAATTATTTTTTTACTAAGAATGAAACTAGACACATATCTTACTACATACACAAAAATGAACTCAAAGTGGATTAAAGACTTAAATATAAACCCTAGAACTATAAAGATCATCAATGAAAACATAGGGACAAGTTTAGAGGATCGGATCCATGGCATAAATACACTATCAACCATAACTGAGAGCACACAAACAGAAGATGAAGTAGATGACTGGGACCTCCTAAATATTATATACTTTAGTACATCGAAGGATTTCCTCAAAAGAATAAAAAGAGAACTCACAGACTGGGGAAAAAAGTGTCTGGTAATGACATATCAGGCAAAGGATTATTCTCTAAAATTTATAGAACACTTCAAGGCCTCAACAAGAAGAACAATAATCCAATTTTAAAATGGGTTGTTGTTGTTGTTGTTGTTGTCAGGTGCCATCAAGTCGGAACTGACTCATAGCGACCCCATGCACAGCAGAATGAAACAATGTCCGATCCTGGGCC
>NW_006408648.1:6157380-6162515 GCF_000296735.1 Chrysochloris asiatica | reverse complement strand
TCTTGTTCATATGGTATCTCTTGAAATGGTTGAACATTAACCATTTCCTTTTGGTACAATGAAAAATGGGTAGAGGACATTAAACAGACATTGCACCAAAGAACATATTCAGGCAGCCAACAAACATGAAGAAATGTTCATGATCATTAGCCACTGGAGACGTGCAAATCAAATGAGATATTCTCTTATTCCATCATTAATAGCAAAGTTAAAAAAAAGAAAAGAAAGAAAAATGCTGGTGAGGGTGTGGAGAGTCTGGGATCCTCCTACACTGCTGGTGGGACTGTAAAATGGTACAACCACTGTGGAAAATGGTATGGATCTTTCTCAAAACATTGGAAATAGAAATACCATATGACCCAGCAATCCCTCTATTTGGTATATTTCCTCAGGAAATATGCAATGTGACACAATAGTTATGTGTACACCCATGTTCACTGCAGCACTATTCACAATAGCCTAAATGCCCATCAACAATATGGTTAAGCAAACTTTGGTACATATAAACATTGCAATATTACACAACGTTGAAGAATAACAATGAACATGGATGAACCCAGAGACATGCTGAAAGAAATTAGTCAGTCACAAAAGGACAAATACTGTGGGAGGCCACTATTCTAAAAAGTTAAGAAAAGGTTTTCTTGATAAACATTCTATGATGGTTATTGGGGGAGGAAAAAATATTCATGAGCTAGAGGGCAGACACATATTAACAAGGGTACAGGGCAGACAATATACAACAAGAGGGAGGTTGGCAGAGGAAAGATGAAGGTAGCGGGAGGTACAGGGAGGAATGCAAGAGTTAAAGTGAATAGAGGTAAATGCTGTTAATTGGAGGGGATTGCAGTATTGTAATGAAGCAAAGTATGTGATTTGTTGAAATGTAAAACTGATGATTTGCTCTGTTAAAACTTCACTCAATTCAAAATTTAAAAAAAAGAAAACTTTTATAGAGCAGTCAAAAAACCTTAGTGTTCATAACTTTTGGCCTGAGAATTCCACATTTAGGAAACTATAAACACTGTACAAAAAGGTTTGTAAATAGAAATGTTCTCTGTAAGCACTTCTACCAGCAAAGAAGAAAATAGAGCTATTTGATTAGTTTAGAGTGCAGCATGGAAGCGTGAAACACGATGCAGTTAGTAACTATGTTTTAGGACAAAGATATGGGAAAATGAGTAATGTGATGTTTTAAAAAATGTGGTTAATAAAAAACAGAAAGGTGCCCTTAAAATTATATAGTCCAACCTTTTCATTTCAGATTTTTGTTTTTAATCCTTTCAATTTACAAATGAGGAATCTGAAGCTTTGAAAAGGAAGTATCTTATGTAAGAGTACACATTTGCTTTTGTGGCAGAAAGGAAATGAGAATTTAGGTCTTCTGACTTCTAATGCAATATTTGCTCATCAACACTAGTACTTCCTCAGCTGTGTTTAACTATGCTTTAGAAGCACTGGATTAAACAGAATTCAACAGTCATCTTTTTCACTGGGCTTCCGAGCCTTTAGTATGCTAATATGTATGGTGTTTGTCCAAAACAGGTACATCATTTTCAGACTTTCCCAAACTTCTTTAACCAGATTCCTCTTTGAAAGTTTGTATTGTGAATTGAGTGAAGGTTACCAGATTTCTTTTTAACATACTGTGTCTATTTACATTCACTGGAAGAGGTCTCCTCATAATAGTTTAGAAAATGTTATTAAGTGCTATCTAATTTAATTCTCTAATGATTAGGAATCGGGCTGTGAGCCTCAAGGTCAGCAGTTCAAAACTATCAGCTGTTCTGCAGGAGAAAGATGAGGCTTTCTGCTCCCGTAAAGATTTACAGCCTCAGAAACCCTGTACAGGGTTGATATGAGTCAGAACCGACTCCACAGCACATAACCACCACCACCACCACACATAATCCTTATACTTAACATTACGCAGCATGAATGCCCAGACACATGGGATACTCAAGTCAATAGCAAAGTAATCCCTCTCATTCTGAAAGATTAGCATGAGTGGTGGGGGAGGGGAATGCAGGTAGGGCAAGGGTTAACCACATATCAGTTCTTCTCAAGCTAGATGATCATCTCATATCTGGTGTTTTGAGTTCATCAAGCTTCACTCAGCATATATTTATGAGGGACTTCAAAAAAATCATGGAAAATTAGAATCAAAAGATAATGAAATCTTACACAGTTTTAAAGCTCCCCCTCATATTGTGCTTCCATGATGTGTCCTAGATTCTTGCCCTCAAGGAAGTCACATTTTAGTGGGGGAAGCTGACATAGAACGGAGTGGTGCATTGTGATAGATGAGATGACAGGGGTATGTCCAAGGCAAAGGAAAGTTACTGAGGAGGAAGGAAGTGAAAATGTGTACCTACAGAAAGGAGGAAGCTAGAAGGGCATCTTCAGAGGGCCCTCTTCTACCGGGTATTAAATGCCCAACCAGAAATTTGCCAGATGTCTGAATGGGATGAGGAAGAGAGAACAGCATGAACAAAGAGACTGTGGTGTTTGGAAACAGTGTAGGTGACTGAGCACTTCCTGTGGGAGGGGAGTAGAGAAGCACAGAGCTAACAGGCAGAGATCTGAGTGAGAAGGGCCTTCTGCGTCAGGCTGAGGATTTAAACTTGATCTGTGAGGTCCAACGTAAAAGAATGAGTCCAGTCTCTCTCCACAAATATTTATCGTTCTGTAATTATGGGAAGAGTCCAGATTTTCTTGACAACAGATGGAATTTTGAGAGTGTGGGGCTTCAATGTGAGAGGCATGCTGGGACTGAGTTTCAGAATAGCCTCTTCTGCCATGTACAATTTAAAAATGTAACTCAGCTGTCCACCCACAGTCTAGAAAAGCTACACTTTTCCAGGTGAAATAACTTAGAGTCAAATCTATCCTCATTACTCATTATATAGAGAAAATAACTTGGGCTCCAAGAGATGAAATCATATGGCCAAAGGAATGAGCAATAGATCCAGGACAAGAGCCCATTTCCCCTATACATTGCACAAGGGCTCTTTCTAACTTGTCAGAAAATTATCCAGGCCAGCGATCTCATCATTAAGGCTATGTCCACTCATTTATTCAATATGCATTTATTCGCTCTCTTCTATGTGTTTGGTTTAGATTGAAGATTCAAGAATGATAAAAACCTGGAACCTGTCCTATGGTTGCTGTTGTTATTAAGTGCTGTCAAGTTGGTTCTGATTCATAGAGACCCTGTATAGGGTTTCCGAGGAGTGGCTGGTAAGCTTGAACCGCCACGGTCCAGTTCAAACCAACCTTGCAGTCCAGTGCATTAACCCGCAGCACCACACCAGGACTACCTGTCCTGGAAGGGCCCAAATAAAAGAGTAGGGCTATTAGATTCTAGAAGGGTCTAGTGACTCTAGTGGATTGAAGAATACATGCTGGTGTGGCACTGTGGGTTAATGCACCAGACTGCAAAGCCATTTGACCTGTAAGGTCCGTAGTTCAACCTCACCAGCTGCTCCTTAGAAACCCTATACAGGATCGGACTGGCTTGATGGCAATTAACAACAACAAGTGACTCTGGTGGTCTGAAGAGCACATGCTAGGCAAAAGGGGATGGTCCTCACCTTACTTGAGTGTGTGCTTGGTGTTGCTTGTCTAAACTTTTTTTTTTTTCCCTCAAGAAAGCTCAGCAATCAAAACCAAAAATAACTTTGAACTTTTCTTAAAACTAAACAGTAGTTTAGTTTGACTAGTAAAAAATGTCTGCCTTAAGCATTGTGCTGTTAAGAACTATCTCTATGAGTCATAAGGAGTTTAGGGGACAGTGAGTTTATGTTAATGGAGAAGGGGTGACTCAGAAAAGCACAGTAAAATTGGTCACACAACTAAAAAAATGTAATCAGTATGCTGAATCGTCCGTGTAGAAATAGTTGAATTGGTGTATGTCCTATTGTGTATATCTTTAACAACAATAAAAAAAATACATATAAATTTGGTAAGAAGGCCAAAGTCTACATTTTGAGGGGTGAAATGCCCTGGTATTTAAAGCATCATTCTCCTCCTCTTTGAAGGTCATTCTCTTCTTTCACGGATCCTCTATTTTACCAAGCAATATGTCCTTTTCCAAAGACTGATACACCTCCTGATAGCATGTCCAAAGTACTAGAGTTGAAGTCTCGCAATCCTCACTTCTAAGGAGCATTCTGGCTGTACTTTTTCAATAGTAAATACCATGGCTTAGGCCAGATCACCTTCATCTTCAAAGTGATATCTTTGTTCTTTAACACTTTAAAGAGATCTTTTGCAACAGATTTGCCCAATGCAATGAGTCATTTGATTTCTTGACTACTGCTTCCAGGAGCGATGATTGTGTACCAAGGTAAAATGATATCTTTGACAACATCAATCCTTTTCCCATAAATCATGCTGTTTATTGTTCCAGTTGTGAGGGTTTCTGTTTCCTTTACATTGAGGTGTAACCCACATTGAAGGCTGTTGTAGCCTTTGAGAAACGTATGAGTCAAAATATGTCTGCAAGTGAATTTGACCCACTGGCACCATTTTGTAGTTCCTGTTCCAGGCAATTGTTTTAAGTCCTTATAGCTCTCCTAGGGGGTTTGTTAAAAATAGAGTTTTCTTGGCTATATCCCATGATCACTGGAATTACTGGGCCCTTTTATCTCCAGGTATAGCACACACATCTGATGCAGTTAGTTCAAAGATCACACACACTTTGAGAAATTGTGATCTAACTGCAACATTTCCCACTTACGCTCTCTCCTCTCATTGTGTCCTTTACTCCTCGGGTTCCAGGCAGAGAATGTGTATAGCTGATTTGATAGCATACTAGCTCAAGTAGGAAACACTATTCTGGCAGTGAAGCCTCACACATTCAGTTGCAGCTCAGTGATGACAAACAGTCCATATAAACTCAGAGAAAGAGCAGGAAAGACAGATACAGGAAAAAGTCAGAGATACATAGTTTGGGGGACGATGGAGACTGAAAGAAAACCAGATGGGAGAGGACAGGGAAACTCAGAGGTGGAAGTGAACTTCACCACAGTGTGGACCTCAAAGGAATCACTCAATATATGTTGTTGTTGTTAGGTGCCATCGAGTTGGTACCGACCCAGAGCGACCTTATGCACAGTAGAACAAAACACTGA
>NW_006408648.1:6123159-6138077 GCF_000296735.1 Chrysochloris asiatica | reverse complement strand
CCCTCGGAAACCCTGTACAGGGTCGCTATGGGTTGGAACCGACTCAACGGCACTTAACAACAACAACAAGTTTGTTACAGCTCACTAATGCCTAAGATATTGATGCTTATGCATTCCGTTTCATTTTTGACAATTTACAATTTTCCTAGATTTTTACTTCATACATTCCAAGTTCTGATTATTAATGGATGTTTACAGTTGTTTCTCTTCATTTTGAGTTGTGCTCCATCAGCAAATGAAGGTTTTGAAGGCTTCGCTCCATTAGTGTCATCAAGGTCAACTCAACTTTTAGGAGGCAACTCTACCCCAGTTGTATCTGAGTGCCTTTCAAACTGAGGGGTTCATCTCCTAGCACTATATCTGACCATATTCCAGTGTTCTTCATCATGTTTCAACATTCAATAATCTGGTGCTGACAGTGTTCCACTGCTATTCAAAATGTTTTCAGTGAATAAATATTCAGAAGTAGTCTGTTACTTCTTCTTCCTAGTATCTGAAAGCTCATCTGAAACCTGTCTACCATGGTTGAACCTGGTGGTATTTAAAATACCGGTGGCATAGCTTCCAGAATCACAGTAAGATGCAAGTCACCACAGTACAACAAACTGACAGACAAGTGGTAGAAAGAAAATGATAGCACTCACTAAAGCAGGGGAGTACTTGTGTGGTACAGCAGGATAATGTATTGGACCCCTGGATCCCAAAGTCAGTTTGAACCACAAGGTTGGCTATTCAAACCCACCAGCTGCTCCTCAGAAACCCTATACAGGGTCGCTATGAATCAGAACCAACTCAACAGCACTTAAACAACAAAATCAGGAGGGTTGTTGTAAGAAGTACAAATGAGGCCAGTAAGATATAAGGATGAAAGTGTGTCATTTGTAAACTATAAAGCACTACACCTATTCCTCACTTAACCACTACTTCATTATCTGACATTTCACATTTACAATAATATTTAAAAATCTACTAATCAACTATTTTTCTCATTCACAATGTATGTCTTGCAGTAATGAATGCCAAAGTATAAGATCAGAGTAACACTGCTGTGATGGTCAAGTTGACTGGGCCGTGAGTCTCAATGTTTGACAGTTATAAATAATGATGCAATTTGGCGGTTATATGATGATAGAATCATCCTCCATTTTGGTATCTGATGTGATCACTCTCCATTTTCACTTAAAGCCGATTTTTCCATACTGACCTAGTCTATGGCACCTAACTATGTCAATAAGTGAGGCCTGGGTGGTATACAAATGTAATCATTGTTATTATTATTTTATAGAACCCTTTTAGTGAAGGAAATTCTACCCCCTCCCAATCCTTCCATGGATGCTTGAGACTTTGATATAACATAGTGGTGATGGTAATAGTGTGCTGTGGAGTCTGTTCCAACTCATAGTGACCCTGCATAGGGTTTCCAAGGCTATAAATCTTTACGGGAGCAGAAATCCTCATCTTTCTCCCACAGAACAGCGGGTTTCAAAATGCTGACCTTGAGGTTAGCAGCCCAACTCACAGGTGCTACGCTACCAGAGGTCTTTGCTATAACGTAGTAAGAAGTGTTTTCTCTGGCTTTCAAGGGAACAGCTGCAGTTGGAATTTAGAAGCCCACTCTCGGGCACTTTTTTTACTACAGCCAGAGCCGTTGCTCCAAGCACCATGGTCAGCCCCATCACTGTCAGTTTCACAAAGCAGTTGGTCCTTGGTTTAGTCAGGACATCTTTTGTTGGGTCTTCAGGCTGAAGAAGTCCCTGAAACCACTGCTGTATCACCATGTCAGGTCTCTGCTGGGAGGATGCCAACTCAAAGTCTTTGAAGGTAGAGGCTACCATTCTCCTGGCTTGCTATTGGGCAGTTGCCTCCAGAGCAAGTATCAATGGTGGAAACTGAACAAGGAGTTCTCCTTCCCTACTGATGATTAGTGTCTTGTAAGGCAGGTCCTCGAGGATCTGGGACAATGCATGGTAGACTGAAGCCATGTCACATTTGCAGTTCAGGACTTCCTGCTCACAATGTAGCACAATCACAGCTAAGTAAATGGGCATCAGAGGGTGGCAGGTGAGGAAGAAGTCATGTACCAACACAACGTGCCTCAAGTAAGACAGGACATGCCCAAACCAGATGATGAGCCAGCTGAGGATAAAGATGGTCCCCACCTCAGCACTCTGCATGAAATCATGGAGTTCTGGATCACTTGGTCAATGATGGGCATCAGATCATTTAATGTATGCTACATATTGTTCATTGTTTGAGCCATGAAATCCCTGAGGCGGTAGGCAGATAATTTTTCTACCAAGGCTGCTGCTAGTGTCTCGCATACCACCAGCAGAAGTGTGACCATGATGTCCTGGTAGCCTTTATAGTAGTGCAGCTGAGGGTTCTGCTCCAAGATAATGAAGATGATGTCCATTAGGTCTTCCTGGAGCCCTTCTCTCTGTTCATGTGGGCTCCCAGGATTGAAGTGTTGTAAAGATCACCTGACATCCAACATCACTTGTTAGTAGTCCTCATCTGTCATAGGTTCTTTTCTCATAGAGGAGGGGCTCACTGGTGTTGATGTTGGGGAGGTTGGGCCACACTGATGGCCAGATCTCATTGGTCAGGTGCCCTGCTTCACTGACAGCCATGTGTCTAAGGGCAGCCACACTGGTGGGGTTTCTATTCAGAATCTGGTGTATCTTTTCTACTTTCTTTTTCCTCTTGTGTTAAAGTCTACTTTGGAGCCACCTGCCCAGTGGCTAAAGGCGGGACTGGAGCCATGAGCACGCTGGAGACGGTCATGCCCAATTAGTACTGAGCCGTGAGGAAACGCAACTGGGCAAATGTCATTAATATTACTATTCTTCCTCATTCAGAATTCCTGGAAGTGAAAGGAAGGGCTAGAAAAATGTCCAGAGGCAGAGAATCACACTACTGATTCTGGTGCCCAGAATGATTGGCCCTTCTCCCTAGCTCCTTCCTGGCATAGCTACTAACCGAAGCTGCTGGTCCAGCCAAATAGAAGGTGGGAGAGCTATGTTCCTGGCACCCAGAGCTGGAACATAGAATGCCTTTCTCCCTCTCTTATAGAATCAAGGCTGCACAGAGTTATTGAGTTACTGAGCAGGCATCTAGTGTACCAGATTAGCAACATTCTGGATTAGAAAGACCTTTAGGTAGTGCCTGGGAACCTGATGACCGAAGGTAACGTCACTCTGTGAGGACTGGCAAAATGAATTTTAAATGACTGGCTTTGAAAAGAAACTTTAGGATACATATCCTTTCCAAAAGTGAGGACTGCTTGTACAGAACCAAATAGACCTGTTAGAACTATGGTGGATTCTTCAGGAAAGAATGCAAAGCCATAGTCATCTATTACAACGAACTTTAAGATTACCCCATGGGGGATTCCCTTGTGGTTTTTTTTTTGTTGTTGTTCTTTTACTGTTTAGGAGAGAACTGTAATTATCTATTGACTTGTTGCTATGATTAATCATGGGAGAAACACCAAAGTGATTTACCACGACTATGTGAAAAGCAAGACTCCATAGATGCTGTCCATAGGTACTAGATGGCAGAAAACAATAAAAAGTCACCAAGAAAATAGCAACTGAAAGGTACTACAAAGTAAATTTCCACATGACGTATAAGTTCAAGAGGAAAGTAGAAACTTGTAGACTGATGGGAACCCTTTGTAAATACAGGTTTTAAGCAACTTTCTAGTATGCGATCTATAGCAAGGGCCAGATGAATTCTGTCTAGACATATTTAGACCAGATTTCTTTATCTGAAATAATGGGAGGAGGTAACTCCTATGAGATATTATTTAATTTTCATTCCTTATAACTCCAGCAGGTTAAGTATTATTATCCTCATTTGATAGATAATGAAATTGAGTCTTAGGTATGTTATGTAGTTTATCCAAGATCACATAAACATAAAATGGTGGAGCCAGGACTTAAACCCAGACTTACCTGATTTTCATTCATGGTCTTTCACCCAAACCCTGTCATCTCTTCTGCACACCTCTGTGAAAGAGCCACATTACTGAACTTCTAAAAGTTAGTCAAGAAGAGACCGAATCAGTCTGGAAAGTAGACTAACATTTGGTTCTCATACATCTAGTAGGAGGATTCAGTTTGACTCAGAAAGACACCATTAGCTGCCTGACAGGTTGTGGGAATTTTATTTGCAACATGCTGGTCTTTCTGGCTCAATTATTCATAGAAGAATCATTAATTTGTTTAACAAATGTGTATTGCCACAGGCCTTTTTCTATGCAGTTGAGATAGAAAGACCAGGAGTAGTATAATGCGCTATAAATTACATGAGTGCTGTATGCATACCTTTATAGTCATCACTTATATGAAAAGGACTCCTGGTGTGACACTGTAGGATTAGCACTGGACCTCGAATCACAAGGTCAGTAGTTCAAACCCATCAGCTGCTCCTCGGAAACCCTATACAGGGCTGCTATGAAAGCTCCATGGCACTTTACAGCAACAGCGTTGTATGAAAAAGAAACCTATTTGTCTTAAGGAGCTTACGTCTTAATGGGGTGGAGAAAAGGTGAGCATGAAAGAAACGTCACATATTATTTCTCATTAATGCCTGATCCTGAAGTGGAAACTGGTGACAAAAGGGAGAAATCAGATAGAGTGGGAGAGCCTTTTAGAACAATTCAGCAAATTAAGATGGTGGTTCCAAGGGCATCCAGGAGGAGGTGTCCTATGCTGATGAACCAGCATTTCTGCTGCTGTTGATTGGTTCTCACTGCTTGGTCCTAAAAGGTCATTTGGACATGCTAGGCATAAAAAAAGTGGCCTTTAGTTCCTCCTTTCTGTGACAGCTCTTTCCCTAGTTGACCTCTTAATACCCAAAGCAATTAACATCCAGTCCAAGGTTTGAGGTTTTAGATTCTGTACCTTCTTGGCTTCCTAGTGCTACTGTAACAGAAACACCACAAATGGGTTGCTTTAAAGGAAATAAGTTTATTTTCTCACAGTTCTGGAGGCTAGAAGTCCACACCAGGGTCTCAGCTGTATAATTCCTTGGTTCTTTGGCTTGTGTGTGTTTATTTGTCTATTTCTAGTCTGCTCTTTTTAGATCTCTAAAGTGATTTGATCATACCTACTCGGTTATGATCTAATTAGCATAATAAGGAAAACCTTGTCTCTAAGGATGTAGGAGTTAGGGTTCCAACATATATTTTGTGGGGATTCAACTTAATTCATAACCTGTACCAATACCATCTCTGCTGTTTTTAATTAATTCTTTACCTACATTCTCCAGGGATAGAGAAATCAAAGTATCTCCATTGTAGATTGATCTCAGTATCTTCCAAACTTTCAGGGAGTGTTTGCCAGGCCCATCCACTTCTCCTCATGTCTCCCACCAGAACCTGAACTCAGCTTTCCTTATTCAAGTTGTGATACTAGAGTTAGGATATCACAGAACGTTAGAACTATAAACAGGCATAGGAATGTTTGAGCCCTAAACTGACTAGAGCTGTCTTCAGAACTTTAGATCTAGCAGGGTAGTGTGTGCAGATTTTAAAAGTGTTTAGTCTGGTGGAGCAGTGGTTTACGTTCTTGGCTGCTAACCCAAAGGTCATTGGTTCAAACCCACCAGCTGCTTCATGGGAAAAAGATGGTGGCGGTGGTGGTGGTGGTGGTGGCGTGCTGTCAAGTTGGTTTCAACTCATAGCAACCCTGTAAAGGGTTTCTGGGCTGTAAATCTTAGTGGGAGCAGAGAGCCCTATCTTTCTCCCAAGGACCACTGGTAGATTTGAACTCTTGACCTGTGGTTAGCAGTCCAACTCATAACCCACTATGCTTTCATAAAGATTTACAACCTTGGTAACCCTATAGGACCTCTGGTCCTATAGGGTTTCTCTGAGTCAGAACCAACTCAATAGCAGTGGGGTTGGGTTCATTGTCTTAACTAGTCACGTAAAATATTCTTTTATCTGAAAGAACAGAGGAATTCTAAGACGTGTCTTAAAACCATAGTTGTGGAACTGAAACTATTCTCAAAGGTTACCTTTTAGAGAAATAACAGGTTGACACACAAAATAAAGGATGTACCTGTGAGAATGGTACTCCATAAAAAAGCCATTCACTTGAGATGAAAAAGTCAACAATTAAACTAAAGCAAACATGAGAAGATAGGGAATAGGGAAACTTCTTGCTGTTTGTTATTAGGTGCAATCGAATTGATTCTGACTCATAGCAACCTAATGCACAACAAAACAAAACACTGCCCGGTCCTGAGCCATCCTCACAATGGTTTGATCACATTGCTGCTGACACTGTGCCAATCCATCTTGTTGGGGGTCTCCCTCTTTTTCACAGCCCTCCACTTTACCTAGCATAATGTCCTTCTATAGAGACTGGTCCCTCCTGATAGCATGTCTGAAGTATAAGCAACAAAATTTTGCTATTCTGGCTTCTATGGAGCATTCTGGCTGTACTTCTTCCAACACAGATTGGTTTCTTCTTCTGGCAGTCCATGGTACTTTCAATATTCTCCTCTAACACCATAACTCAAATGCATCAATTCTTCTATGGTCTTCCTTATTCACTCTTCGATTTTCACATGCATATGACCCTGGCTTGGCTCAGGCACACTGTAGTTCTCAAACTGACATCTTCGCTCTTAAACAATTTAAAGAGATCTTGTGCGGCAGATTTGCCTAATACAATACATCATTTAATTTCTTGTCTGCTGTTTCAATAAGTGTTGATAGTGGAGCCAAGCAAATTGAAGTTTTTTATTAACTTCAACCTTCTCTGCATTTACTATGATGTTATTTAGCGGTCCAGTGGTGAGGATTTTTGTTTTCTTTACATTGAGGTGCAACACATATTTAAGACTGTGGTCTTTGATCTTCATCAGTAAGTATTTTAAGTCCTCTTTACATTCATGAAGCAAGATTGTTTCATCTGGGGAAACTAGAGTATGGAAAACAGAACAACCAGAAAACAATGAAAGAGAATATTGACACAATGTGAAAAATGCAGCTAGTGTTGCTGAATAATTTGTGCAGAAATTGTAAATGGGAACGTAATTTTCTGTGTAAACTTTCACTGAAAACACAATAAAATACTATATAAAAAACTAAGTGAAACAAAAAACTCATACTGGTGGGTCTGTCATGGTTTTTTGTTTGTTTGTTTTACATTTTTTAGAATTTAGTGAAGGGTTACAGAGCAGATCATCAGTTTTACTTTCAACAAATCATGCACTTCGTTTCACTTCAACCATTGCAATCCCTACAATGTAACATTGCTTACCCCACTGCCTCCCTGTGTTTCTTTTTTCCATTCCTCCTTCACTCCAAGTGCTTCTGAACTTTGTCCTTGGGTAAATGCTGCCCTTTTGATCTCAAATGGTGGACCATTCTATGAAGTGAATACCTCACTATTGTTTTTGTACCTCCATATACCTATTTATTGCTTGCCTTAAAATTGAGCTAGGGCTATGCTCAGTTTTAGACTTGAAAGGTGACCAAGGGTCATTGTCTCAGGGTTCCACCAGTCTCTATATGACTAATAAGTCAGGTATTTTTATGATTTTAAGTTTTGTTCCATATTGTCTCGCACTCTACCTAGAACCTTTGAATGTGGGTGGACCATTTATCAACTTCTCTTTTCATCTCTTCTTAGGTATATACAAGTAACATGAAAACATGACAGAGCACAGGTGGGGGAGATGTGGCTGGAACCTGCTTTACTTGTGACCAAGCAGCACTTACCTATAAAATCTCTTCCTCTTCATGATGCTTGATGCAAATCCTTTCCTTCTTGGCCCTTGCTACTAACAGAACATGGTTGTAGAGACTATAATAACCATCTTGCTCACTCTCTTGCCAAATATGCCTGAAAGTCAGGCTCTGCCAACCATGACAGCCTTCCTAGGAAGGCGATTCTACAGTGGTTGAGGGAAGCTCTGTCAAAGGATTACTAGCCTATGCTTAAAGACAACATCACTTTTTCCAGTTTTCAGGAGAGAAAAGTCATGGGAAATGACAGATGCTCAAAGCAGACTCAGACAAAAAAGTTTAAATCCACCTACAACTTTGTTTTGAAGATTGGATCATAGACACAGGCCACTCTAAAGTCCTCCCTTCTGGTATCTCTTGTTCTTTTAACTGATGGAAAAGAGAAGAGCCCACTCTTCCTGTGTTTCAGTTCCTTGTTTCTCATGTCTTCAAAGAGGTTGGGAGATTTTGAACAGGAGAGTCCACAACATTTCACTCAGCCATTAACTAGTTGTGCCATCCTTTGTGACGACTACTTTAACTCCACTAGACCATTGTCTAGGTGTATTAGTTATCTAGTGCTAATTCAATTTATGACACCAAGGAAATGCTGCAGTTACAGGAATTCAGTCAACTCTCTCATAACATCCTTCTTCCTTTCTTTTAACTTTTTATTGTGAATTCAGTGACGTTTTGCAGACAATATCATCAGGTTTACATTCAACAAATCATACATTTTGTTTCATCTCAATGATTGCAATCCCCTCCATGTGACAACAACAGTTATCCCGCTTCCTCCCTGTGCTTCCTATTTCCATCCCACCCACCTTCCCACCCCTTCTCAACTTTGTCTTTAAGAAAATGTTGCCCTTTTGGTTTTGAATGATCGACCATTCCATGATGAGCATGCCTTATTAGTGTTCTCACTGTATACCTATCTATTGCTTGACTGAAAATTGGGCTGTGAGGTGAGTTCCTTTCCAGACCTGAAGTGTGGTTGAGGGTTCCTCCAGTCTCTTTCTGACCAGTAAGCCTGGTATTTTTATTTTAAACAATTTTGAGTTTTGTTCCACATTTTCTCGCACTCTCTCCAAGACTTTCTAATGTAATCCTTTTCAAAGTAGTTGTTAGTGGTAGTCGGCACTATCTAGTTCTTCTGGTCTCAGAGTCATGGAGACTGATGTTCATATGTTCCTTTATTTTGTTGGACTAATTGATTCTAACTATCTTCTGTTTTCATCACTTTTCTTTCTTCTGCACGTAGATACCAATAGCTGTACCTTAGAGAGATGCTCATGAGCTTTTAAGATCCCAGACACTACTCACCAAAGTAGGATGTAGAACATTGTGGACTATGTTCATAACATCCTTTTGAATTAGGTGAAAAATATAAATTGAGTGAGAATGAAGACAATCCACTATACCAAAGACGATTGTTTGGATCCATATGAATTTAGAGAGAAGTCACTACTTAGGTTCAATCCTGGTCAAAATTTTTGCACACGACTTGGATGTGTAAGTGACAAGGTGGTGAATTTGCAGTAGAGTTAGAAAGGACAGTGAATAGAGAGGATGTGTGTGACAATCAGAATCCAAAGAGAACTCAACAGGCTGAAGTTATGAAGAAAATCTGGCAAGAAGAAAAATGCCAAGTGTTCAGGAAATAGGTGGGGAGATGTGCTTTTCACGATACATGTCAGAACTTATGAGGTTATTGTTTTTGGAGTGAGAGGTGTAGTAAGATGTGTTAAAAGAAATGGTTAAAGAAATGGAGGATTTGGTGGGAGAGGATCGTTGTCTTGAAATATCTGAAATGCATATGTTGAATTCAGTTGCGCCATTTGGCTGGAAAGTTATAGAGGGAGACATCACTTGGTGAATGGTCAATGATCTTCAAGGCCCCTTCCAATTCAAAGAAACTGCAAGACTATCTTCTGACATGTCGTAAGATTGCTGTCTTAATTTCTTCATCTATAAAAGGATCTTTAAGTGAAACTTGAATTTATAAGCTCCCTTTTTATTTCTGACAGTCCATTTCTGTATCTCTTTTTCTTTGAATTCTTTCACAGTTTGGCACATATATGGACGTTAATAAATACTTTGTACCAGTGGCACTGTAGGATAAGCATTGGACTCCTAGGCACAAGGTTGATGGTTCAAACCCACTAACTGCTCCATGGCAACCCTCTACAGGGTCTTTATGAGTCAGAACCCACTAGCTGGCACTTAGCAACAATAACAACTAGGCTACCTAGTTCCATTAAAAGAGGTGAGTGAAAAGAGTACATGCTGCTCTAGGAGAGGGTGTATGAGGATAGATAATATGCTATTTCATTCGTTCTCACATATGGCTGGGAGAAAAGGAAAGCAAGATTTTGTTTATGAAACTCTCTTTGTGAAAATGCCCAACTATGAAGACACTGCTAAAATTTCTACTTAAATTTCATCACCCCCTCTCAGAAATCTGCTTTCAGTTTGGTTGCTGATTTTGCAAATAGAACAGAGTCCAGATCAGAGATTTCCAACTGATAAACTATTGTTGTTGTTGTTAAGTGCCGCCAAGTTGGTTCTGACCCATAACGACCCTGTAGAGGGTTTCCAAGAAGAGACTGGGGAGCTTTAACCTGACCTTGAGGTTCAAACCAACTTCGAAGTCCAGCACATATGGGTTGAATCTGTTAGCAAATATATTTTGGTTTCCACAATAAAACCAAACAAACCTATTTATGTCGATTTGATTCTGAAGGACAGAGTAGAACTGTTTCATAGGGTAGAACTGTTCCATAGTGTCTCCTATACTGTAATCTTTAAGTTGTCAGGATTTCATTTTACTTGGATCCATAATCAGTACCCATGGAAGCTCTAGTCATGAAATCAAATGACATTGCAGTGGGCAAATCTGCTGCAAAAAAATCTCTTTAAAGTGCTTTGAAGTGAAGATATCACTTTGAAGACTAAAGTGTACCTAATCCTAACCATGGTATTTTAAATTACCTCATATGCATGTGAAATCTAGACAATAAATAAGGAAGATTGGAGAAGAATTGATGCCTTTGAATTATGGTGTTGAAAAAGAATATTGAGAATACCATAGATTGCCAGAATTATGAACAAATCTGTTTTGGAAGAAGTACAGCCTGAGTGCTGCCTTGGACATGTTATTAAGACGGACCAGTCCCTGGGTAAGGACATGATTCCTGATAAAGTAGAGGGTCAGTGAAAAGAGGAAGGCACTCAGTAAGATGGAAATGACACAGTGGTTCCAACAGTGGGCTCACACAACCTAGCAATGTGAGGATGGTGTAGGACCCTGCAGTGCTTCTGTCTGTTGCACATAGGGTTGCTCTGGGTCAGAACTGACTTGATTGCACCTAACAACAACAATCTTTATGGAAACAGACTGTCACATCTTTCGCCCACAGAGCAGCAGCTGGTGGGTTTGAACTGCCAACCTTTCAGTTAGCAACTCAGCACTTGACCACTGCCTCACCAGGGCCCCTTGGCCCATACAATACTTTGAAAAATTTTGAAAATACTACAGACTTAAAGCCTGAGGATTTTTACATTAAAGCCCAAATTTCTTTAGGAAAATCAGATTGGCCGTGCACTCTCCCAAGGCTCCTCCTTGGCTCCCTTCCATCATTTACCTGACCCTGTCTGGCATTTGTGTCTGTGACCCTTGCCTATCAAAAAGGCCCAGACTCGGTTACCTTCCACTCCACAGAGGCTTTATTGAACATCTTAAAGACCCCAATAGCAAGAGATGTGGCAATTATGATTGTGACATTTTCTTTGTCTTTTACCCACCACATTCGGCTCTGAATTTTTATTATAAGTTGAATGTGAAATTGGAAGCATGATACCATGAGAAAGGGTCATAGACATGTGGAGAATTCAGACCTGGGTGTGGGGAGGTGAAAGCGGGAATTTAGAAGATTAAGTGATCTTGGCCTCTAGCAGCCTGACAGGACACTGTAATTAGCAGCTTGGCCTCCCAATAGCATGGTGCCAGCAAAAGGTAACTCAACTTGCCAAAAGCAAGAAGGAAATGGTTGCCTTAAGTTATCCAGAGTCACTGTTTCTCTGAGATGAATTGCTAACAATCAATGGTCTGCGGTAAGTGCCTTCATCTATGTTCTTCTTAGAATATATGAGAATTTGGTTTAAAATTTAATTAATTCATTTCTGAAGTGTTTGGAATGGTTCAGGAAAGCTACAATAGATTTTGTAGTAGTTGGAAAGGATAAGGGATACATGCATGGCTTGTATTGCTAGAGACATGAACAACTGTAATGGCTATAGAAAGAACACCTTACGATGAAGTTAAATTTTCCTCAAAAGATATAAGGAGTGGAAAGGAATTCCCCTTTATGTAACGGCCATTGCGTTGAATTAATTTTTCACTGTATCGATTGTTGTTGAATTTTTTTTGGACTAATAATGACCCTACAGAACACAGTAGAACTGTCTCATAGGATTTCCAAGGCTGCAAACCTTTATGGAAGCAGACTGCCTCTTCTTTCTCCTGAAGAGAGACATGCGGGTTCAAATTGCCCACCTTTTGGTGAGTAGCTGAGTGATTAGCCACTGTATCACCAAAGCTCCATACAAGACTATATAGTTACTCAAACCAGCTTTAAACACTGTAACAATGGTGGGAGGAAATGGGAGGAACAACCAGGAGAGAATGTGTTTTCATTAATGGAATGTTTGCTGAATCACCGAGGGTATCTTAAGTGAGTTTGCACCTCTGGACTCTGCCGATTGGGGATGGGAAGTGGGAAGAGGCTTCGGGAAGGGAAGGATTGATATGTACCTCTGAAGTTATGGATGGAAGGGATAAGGGTTGGTGGAATGCATCGATCTTGTTGGTCTCAGGAACATGTGTTTCCCTGTAGACTCGGTTACAGGTTGGTGGGACATATATACCCCTAGAGGTGGCACCAGTTCATAAGACTATCATGTAAAAACAGTAATTTGTGGCATACTCCTATTTTCTTCCATTTCAAATAATTATGCAAATCACCCCCTGCAGATGGCAAATACTGCCAGTGGGAAAGCTAGCTGCTCATTAAACCCAAGAGGAGGAAATATAGTGCTGTGGGTTAATGTGCTGGACTGCAATGTCGGTTTGAACTGCAAGGTCAGCAGTTCAAGCTCACTAGCCACTCTTTGGAAACCCTATACAGGGTCGCTATGAGTTGGAACTGTTCCACAATCTGGACTTAAAATATTTACTGATGAAGATCAAAAAACACAGCCTTTTCTTCCAACAGCTCTTTCACAATTTTCTCTGTGTTTGTTTCTTCCTGTTCTGGAATTCCAATCACCCATAAGTTGTTCCTCTTCCTGGTGACCCACATAACTTTTGTGTATTCTACATATTTTTCAATCTTTTTTTCTGATTGATCTTCTAGCACACTAATATTGAGAGCTTCTTCAAGTTCACATATCCAGGCTTCCATTACTTCCCATTTACTCTTTTACCCTTTCAATGTAGTGACCATTCCTAAGATCTTAGCATTAATTTTCTGGATTCTAATGCCGATTTTTATTGTTTCAAAATTTGCATTTATTTTGTCTGTTTGTTTTTACAATATTTTCCTGAATTCTTCTAAAGTTTTTTCCATGTTTTCTTTATTTTCTTCAATCTTTTTGTTAATTATTTGGAGGTACCTAAATATCAATATTTTGAATTCTTTTTCAGTTAGTTCTATTAAATTTTATGCCTCATAAAAATTTTATGGCTCTGCATCTTGGTCATTAGTTTGAGCCACTCTCTTGTTTCTTTATGTGAGCTACAATTGTCTGTTGTCTCTGGATCATTGTGGGATTGACGTATTTGCAGTTGTTGGGCCCAGAGGAGAGAAATCTCTGGGGGCTCCTGAAATTCAAGGAGCTTATGAGGTGGTTGTGGAAGGGATGTGACAGCAGTGTTCCTGGCCCTTGATGGAATTCCTATTGGCCTTGGTATTATCTCTGTTTGGGGTACTCAATTCAGTAGTAGTTCATGGGAGCCCTTGATGGAGCTGGTTTCAGTATGTTTGGTTTCAGCATCTGTTAAAACCACAGGGAAGTTGGGGGCAGGCTAACTGGTCAAATGCTGGTCTGGTGGCTCTGCTAGTTTTGTATGTCTGAAGCCAAGGCCACCCAAATCCAGGCACCAAGGTGGCACAGCAGAGTGTCACAGCTGGCTCTCAACTCACACTGGCATGGCTCCTAGCCACGAGACTTCAAACTCCTAAAGAGCAGTGTCTGCACTGCGAAAGATGAGAGTGAGAATTGGCCACACCTCTGGTCACCATAATAGCATGGGGGAGAAAAAGAAATTGTACTTTTCTTGGCACCCTCACTAATCTGCTCTGCCAGGCCTCCCTCCACAGCCAGAGCTGCTCACAAGATGGTGGAGCTCATCTGGCCAACCATTCTCCAGTCTGTGTTCCTCTCTCATCAACCCTGCTCGGCCTCTTCTCCTAGCAAGCACTCCATCAACCTCTCTAACCTTTCTTCTAAAGTGCCAGAATTTTCATGTGTCTGTATTATCATGTCTCTTGTATCTTTATTGTAGGGGATCATTGTAGTGCCCTTGCCTAGTCCACCATCTTGATGGAAGTCCCTTATGGAGATTCTTGATACATATTTACATAAAAATTATTCTAAGAAGTCCTGCAATGAAGAAATACACCTAACTTTAAAAATATTCAGTATTTCTTTAAAATTTTTAATCAGGTAATATCTATTAATAACCCACAATGCTGTGTGGAGCACATATTGAAAAATGCTTTGGAAATGCAAAGGTAGATGTTTTGTAACAAGGAAGGGAGTGATTAATTCTCCAGTCTAGGAGCGGAGGTCTCTGGGACCATCAACGGAGAAGAGCCCAGAGCGGGACCCTACCCAGAGAAACAGTGATGTCTGAGATGGAGACAGCGAAGACAACATGGAGTGATGAAGCGGCTGGGGACTTTGGATCCAGAGAGGAAAAGGGACTGTGGGCCGAAAACTGGGGGTGGGGGGTGGGTGTAGGGGGCGGTATCTAGGATATATCCTTTGGTTGGTGGATGATGCATGGAGGGGATTGGAACCATGGCAATGAGATGATATACGATGGAATGAATGTAAAACTAAAGTTCTCTCATGTAAACTATCATATAATTCACAATAAAACATTTTA
>NW_006408648.1:6117657-6123059 GCF_000296735.1 Chrysochloris asiatica | reverse complement strand
AAAAAAAAAAAAAAAATGCTGCCTAAGTGTTTGCTTTCTTGGTGATGGGAAACAGATTTTTCAAAAAAAAGTGAGATTGGCATATGTCCTTTCAAGTAAATCAGAGTTCTGTCAACTGACTATTTTGATAGGAATAATAAATGTGCATGCCATTTTGCAAGCTCACCCAGGAGAGCTCCCAGAATTCATATCCATATGATCTCACACTAATATTGGTAGCGTTTCTTTCTTTTATTTCCCATGGAGGCTTCTAGCATTCACCACATGAAGATAGAAAAGATCAAGTGACTCCAGCTGAAACTGCATTTTTATGGTTTTCTGCCACTACCTGTGACTAGCCAAAATTGAACAAGATGGACAGATCAATTTGAAGGAATATGTATTCTCCTTTTATAATGCAGTTTTAAGAGGTAATTTAACTGTCTGCTGGTTATTTGAATAAAATCCTTTTAAATTCAATAGGAACTCAGGGAGGAAGTGTAGGGAGAGGCAAAGAATGGGAGACAAAAGCACATTTTATCAAAATTTGGGCACAGCAGTTACTCCTTCCTTTCTTCTTCCCGGTCCTTCTTCTCAAACAGAAGCAGTGAATGTGCCTGTTTCTTTTACTCCCACAAGCTTTTGAGCTTGGCAGGGGAGTGCTTTCAGTGAAATGTTGCTGTCCTTCAGCCCTTTAGCTGAATTACTCAATTAGGGTGAGAAATTGCTACGTGATTTCTGGCTAAGTAGGATGGGGGAGGAGAGGGACTGCCTCCCCTTGGCAGCTGGAGTTAATTTAAATGCTTTTTACCACTGTAGTACAATCTATTGTGAATGTGAATATTTTCACTTCTCAGACTTTTCTTTCTTTCTTTTCCTCCCTTCCTCTTTCCTTCTCTCCCCTCCTTTGTTCCAGCTATCTTCCTCCTAGTCTTGCCTTCCTTTCACAGGATCAGTACTGCTCCTAGCTCCCCTGACTCCAGTATTTCTGTGGCCTGCCCTATTCATTACAACTGCTGTAGTTGCAGGTCCATAAGGAAAGCAGATCTCATGGAAACAAATCACCCTTTCCTTCCCTTCACATCCCGGTTAGAAAGAGACTATGAAGCTAACCAGGCCTTTACTCAGCACTTCCTCAGTGCTAGACACTATGTTCCACCATTCTCTCAGTTTGCCGTACTGTGGTGGCTTGTGTGGTGCTGTGATGCTGGAAGCTATGCCACTGGTATTGGAAAACCAGAAAATTCAGCCATGGTGGATAGGTTTCAGTGGAGCTTCGTAAAACAGACTAGGAAGAAGGAAAGGCAGACCACTTCTGAATGATTGTTGTTGTTGTTGTTGTTGTTAAGTGCCATCGAGTCGGGTCCGACCCATAGCGACCCTGTACAGGGTTTCCGAGGGTGTAAATCTTTACAGGAGTAGAAAGCCTCATCTTTCTCCCGCGGAGCGGCTGGTAGTTTCGAACCGCTGACCTTAAGGTTCGCAGCCCGATTCGTAACCACTACGCTAAACCTTAAGAACAGTAGTGAAACATAGTCTGATATAGTGTCAGAAAATTAGTCCCTCAGGCTGGAAAGCACTCCAAATACAACTGGGGAAGAGCTGCCTCCTCAAAGTAGAGTTGGCCATAATGATGTGAATGGAGCAAAGCTTTTAGGACCTACTTTTGCTGATGGGGCACAACTTAAAATGAAGAGTAACAGCTGCAAATATCCATTAGTAATTGGAACTTGGAATGTATTAAGCATGGATCTAAGAAAATTGGAAGTTGTCTAAATAAAAGGGAATGTATAAAAATCAATATCCTAGAATGAACTGAAATGGATTGCTACTGGCTATTTTGAATCTGACAAGCATACGATTTACCATGCCAGGAATGACAAATTGAGGAGGAATGGTGTTGCATTCATCATCAAAAAGAGCATTTCAAGATCTACCTGGAAATGTAGTGTTGTCTGTGATAGGCTAGCATACACAGCCTACAAGGAAGACCAGTTAATACTACTCTTATTCAAATTTACACAAAAACCATTAAAGTCAGTGATGATAAAATCGAAGAATTCTACCAAATTCTTCAGCCTGAAATTGATCAAACATGAAATCAAGATGCATTGGAATGCAAAGATTAGAAACAAAGAGGAAGCATCAGTAGTTGGAAAATATGACATTGGTGATCGAAATGATATTGGAGAATGCATGATACAATTTTGCAAGACCAATGACTTAATTCATTGCAAATGCCTTTTAAAAACAACATAAAATGCAACTATACACATGGACTTCATCCAGTGGAATGCACAGGAAAAAAACTAACTACATCTGTGGAAAGAGATGGTATTGTTTGTTGTTGTTAAATGCCACTGAGTAGGTTACATCTCATAGCAACCCTGTTTAGAGTTTCCAAGGAACAGCTGGTGAGCTTGAACTGCTGACCTTGTGGTTCAAACAGATCTTGCAGTCCAGTGCCACACTAAGACTCTGAAGAGATGGTAGAAAAACTCAATATCATCAGCCAAAACAAAACCAAGGGCCAACTGTGGAACAGACCATCAATTGCTCATATGCAAGTTCAGGTTGAAGCTGAAGCAAATTAATCCAAATCCAGGAGAGCCAAAATATGACTTTGAATATATCCCAGCTGAATTTAGAGACCATCTCAAGTACAGATTTTATGCTCTAGGCACTAATAACCAAAACCCAGAAGAGTTGTAGGATGACATCAAGTATATCATACAGGATTAAAGACAAATGTCATTTGAAAGACAGGAAAGAAAGAAAAGACCAAAATGGATGTCATAGAAACTCTAGAACTTGCTCTTGATTGTAGAGAGATAAAACAAATGTAAGAAATGAGAAAGTAAAATAGCTGAACAGAAAATTTCAAAGGGCAGTTTGAGAAGACAAAGTCAAGTATTTTATATATATGTATATTTCTCTATTAGCCAACATTTTAATGCAGAAAGCATAAAAACAAGGAAAGAAACAAGAAGTGTAGCAATGTTCAATTTTGCAAGACCAATGATTCAATTCATTGCAAATACCTTTTAAAAACAACATAAAATGCAACTATATACATGCAACTATACAATTATACACACTTTGCAGAATTTAACTTCATATGGTAGAGTGCTAGAACCTTAGTGCCATATGTGTGCTATCACATGTGTGACTCCTTATAGACCCAGCTTGGTTCTTCTCCAGCATCTTCTCTTGGAGTTGTACCTGATTTTATTACTAGTTCTCTTTGAATCCATTGAGGAATGGGATGATTTTGCTTTTGTTTCTTGGTCAGGAATCTCTTGATCCTGAAAGTCTTACGAGATGACAGCAAAGATGAAAGGTAGCAGCACTCACATGATGGTGAAGAAAGGAAGATTCAAATATATATTGAAATGTGGAAAGACCTGGTATTAGAAAACAAAAGGGAAGAACATGCTCAGCATTTCTCAAGCTGAAAGAACTGAAGAAAAAACTCAAGACTTGACTTGTAATATTGAAGTAGTCAACAGGCAAAATATTGAGTGATGCAGAAAGTATCAAAAGAAGATAGAAGGAATACAGAGTCACTGTACCAAAAAGAAAATGGTCAATGATCAGCCATCTCAAGAGGTTGGATATGATCAAGAACCAATAGTACTGACGAAAGAAGTCCAAGCTGCACTGAAGGCATTGGCGAAAAACAAGACTACAGGAACTGATGGAAAACACATGTAAAATTTTCATCAAACTGATGTAGCACTGCAATTGCTCACTCATCTAGGCCAAGAAATTTGGAAGACAGTTATCTGGCCAATCAATTAGAAGAGATACATAGTTGTGCTCATTCCAAAGAGAGGTGACCCAACAGAATGTGGAAATCATTGGACAATATCATTAATATCACATGCAAGGAAAATTTTACTGAAGACAATTAAAAAATGATTGCAGCAGTACATCAATAGAGAACTGCTAGAAACTCAAGCTGGATTTAGAAGAGGACATGGAACAAGGGATATCATTACTGATATCAGATGGATTTTGGCCAAAAATATAAAATACCAGAAAGATGTTTACTTGTGCTTTATTGACTGTGGAAAAGTTTTCCACTGTGTAGATCATGACAAACTATGGATAACATTGTGAATAATGGGTCCTCCAGAACACTTAATTTTGTTCATGAAGAGCCTGTAAATAGACCAAAAGGCAGTTGTTGGAACAAGAGGATACTGAATAATTTAAAATCAGTAAAGATGTGTGCCAGGGTTGTATGTTTCATCATACTTACTCAATCTATGTGCTGAACAAATAATCAGAGAAGCTGAATTATATAAAGAAGAACATAGCATCAGAATTGGAGGAAGCCTTATTAACAGCCGGTGACATACTGATGATACAACTTTGCTTGCTGGAAGCCAAGAGGACTTAAAATACTTTTTGATGAAGATCAAAGACCGTAGCCTTCAGCATGTATTATACCTCAATGTAAAGAAAACAAAAATTCTCACCACTGGACCAATAAATATCATCATGATAAATGATGAAAAGATTGAAGTTGTCAAAGACTTCATTTTGCTTGGATCCACAATCAATACTCATGGAGGCAGCAGTCAAGAAATCAAACGATGTATTGCATTAGGCAAATCTGCTGTACAGGACCTCTTTAAAGTGTTTAAGAGCCAAGGTGTCAGTTTGGGTACTAAGGTGCACCTGACCCAAGCCATGGGATTTTCAATAGTTTCATATGTATGTGATAGTTGGACAGTGAATAAAGAAGACTGCAGAAGAATGGATGCATTTGAGTTAGGGTGTTGGAGGAAAATATTAAAAGTACCATGGACTGCCAGAAGAACAAACCAATCTATGTTGGGAAAAATACAGCCTGAATGCTCCTTAGAAGTCAGGATGGCAAGATTCATCTTTCATGCTTTGGACATGTTATCAGGAGGGACCTGTCCTTGGAAAAGGACATCATACTTGGCAAAGTGGAGGGTCTTTGAAAAAGGGAAGACCCCAACAACATGGACTGACACAATGGACTCAATCATAACAACAATTATGAGAATAGCACAGAACCGTGCACTGTTTCATTCTGTTGTGCATCAATTGCTATGAGTCAGTATCGACTGGACAGCACCTAACAACAGACACTGTGCTGAGCACTTTCAATACAGTTCTTATTTCATCCTACTTGTGTTTTACAAATGGGAAAACTCAGGCTAAATTAGGTAAGTATCTTGTCCAAGATCACATATACTAAGTAATAAAGCCAAGTTTTAAGGACAGATGCCAAAATTCATCTTTATCTATATCTGTATGTATTTTTTAAAGGTTTTTATTGTGGATTGAGTGAGTTTACAGGGCATATAATCAGTTTTACATTCAACAAATCATATACCTTGTTTCATTACAATGATTATAATCCCCTCCATGTACCATCAGTTAAC
>NW_006408648.1:6095756-6114462 GCF_000296735.1 Chrysochloris asiatica | reverse complement strand
AAAAAGAATGTCCACACCTTTATCTCCATGGTTCTGTCAGGCATGGTTCCGTGGCTGCTCTGGTCCTTCCCCTGCTTGGTCTTGCCCAAGATGGTGGCTCCGGGAGCAGCAGAACATCTTGAATTAGACAGCAATGGATTTCTTCCTTCTGTTACAAATTCCCCTAGCTGTAAGCCTTCCAACCTTCTAAATATTCCTTTATATGTGGTTCAGAGTTCTGGCACCATTCCCTGAGCCTGCTTGGCCCGGTATTCTGTGTTGTTGCTGATGGAGCTCTTCACTGCACTTCCACTGGAGACACCATCTTGTTTGTTTTCCCTAGACAGATCTTAAAAAGGCATAATGCTCAAGGTAAACATTCTTTGCTAGTTAAACTCAACTATAGTTTAAAGAAGATTTTAAGGGGGTATTTTTGTTTTAAGGTCAAAAGATTTTCTCAGGAGAATATTTTCAGGGATTTACTCATTCTTTATGGCTCCAGAAAGTCTGGATTATATCAGAATTGGAAATTCTGTTTTGCCCAAAATGCATATTTTTAACTGCTGTAGTACATTGATTCTTATCATATCAGGCAATATTCAGGTACTGGGATACAGGAGTGAAAATAAAGTACTAAGCTCTTTTCCTTGTGTGTCTTTCATTCAAGTGAACAGGTAGACGATCCATAACAAAATATAATGTCAGGTGCTATGAAGGAAAATAAATCAGGTAAGGGGATAGAGAGTGGTAGGGAAAGATCTCTATGAGGAGTTGACATTGAAGCAGAGATTATTCACACATCCCTGTATTTAATACTAGCAGCTACCAGTTAATATCCATTTACAGAGATATCTTAACATATTTCTTTGAACAGGATAGCTCTGAAAAACTCCACTTCATTTGGGAGACAAAGCTGACATTCTCCTACAAAAATATGTTGGATGTATAAGAACCATGTTGATGTTTTAAGACCTTCTTGGTGTGTCTTTAGAGCTGTCTAGGAATGCTCACCAAACACAACCATTCATTCTACTTGGCAGTAGATGGCTAATGGCTGCTTAGCACTTTTGATTTAAATGTATCATTTCATTAATGCTTATGTATTCTACTAGTGCCAGAAGTTGCCAAACTTCAAAAGGAGAGATAAGACTCAATATCAGCCCAAAGCTGACTCCTATGATGTGGGGCAGTCAGATATCCCTCCACTTTCCAACTTTGTCACCATGTCTGACACCAGATATCCTCCCTGCCCTATTTATCTGCTGGGTTCAATGATGCATTGCAATGGCCACACAGAACTCACAGACCATACTTATGATTATGTGGTTTAATAGAGATGTAACAGGCTACAAATTGGAATCAGGATCAACTCAGACATAACATGATACAACTCAGACGACAGGATATAGTTCGCCTACATAACATCTTCCAATCAAGATAGCTCTTAGATTCTTTTCAGCTGTGCTAGCAACATCCCTTCTCTGGGTTGAGCTCACAGGCTGGACCCCACTTAGATCTCTGCCACCCAGCTTTGCTGGGATTGGCCTCTGCCCTGTTTGGGCAAGTGCTACAACTCTTTTGGTTCTGATGACAAGTACATGCCACTCTGTCAGCAAGCCTCCTACCTGAAGGTGCTCAGCTCTCTCGCCATGAGGTCGGCAATCTCACTGCAGTGATCTTGCACAAGTCTCCTGGATCTTGCCCCTAATTACTGCTGCCACCATTTCTCTGCCACTGGACTCTGCTGTGGTTGTCACCATTTCTCACTATCTTGCACCTGTCTGCAGCATTACAGCACTCTCTCCTGTGTCTAAGAGGTTCTCAATGAAGGAACCCTGGGTCCAATGGACATGCTCTATTCCAGGTTCTTCTTGAGGGCAGAGAAGTTCCCCTGCTCCAATGTGCAATTGGTCCTTATGTGAACCTACTTTTTGTCAATCTCAAGTTATGGCCCCTTGAATGTGAAGAGGACTTAAAATATTTACTGATGAAGATTAAAAACCATAGCTTTTGATATGGATTGCATCTCAATGTAAAGAAAACAAAAATCCTCACCACTGGACCAATAAACAACATTCTTATCAATGAAGAAAAGATTGAAGTTGTCAAGGACTTCATTCTTCTTGGATCAACTATCAACACTCATGGAAGCAGCAGTCAAGAAATCAAACAACATATTGCATTAGGCAAATCTGTTGCACAAGACTTTTTTAAAGTGTTAAAAAGCAAAGATGTCAGCTTAAGGACTAAGGTGCGCCTAACCCAAGGCATGTTATTTTCAATAACCTCATATGCACGGGAAAGCTGGAGAGTGAATAAGGAGGACCATAGAAGAATTGATGCTTTTAAGTCATGGTGTTGGAGGAGAATATTGAAAGTGCCATGGGCTGCCAAAAGAACCAACAGATCTGTGCTGGAAGAATTGCAGCCAGAGTGCTCCTTGGAGGCCAGGATGGCCAAACTGTGTCTCTCATACTTTGGACATATTGTCAGGAGGTATCAATCGCTGGAGAAGGATATCATGTTTGGTAAGGTGGAGGGTCAGAGAAAAAGAGTAAGATTCCCAGCGAGATGGACTGGCAAAGTGGCAGCAGCAATGGGCTGAAGCGTGGCAACAATTGTGAGGTTGGCCCAGGATTGGACAGCGTTTCGTTCTGTTGTGCATAGGGTCACCATGAGTCGGTACTGGCTCGATGGCAGCTAACAACAACAAAACCAGACATCTAGTAAATCACAGTCACATAATTTGCATATTAATTGTTCACTTAATCCTTTGTTGGTTTTATACATCCTGTTTTCACACTACCGCTAGTATATCAGTTTGTTGTACTATGGTGGCTTGTGTGTTGCTGTGATACTGAAACCTATGCCATCAGTATTTTTTTTTTTTAAGTTTTTATTGTGAATTATGTGATAGTTTACATGGAAGAACACCAGTTTTACATTCATCCTATCATATTTTGTATCATTGCAATGATTGCAATCCCTTCCATGCATCATCAAACAACCAAAGGGTACACCCTGCAAGTCTGCCCCCTGGCTGTCAGCATACAGCTCTTCTCCCTCCCTGAGTCCAGAGTCCCCAGCTACTCCATCTCTCCTCATCATTGTCTCTTCCTCCATTTCTGGCATCACTGCTTCTGTGGGTAGGGTCCCGCACTCCACTCTTCTCACTTGATGGTCTCAGGGACTTCCATTCCTGGAATGCAAAATCAACCCCTCCCCTCCCTTTGTTACAAAACAACTACCTTTATATTTCTGACCCTCACAGTCAGTCCTGATAGCAATTATTCACTATTGTACCACAAAAGTCTTATCCCCATCTCCTTTCATTAGCCCTTTCCCAGCAGATTGGAAACCACTCAGTGGAGATTCTACCTTCCCCTTGCACTCTCTGGAACTAGGTTCCCTCTTGAAACTTGTAAGCCAGTCACTTCTTGCCTTTGTAGCCCCCCATTTTTGGTAGCCATTGTCCAAGTTGCCCATCCCTGTATACCCTATGTATCAAGGGGTGAGAATGATCCTCGCTGTAAGATTTATTTCCTCTTTTGAGTAACTACATCCATAAGGATAGGTCAGATTCATCAAATTGTAGCAGATTACTATTTTTTCCCTCTCCTTTCTTCTAGTCAAATTCTGATCATCCAGCAGTTGAAGTCAGGTTAAGTGGGTGTTCTTGTGCATCTCTCCTCACTTCATATCAGCTGGATGCTTCACTTTCTACTCTAGTCCTCTGTGGCCATGTCACTGTCTCTGGGCCCAGGAATTCCTGGACCTTGCCATACTGCTTGCCAACCAGATCTCAATCCGGGTTCACAGGAGTCTATTGAAAGAGGTCGGACTTAGCTCACAACTTCATTGATGTTTTTCCCCACTTCCCCTTATCAGTGACCAACGTGGTCACCAGCCAGACCACATGCCTTCCCCTTGAGTCTTAGTCTTGGAAGGAGGCTTTCTCTGAGGAGACCCGACCACTTATCTTGATGGCTCCTGGGGACATCAGTATTTTAAATACTTAGCAGGGTCACCCATGGTGGCCCGGTTTCAGCAGAGCTTTCAGTTTAAGAATAGACTAAGAAGAAAGAGAGCAGACCATTTCTGAAGGATTAACTATTGAAAACCTTGTGAATAGCAGTGGAATATTGTCAGATATAGTGGAAGACACCCTATGTGATGGATTGACACAGTGGCAGCAACAATGAGTTCAAACATGATAAACAATTGTAAGGACAGCACAGGATAGGGCAGTGTTTGGTTCTCTTGTGCATAGAGTCACTATGAATCAGAACCAACTTGATGGCACCTAACAGCAACAACAATTTGCACAACAGACAACAATCCTTTGTAAGGCTGGCTCAGCCAATCCCTTTTAGAAGAATTAGAAACTCAAGGCCAGAAAAACTATATATAAGAGACACCCATTGCACTGCAACTCATAACCACTCAGAGAGTGAGTGGATCCAGAACCTCAGTTCTTTTGGGTATAAACCAGTGAATGGAAATTATTGGGTCATAGATGAAGCTTTCTGCTCTGGCAAAGATTTACTGCCTTGCATTCCCTGTACAGTGTTGTTATGAGTCAGAACAAACTTGATGGCATGTAACAATGATAACATGGTAATTCTTTGTTTAGTCATTTTAGCAACTGCCAGACTGTTATCCAAAGCAACTGCAATTTTGCACCAGCGATATTCCACAAGTATTCCATTTTCTCTACATCCTCACCAAACTTGTAATTGTTGATCATTTTTATTTTAACCATCCTAGTTAGTGCGATGTCCTGGTATAGCACTGTAGGATAAGCACTGGGATTGCTAACCACAAGGTTGATAATTCAAACCCACCAGCCACTCCTTGAAAACCCTATGGTGGTGGTCCTGTGCCATGGAGTAAGTTCTGACTCATAGTGACCCTGCATAGGGTTTCCGAGACTATAAATCTTTACGGGAGCAGAAAGCCTCATCTTTCTCCCATGGAATGGCTGGTAGTTTTGAACTGCTGACCTTTAGGTTAGCAGCCCGACTTGTAACAGTTACACTACCAGAACTACAATGGCAGTTTGAGCCCACCAGCTGATCAAGGGAAGAAAGAGGAGGATTTCTGCTTCCACAAAGATTTACAGCCTTGGAAACCCTATACAGGCCACTCACTATGAATCACAACTGACTGGATGGCACATAACAGCAGCAGATGTGAAGTGGTATCTCCTTGTGGTTTTGATTTATATTTCCTTGATGACTAATGATGCTGAGAATATTCTCATGAACTACTGGCACTTACCAACAACAGCACTGGCCATATATACATCTTCTTTGAAGAAATGTCTATTCAGATCCTTTGCCCATTTTAAAATTGGGTTATTTATATTTTGATTATTATTATTGACCAGGTGTGACACTGTAGGATAAGCACTGGACTGCTAACCACAAGGTTGGCAGTTTGAACCTACCTGCTGCTCCTTAGAAACCCTATATAGGATCACCACAACAGCAGCAACAACAAAGACAACAAGATTCCTTTATATATTTTGGATACAGGTCCCTTATGAGATATCTGATTTGCAAATATTTTCTCCCATTCTTCGGGTTGCATTTTCATTTTCTTGGTGATATTGTTTACCACACACGTTTTGAATTTTCATGAAGCTTAATCTATTTTTTTTTTTTTTTTCGGCTTGGCTTTTGATATTATATTTAAGAAGGCTTTGCCTAACCTAGATCATAAACATTTGTTTGTATATTTTCTTATAAGAAGTTTCTAGTTTTAGCCCTGAAGTATATTTTGTTATCTTTGAGTATATTTCAAAGTTTGAGTTACTTTTTTTGTATGGTATGAGTTGTTGTTGTTGTTGTTGTTAAGTGCCGGCGAGTCGGTATGAGTTAGGTGTTCACATTTACATGTGGATATCCAGTTGCCCTGGAGTGGTGCTGTAGGATAATGCACTGAGAGGTCATATTGAACCACAAGGTCAGTGTTCCTTGGAAACCCTGAACAGGGGTAGCTATGACTTGGAACCCACCTAATGGCACTTAGCAACAACCAATCCAGTTGTCCTTCCAACAAAAGACTAGAGAGATTTAAATATATATATAAATTGGATCACAGCATTCCACTGATTAAAAACTTTAATAAATTTCCATTGCACTTAAAATAAAATGCACTTTCCTCTGCCTGTCTCTTCACTCTCATTTCATCCCGATCTCCCTCTTGCTCACCATGCTCCAGACTCCTTGATCTTTTATTTCACAGAATAAGTCAAGCTTGCTTCCTCATCATTCATCATCACTTACTTTAAATACTATCTCTTAAGAGAGTATTCTCCTAAAGTAAGTTTTCCACCCCACCCCATTTATTTTATGTATCATTCTCTTTCATTTTATGATTTTAATAATTATTATTTATTTTACTTTTCTACTTTCCCATTTTGAGTTATACTTCTTTGCAGTATACATTCATTCAGTCCTGTTGTTTGGAACTTTGTAAATAAAAGTACCCTTTGAAATTAGGCACTGTGTTGCTAACTTCTACTTCCAGGTTGGCAGTTCAAACCCACCAGCGGCTCTGGGAGAGAAACATGAAGTTGTCTGCTCCCATAAAGATTTATAGTCTCAGAAACCCTATGTGAGTTGGAAAGCATTCAACAGTTAAGGGTTTGGTTATTTGGTTTTGGTTGGAAATCACCTACTCAACCACTATCATTTTATATACTGCCTAAAGAGAGTGATATTTGTGGTTTTAGTAGACCTGAGAGCTCTAATTTACACGACAGCTTTTTTTTTTCATTGTAACACTGTTTTGCCTTATTCTAATGTCATGCTGAGAGTGGATTTAAAACATTTACTGACGAAGATCAAAGAGCACAGCCTTCAGTATGGATTGCATTTCAATGTAAAGAAAACAAAAATTCTCACCACTGGACCAATAAACATTCTTATCAACAGAGAAAAGATTGAAATTGTCAAGGACCTCACCCTTCTTGGATCAACTATCAACACTCATGGAAGCAGCAGTCAAGAGATCAGAGGATGTATAGCATTAGGCAAATCTGCTGCACAAGACCTTTTTAACAAGTGTTGAAGAGCAAAGATGTCAGCTTGAGGACTAAGGTTCGCCAAGCCATGGTATTTTCAATAAACTCATATGCATGCGAAAGCTGGACGGTGAATAAGGAAGACCACAGAAGAATTGATGCTTTTGAGTTATGGTGTTGGAGGAGAATATTGAAAGTGCCATGGGCTGCCGAAAGAACCAACAGATCTGTGCTGGAAGAATTGCAGCCAGAGTGCTCCTTGGAGGCCAAGATGGCCAAACTTCGTCTCTCATACTTTGGACATATTGTCAGGAGGGAGCAGTCACTGGAGAAGGATATCATGTTTGGTAAGGTCAGAGAAAAAGAGTAAGAGCCCCAGTGAGATGGATTGGCAAAGTGGCAGCATCAATGGACTCAAGCGGTGGCAAATTGAATGAGGTTGGCCCAGGAATCGGGCAGTGTTTCCTTCTGCTGTGCATAAGGTCGCTATGACTAGGCAGCGACTTGATGGCACCTAACAACAACAACAACGTCATGCTCTCTTCCAAAATCATAAAAAGGAAGCGCTTTGTGGGTATTATAGAAATGGCATTTTTCTATACCTCTCTCCAATGGGTGGGTGGCACGTGCTGAGAAAGGCTGAAAATCACACTTCCTATTCCTCTCAGTTTCCTTATCTTTTACATCCACCACCAGCGTCTCTCCCAAAGGCTCCGCTCCCTCAATGGGTGATCTGCCCGCCTCCAATATGGCGGCGGGAGCGTCTGCTTTAGGGGAAGTGAAATGACATACACCGGAAGGGAAGGCGGGGAGGAAGCCGGCGGGTGAGTGACCGGCTGTGGGGTTGTGGGTGGGGCGGTGGCTGGGGTTGTGACTCTCGCAGTTGGGGCTGGAAAGAGGCAAAGTACTTTCTCTTGGGAATATAGTCGAGGACTCCGGCGCTGGGGCGTTGGAAGCAATTGCCGCGAGTGTCTGGGCTCTGGCTTGAGGGAAGGGCGACTCTTGAGAGCCCGCGTCCCGCCCCAGGCGGCCTCTCCTGACCCTCCTGCCGGGTTGCACGCGGGCGGCCAGGGTCTGTCTTAGGGGCTGCGGCGGGAACGGTCGAGCGGACTGGACGGGACCCTTGAGGGACCTGCTGGAGAAGAGCAAAAGGGAACGCGGCGGGCCAGTTCCTCAGCTCAGAGGTCAGGCCGGGAGTCCCTGTCCGCGGTCCTTGGTTTGGCTCAGTCCTTCAGAGTCCGCGACCTACCCACGCTGTTTCTCCTTTGACTATGTCACCAAACCCTCTAGTAGGGTGATTTTTCCTTGCTTTGGCCGGGAGGGAGATAGGTAGCTATTTAAAGGATATCTGTCCTGGTCTCTGTCTGCCCTCTTAAAAGTTTTTTTTCTTCGCTGGGAATGCGTGTTTTCCATTCGTAGACCATTTGATGGTCCACACTCTAGCCACCCTCTTGTTTAGCAAGTGGGATCACATCTTAAAAGAAAAGAAAAAAAAAAAAAAAAGGCACCTCCAGAGCTACCCTACAAAATTGCTCTCTCCCGCCCAAGAAGGGACAATGGACTTTGGAGTTAAGATGCAGGGAGGAGAACCACTGTCAACCATGAAAGTCTCCGAGAGCGAAGGCAAGCTGGAGGCCCTGGCCACAGCGTTGACCCCGAACAAAACCAGCAGCAACAGCAGCTGTGGTGGTGGTGGGATCAGCAGCAGCAGCAGCAGCAGCAGCCGCGGTGGCAGTGCTAAAGGCTGGCAGTACAGGTATGGCCCTTTCTCCAAGGCGATTTCCCGGGCTGGAGTCTGCCTTCCCGCAGATGTTGGGGGGTGAAGTTTCTCCACTGATTTCCAAAAGCAACTGATACATCTCATTTGGACCTGGGACCTCGTCTCCCTTGTTAGGTGCTCTTGAGTTGGTTCTGATTTATTTAGCGACATTATTCAACAGGTTTTTATTGAGGGCTCTTGGGAGAACAAAAATATATGCTTGAACTCCCAAGACAACCTGAGAGTTAATCCTCCCTCTGATTTAATTCTGAACTCGGTTCTGTTTTTGCCTTTGTTCTAATTTGTTTACAAGTCTTCCTCCTCTACTGTGAGGGCAAGAACTGTTTTTTATTTTAACTCTGCCCTTTTTGGAGGTTAGCAAACTGTAGGTGCTAAGAGCATATTTGATTGACTGGAATAATTGAATCTGATAAGATTCTTGCTCTCAGGACGTTTGTGATTTAGAAGGGGGAGGGTGTGATGGCTGCTGATTCAGGGAACCTGTATAGGGTTTCCGAGGGTGTAAAGCCATATCTTTCTCTTGGCGGAGCAGCTGGTAGATTCGAACTGCATACCTTGTGGATAGCAGCCCACTCATAATCACTACCTACCAGGGCTCCTTTAAGTATAGTTGATCTGACCTTGAATTGCTCTTGATGAGAAATTCTATATTTGTTCATTTCTATTAATATGAACAGAACAGGAAGAGTCTTATAAGAGCAATGATAGTTTTTATTTTATATTTAGTGTATGTTGTTAAGTGCCATCGAGTCAGTTCCGACCCATAGCGACCCTGTATAGGGTTTCCAAGGAGCTTCTGGTGAGCTTGAACCGCCAACCTTGCAGTTCAAACGGCTTTGTAGTCTGGTGCATTAACCCACAGCACCACAGGACTCTATTTAGTGTATAGGCGGAAATAATCATCCAGAATCTTAGTAATGGGTGAAATCAGGACACCCTGTTAGTATTGGACCTAATGGTGATTCCTCAAGTTGGTCAACTTTGGTCTTTTCTTGTGAAATTCTGTGACTTTTGTGTGAAAATTCAAAGGGATTAAAGCCAAGATTTTGTAAAGAATATAATACTACATACTTATCATATGTTGTTGTTAAGTGCCAATGAGTTGGTTCCTACCCATAGCAACCTCTGCAAGGAGCAGCTGGTGAGCTTGAACTGGTGAGCTTAAACTGGTGACTTTGTAGTTCAAAGTGACTTTGCAGTCCAGTGTATTAGCCCACAGTGCTACACCAGGCCTCTAATATGTATATGTGTAATATTGTTGTTGTTAAGTGCCCGTCCGGTCGATTCTGACTCATAGCAACCCTGTATAGGGTTTCCAAGGAGCTACTGGTGAACTTGAACCACCAACCTTGTAGTTCAAATGGCTTTGCAGTCTGGCGCATTAACCCACAGCGCCACACCAGGACTCCTATGTGTAATATGTAGATGAATACAGAAATGAAATGTAGAGGATTGTAACTTTTTATGGGTAAATGACTGGTGGTTATGTGCCATCAAGTTGGTTCTGATTCCTAGTGACCCTGTATAGGGTTTCTGAAGGTGTAAATCTTTTGCAGGAGCAGAAAGATTCCAACTGCTGACCTTGCAGTTAGTAACCCACCTCATAACCCACTATGCCACCAGTAATCCTTGGTAAATGACTGGAGGGCAAAGTAAACGTTTAGTTACTGAGAGATAACTTTTGAAATCAACATAATGCTTTTGTTGCAAGTTAATGAAAATTTTGTAAAATTCTGAATTTCTTCACAGGGATTTTTTAATATGATTTCAGGAAACAAGATAAACTAATGTCTCCTGACATCCTCAATTCATTGAAACCTAGTCTCAATTGAACTGAGAAGTGACAGTTTTTTAACACTAGAGAGAATTGTCATAAAAACTACTTTCATAGAGAAACTCTTGTCCCTTATTTAGAGTGCCATTTAATGGTTATATAACTTTCAAATCAGAATCAATTGGAAGCACAAATGTAACCACGGAAATGTCAGCTGCAATGTGGAACACCCAAAGAAGGTTTGAAAAGTTAAGATGCAGAATCAGCTATGTTACTTCCTCGTACTATAATCATAGTCTTATTGGCCTGAAGTCATCTAGGAAACTGTAAGTTTTGTCCAATACACTCTGTTCATGAAGGCAGAAAACTGTGTCACAGTACTGAATGAGTCCAAAGAAAATAGTGAAAATTAAAAAGATGCTTAAAGGGAAAAACTAAAGTGTCTAGAAAACTTAGTTATGTGGAACTCTTCCCCAAAGATGTAGGTAAATAAAGCATTGTTGCATTTACATCTTTCCATATGTTTTGTTTTATTGTAGCTTTTCTGTCCAAGGCTAATCCTTCCATCTAGCTCTAATTTATCCCTCTGTGTGCTAGGATACTGATTAAGCAGTTTTTACCTTTTCCTGTGTTGTTCCTGTGTTCTCTGGCTTCTTCCCTTCTGTCTCAATTTCTCTAGATTTATAAACAAAATAATAACAACAACAAAAAATTTCTCTAGATTTATAAGCAAAATAATAACAACAACAAAACCCAGTCAAATCCTTTCCTCTTGAAAGCTGCTTACATTCAATGGCATCATCTTCCAGCACACACCACCCCAGTTACTGTTATATACTGACTCCTGGCAACCACTAAGTGTCAGAGTAGAAGTGGGCTCCATAGGGGTTTTAACAAATGATTTTTTTGTAAGAAGGATTTGAGAGGAGAGAGTTCTGTGGGTGAGTAAGTCTCAGGAATAGGTTAGCCATTTAATTAGCATATCAAATTGAGACACTTTTCCAAATGAAATTGATGCAGTTTGTAATTAAGCTGGGACAACAGGATAAACCTAGATTGTCCCAGACCAACTGAGATGGACCATTAGAGTCTAGGAATTAGAAGAATGAATGAGCTTCATCCTAAGGGAGTATCTGCAGTCAGGCTGAACTGATGAATAAAGGAATGGAAGCAAAGTTCTATATTGCATAAGAAAAGATCTTGGTATAAAGTTGTAGGAGGGTGTATTTGGGCTAAGTCAAGCCCCTCAGTCCTAGACAACTACTAATCTACTTTATGTGTTTATAGCATGACCCTTCTGGGCACTTGATCTAATTGGAGCCATGCAATATGTTGTCTTTAGTCACTTGCTTCTTTCACTTAGTATAATATTTGGGTGAAGGTTTACAGAGCAGATCATCAGTCCCAACTTCAACAAATCATACACTTCATTTCATTACAATGATTACAGTCCTCTCCAATGACTGTAATCTCCTCAGTATACCATCAGTTAGCAGTATTTACCTCTGTTCCTTGTAACTCTTGCATTCCTCCCTGTGTTTCCTACTACCTTCATTATTCCTGTGCCAACTTCCCTCTTGTATATATCCTTCCCTGTAACCTGAGTTAACCTATGGCGCTGTGGGTTAATGCACTGAACCATAAGGTTGGTTTGAACCACAAGGTTGGTGGTTCAAGCTCCCCAGCCACTCCTTGGAAATCTTATATACAGGGTCGCTATGAGTTGAAATAGACTCGAAGGCACTTAACAACACTTTCTATCCAGTGAATACTTTTCTATTTACTCCCACTTCTGGTAACTATCATAGAATGCTTTTTACAGCAAGAAAACCCTAACTTTTTACAACAGTGATCTTATACAACATTTGTCCTTTTGTGATTGACTAATTTCTGGTGTGATACTATAGGATAATGCTCAGGACCACAAGGTTGGTTTTAACCACAAGATCAGCAGTTCAACTCACCAGCCACTCCTTGGAATCCTTGTACAGCGTCACTACCAGTTGGAATCAACTAGATGGCTCTTAACAACAACAATTACAATCATCAAAATGTCCTCCAGGTTCATTCATGTTGTGAGGTGTTTTACAGATCCATCATCATTCTTCAACATTGTGTAGCATTCCATTGCTTGTATGTACCAAAGTTTGTTTAACTATTGTGTTGATGGGCATTTAGGCTGTTTCCATCTTTTTGCTATTGTGAACATGGGTTTGCATATGTGTGTTTGTGTCACAGGTCTTTCTTTTTTTTAAATAAAAGTTTTTTTTATTGTGAATTGAGTGAAGGTTCACAGAGCAGATCATCTGGTTTACTTTCAAAAAATCATGTATTTTGCTTCATTGTAATGGATTGCAATATCCTCTATATATCAATAGTTAACAGTATTTGGCTCTATTCACTTTGACTGTTGCAATCTTCCGAGTCTCCCACTACTTTCATCTTTCCTCTGTTATAACCTCTTTCTTGTTGTATTTTGCCTGCCCCTATGGCACTGTGGGTTAATGCGCCAGACTGCAAAGCCATTTGAACTTCAAAGTCAGCAGTTCGAGCTCACCAGCTGCTCCTCGGAAACCCTACCTATACAGGGTTGTTATGAGTTGGAACCAACTTGATGGCACTTAACAGCAACAATAAATCACTTATGTTGGAGTCCTGGTGTGGCACTGTGGGTTAATACACTGTACTGCAAGTTTGGTTTGAACCACAAGGTTGGCATTTCAAGTTCACCATCCACTCCTTGGAAACCTTTTCAGGGTCGCTGTGAGTCAGAACAGACTCCACAGCACATAACAACAATCACTCATGTTAGCATGGAGTCCTGGTGTGGCACTGTAGGATAAGCACTGGACCACAAAATTGATTTGAACCACAAGGTTGGCTGTTCAAATCCGTCAGCTGCTCCTTGGGTTTCTGAGTAGTGCCTGATGAGTTTGAACTGCTGATCTATGGTTCAAACCAATCTTGCAGTCCAGTGATTATCACACAGTGCCATGCAGGTCTTTTATCCACATTGAGTTTATTTTTATATATAGTGTGAGATATGGGTCTTGTTTCATTTTTCTGCAAATGGATTTCCAATTTTGTCAGTATCATTTGAAGAGACTATCTCTTCCCCATTTAATTATTTTGGCCCTTTGTGGAAGATCAACCGACCATAGGTAGAATGGATTTGTGTCTCAATTCTGTTCCATTGATTTATGCATCTTTCATTGTACTAGTACCAGGCTGTTTTGAGTATACTGTGGTTGTGTAGTAGGTTTTAAGATCAGGAAGTAAGAGGCTAGTTTTTCCATCTCTTTAAAGAAGGCTGTTAGATTCTGGATTGGGATAGCATTGTACCTATAGATTGCTTTGGATGGTGTTGGTATTTTCACAATGTTAAGTTTTCCTGTCCACGAGAAGGGTGTATTCGTCCATTTATGCAGGTCTATTTTGGTTTCATGCAATAGTATATTGTAATTTTTTTGTATATGTCGTCTGTTTCTATGCTTAGATTTGTTCCCAAGTATTTCATCTTTCAGGTGAGTATTATAAATGGTTTTGTTTTTCTGATTTCCTTTTCAGAGCTCTCTTTATCTGTGTAAAGGAATCCAACTGATTTTTGTATGCTAGTACACTGCCACTTTGCCAAATCTATCGATGAGTTTCTATAATTTTCTTGTGGAGTCAATGGGATTTTCTAAGTATAGGATCATATCACCTGCAAATAGAGTGTTACTTCTTGCCAGTTTGTTGTTGTTGTTGTTGTTAAGTGCCGTCGAGTTGATTCTGACCCATAGCTACCCTGTATAGGTTTTCCAAGGAGCAGCTGGTGAGCTTGAACCTTGCAGTTCAAATGACTTCGCAGTCTGATGCATTAGCCCACAGTGCCACACCAGGACTCCTCTTGCCAATTTGGATGCCTTTAATTTCTCTTTCTTGCCTTATAGCTCTGGCTAAGGCTTCTAGCACAATATCGAATAGGAATGGTGATATAGGGCATCCTTGTCTGGTTCCTTGTTCACAAGGGAAATTATGTCAGTTTCTCACATTTGAGAGTGATCTTGGCTCAACAGTCAAGGTTTTGTATTGTTTAGTGTCATCAAGTAGATTTAGATTCATAGTGACCCTGTATAGGGTTTCTGAGGAGTGGTTGGTGGATTTGAACCACTGACCTTGTGGCCCAGTACCATGTATGACCTTAATTATGTTGAGGAATTTCCCTTCTGTTCCCTTTTTTTTTTTTTTTCTCCTGTTCCTTTTATGTTGAGAGTTTCTATCAGGAATAAGTGTTGAATTTTGTCAAATGCCCTTTCTTCCTCAGTTGATCTAATCATGTGATCCCCTCTCCCTTGTTTTAATTATGTGATAGATTATGTTATTTTTCTAATATTGAACTATCCCTGCATACCTGGTATGAATCCCACTTGGTCATGATATATAATATTTTAAAATATATTGTTGAATTCTATTTGCTGTGATTTTATTGAGAATTTTTGCATCTATGTCATGAGGGAATTTTTGCATCTATGTTCAAAGACCTATAGGTCTTTGCCTGGTTTAGGTATCATTGCCAGGTTTTGGTATACTTGCTTCATAAAATGAATTTGGGAGTTTTCTGTCCTTTTCTATATTCTGGAATAGTTTGAGTAGAATTGGTGTCAGTTTCTCTCTGGATGTTTGGTACAACTCACCAGAAGGGTATCTGGGCCCAGACTTATTTTAGTTAGGAGTTTTGTGTTTTTTTTTGGAGTTTTTTTTTAATGACTTCATCAATTTCTTCTCTGGGTATAGTCCTGTTCAAGTTTTCTACTTCAGTCAGTGTTAGTTTAGGTAGGTTGTTTGTGTCTAGAAATTTGTCCTTTTCTTCTAGGTTTTCAAATTTGTTGGAATACAATTCTTCATAGTATTCTATTATTATCCTGTTATTTCCCTTGTTTCTGTCACCCACATCATTTCTTATTCAGGTTATTTGTATCTTCCCCTTTTCTTTGTTAGATTTGCTTGTTGATTTTATTAATCCTTTTAAAGAACCAGCTTCTTGTCTGGTTGATTCTTTCTATTGTTTTTCTCTTCTTTTCTTTCTATTGTGTTTCTCTTTTCTTTTATTTCTGCTCTACCCTGTACTATTTTCTTCCAGTGGCAATAGGCTTACTTTGCTGCTCTTTTTCTGATTGTTGGAGATGTTTGGTTAAGGTGTTGATTTTAGTTACTTTCCTTTTGGATATGTATATTTATTGCTATAAATGGTTGTCTGGGCACTGCTTTTGCTGTCCCCCAAAGGTTTTGGTATGTTGTGTTTTCATTCTTGTTTGATTCATTTGATTTGTTTAATTTTTTAAAATTTCATCTGTTTCCCAGCTACTGTTACTTTTAAACTACTGCTTTTAAGCAGGGTGTTATACGGTTTCTGTGTATTTGATTTTTAATAAAATCTTCCTGTTGCTCATTTCCAATTTTATAGCATTGTAATCTGAGAAGAGGCTTATAGTATTTTCATGTTTTAAAATTTACTGAGGTTTGCTCTGTGGCCTAACATTCTGGAGAATGTTCAGTGTGCATTGGAAAAGAATATATATTGTGATGTTGTTGGGATGAGTGCTCTATTTATAACTATGAGGTGAAGTTGGTTGATTGTGTTGTTTACTTCTTCTCTGTCTTTCTTGAGCTTCTAGTTTCTAGTTGTTCTGTCCTTCATCAAAAGTGGTGTATTAAAATCTATTATTGTAGACTTGTCTGTTTCTTTCTTCATTTCTCTTAGACTTTGATTTATGTGTTTTGAAGCTCTTTCATTGGGGGAATAGATATTTGTTATGTTATGTTTTCTTGTTCAGTTGACTCCTTAATCATGTTATAATGCCCTTCTTTGTCTCTCGTTTTGGTTTTTGCCTAAAATGTATTTAATCAGATTAAAATTTCTACTTCTCATTTTTGATTGACAGTATTAGCTTGATATATTTTTTACAACCTTTGATTTGTTGCCTGTTTCTGTCTTTGTGTGTAAGATGTGACTCTTGTAAACAGCATATTGAAGGATTCTGTTTTCTTAACCATTCGGCTACTCTGTCTCTTGACAGATGCATTTAATCCATTTACATTAAGTGCAATTATCTGTAGGTGTGAATTGATTGCTGTCATTTTGCTTTGTGTTTTTTTGGTGTGTGATGTTGCTGGTTTCTGTGTTCCATATAATTTTCATCTTCTTCATTTCTGGTGTGTTAATGTCTACTAAATCTTAATTATTTTTCTCTTTTTTTTTATTTTGATGTGAAGGTGTGTTCATTTTCTTTTAGTCTGCCTTATAATTTATTATTTTATCCCCCATTTATAATAGTCTGTTTTATCTTGAAATCTACCTGACTTCCTTTTGAAAGTTCTGTAAGTATACTTTTCCTTCTTTTTGCTTTGTAGTTGACTTTCTTGTAAATAGCTCTTTCTGGTACCCTATACAGGGTCGCTATGGGTCGGAATCAACTCGATGGCACTTAACAACAACAACAACAATGTTCAGTCATGTAGGTTTGTTTTGCTTTAATGCTTCTGTATCTGATTGAGTTCTGGGTGGTGATGTCACGTATGTTAATCCTAGGTTGTTGTCTGCTGTTATTGGGTCTCAGTCCAAAGAAAACATTTAGCATGTTTTTGTAAAGTTGGTCTGCTCATTATAAATTCTTTTAATTATTAGGAAATGCTCTAGTTTTGCTGTTGTATTTGAGCGACAGCTTTGCTGGGTATATGATTCTTGTTTGGCAATTTTTTTCTTTCAGAGTTTTGTATGTCATCCCATCGCCTTCATGATTTCCGCTGCGTAATGAGAACTTAGTCGCATTGGTTCTTTGTAGGTAATTTTTCATTTATCTTGAGCTGCTCTCAGAATTCTTGACTTGTTTTAGGTTTTGTAAAGTTTGATTATGATATGTCTTAGTGATTTTCTTTTTGAATCTATCCTATTTGGGGTTCATTCAACCTCTTGTTTGTCTATCTTGTCTTTCATGATGTTAGGAAGTTTTACTCTTACATATTTTGGACAACTTTTCTGTTCTTTTTATTGTCTCTTACTGTTTTGGAATTCCAGTCAGCTGCAGATTATTTTGCCTCTTAATGTCTCACAAAACTTTCAGGCTTTTGTTGGATTTTTTCCTTCTTTTTTCTGATTGTTCTTATAGCATGTTATTATTGAGAGAATTACCTTATTGCTTAGTAATTAGGGCTTCCGTTACTTTGAATCTACTCTTTTACTCTTTCAATGTAGTGCCCATTTCTAAAATTTTAGTATTAATCTTATGGATTTCTAATCGCAGGTTTTGTATTATTTCAAAATTTGCATTTATTTTGTCTCTTTGTTCATATAGTGTTTCCCTGAATCTTCTGAAGTTTTTTTCTTTATTCTCCGTGCTTTTCTTGATCTTTCTGTCAGTCCTTTGTAGTTATCTAAAATCATTCTTCTGAATTCTTTTTCAGTTATTCTATTAACTTTTCTTCTCAGAAACATTTTTGGATCGGCATCTTGGTCATTGGTACTGTTCTTTCTTGTTTTTTTGTGTGATCTAAAATTGTCTGTTGTCTCTGGGACACTGGTGTTTTCGTATTTGTATTTAGTTGTATGTTGATGTGTTCTTAGGCTCTCACCAACTGCTTTCTGTGGGTGTAGTTAGGGAATTTTTGTCAGAGATTAAAGTTGCTACTCCTGCTTGTTTTTGATTGCCTTTAACTTGAGATATTTTTTCCATCTTTTGATTCTTAGTCAGTTTCTGTCTTGTGTATACAATGTGTCACTTCTAAACAGCAGCTTGAAGGATCCTGTTTTCTTATCTATTCTGCTACTTGCTGTCTCTTGACTGATACATTTAATTCATTTATAGTCAGTGTAATTATTGATAGATATGAATTGATTGCTGTCATTTTGCTGTGTGTTTTTTTGTGTGATACTGGTGGTTTCTTTGTGCACTGTTCTCCATTCATGCACCTCAGTTTAGGTGGGTTTGGCTGGTGTTGGCTGCTGGCTATCATTGACCAGGAGTTGGTATTAGTTCCTGCCCAGTGGTTGGAGCCACGAGGGTATGGTTGTGGCTCAGTTATATGGACACGGTTGCTGTTTCCTGTTGGGTGGGGAAGAAGAGAACCCCCTCCCACTTTCCTGTCACCACACACACACCAGGAA
>NW_006408648.1:6077226-6092356 GCF_000296735.1 Chrysochloris asiatica | reverse complement strand
GGACAATTTTCTCTGGATTTTTATTGTCTCTTCCTGTTTTAGGAATTCTGATCACTTGCAAATTATTCCTCTTCATGGTGTCACACATAAATTTCGGCTTTCCTCCGATTTTTTTTTTTTCTTTTTTCTTTCATTTTTCAGATTGTTCATCTAGGACCTGAGTGCAGTTGGGGGTTGTTGTTGTGGTTCAGTGCCATTGAGTTGGTTCCGAACTATAGCGACCCTGTACAGTAATAGAGTTTCCATGGAGCAGCTGGTGAGCTTGAACCACCAACTTTGGGGTTCAAACCAATTTTGTAATCCATCGCATTAACCAACAGCGCCACACCAAGGTGACTGATTTTGAGCATTCCTGTTAGTCTGATGCTGGTCTGAAGGATCTGCAGGTTCTGTAGGTCTGGAGCAGAGCCCGCCTAAATCCAGGTGCCAGGGTGGCACAGCGGGCACCTGCCTCACACTGACATATAGCTCTGAACTACTTGAGAATATGCTTTGCATTGGGCATTGATGAGGGTGATGGTTAGCCATACCTCTGGTCTCCATGGGAGTATGAAGTGTGGGAAAAGAGGAAGGATTTGAACCTTCTTTGTTGCCCATATTGCCCGTGTGATTTGGCATCTATTTCCAGAGTTCAAGATGGCTGCACTGCGTCAGGCCTGTAGTCTGTTCACCAATCAAGTCTCCTTCTTTCATTGCCCTGCTCAACTTCTTTTCCACTTCTCTAACCTTTCCTCTGAAACTCAGGGTTTTTGGATTGTCATCTGTGTCTGTTTCATATGGTCTTCCATATCTTTGTTGTAGAGGGTCTCTGTATTGTGTTTGCCTAGTCTGCCATCTTGCTTGAAGTCTCTGTATATCTTTTTTATTTTAACCATCTTGAATACAAAATGGTATTTCATAATGTGCTTTTGATTTATAGTTCCCTAATAATTAAGGGGGAGTTTTGGTGTGTTGCTCTGAGATATTGCCGTCGACTACAAGGTCAGTTTGAGCTGCCAGGTCGATGATTCAAATTCACTAGTCACTCCTTAAAAACGCTATGCAGGGTTGCTATGAGTTGGAACCAACTGGATGGCACTTAGTAGCAACAATGATTAAGGGAGTTGTGGTGTAGTGCTGTAAGATAAGCACTGGACTACTAACCATAAGGTTGGTGGTTCAAACCCACCAGCCACTTGGAAATCCTCTACATGGTTGCTATAAGTTGGAACGGATTTGCTGGCACACAATAACAACAATTGATTAAGGACTCCTGGTGGTGTGCCGTAGATTAGCACTGGACTACTAACCACAAGGTTGAGAGTTAGAAGCCCCCAGCCAGTCTTCGGAAACCTTGTACAGGGTTGCTATGAGTCAGAACCAATTAGATGGCACTTAACAACAATGACAATTAATGAAGGAGCCCTGATAGTGCAGTGGCTAAGTATTCCATGGCTAGGTGAGAGTCATTGGTTTGAATCCACCAGTCGCTCTGCCGGAGAAAGATGTTGCAGTCTGCTTCTGTAAAGACTGCTGTTGTTAGGTGCTGTCCAGTCAGTTTGTACTCATAACAACTCTATGTACAACAGAACAAAACACTGCCCTGTCTTGCACCATCCTCACAAGTATTATATATGAGCCCATTGTTATTACTACTGTGTCAGCCCATCTCATTGAAGGTCTTTCTTTTTTTCATTGATCATCCATGTTACCAAGCATGATGTCCTTGCCCAGGGACTGGTCCTTCCTTACATGTCCAAATATGAAAGACAAGATCTCATCATTGTTGTTTCCAAGGAGCAATCTGGCCATACTGCTTCCAAAACAGATTTGTATGTTCCTCAGGCAGTCTATGATATATCAATATTCTTTCGAGCACCATAATTCAGATTCTTCTTGGGTCTTGCTTAGTCATTGTCCAGCTATCACATGCTTGTGAGGCAATTGAAAATACCATGGCTTGGGTCACGGGCACCTTGGCCCTCAAACTGACATCTTTGACACTTTGCAAATAGGTCTTTTGCAATAGATTCGCCTGGTGCAATATGTCATTAAATCGCAACTGCTGCTTCCGTGAGTTTTGATTGTGGACCTAAGCAAAATGAAGTCTTTGGCAACTTTAATCTTTTTTCCATTTTTCATGATGTTATTTATTGATCCATTTGTGAGGGTTTTTTGTTTTTTTTCTTTACATTGAGGTGCAATCCATACTGAAGGTTGTAGTATTTGATCTTCATCAGTAAGTATAATAAGCAGATAAAATAATGTAAGTGTTCTTTATGTAGTGTATATGGAACCCCCTTCTCAGATACATTATTTGGAAATATTTTCTTCTATTTTGTAGATGGTATTTTCATTTTCTTAAAGGTAGTCTTTATAGCCTCAATGTTTTTCATTTTAAGGAAGTCCAATCTATTTTTTCTTCTGTTGCTTTGCTGTTTGTGTTTTTTTTTTGTATGTCATATCAAAGAAACTATTGCCCATCCAGGTCATAGAGATGTACATCCCCTTTTTTTTTCCTAATAATTTTATTATTTTTCTTAATAATTTTAACACATTTAGGTCTCATTCATTGTGAGTTAAATTTTTCTATTAATTTTTTGCTGTTAATATGTTGCTTTCTTTTTAATAAATATTTTGTTGAGTTTTCTTTGAATATTTATATACAATATAAAATGGTATGGTGCTGTTGCATATGCACTCTACTGCTAATCACGATGTTGGTGGTTCACACCTACCAACTGCTAATTGGAAACTCTATCCAGGATTGCTATGAGTTGAAACCTACTCCGTGGTATTTAACAACAATATGTTGGTGTTGTCAAGTGCCGTCGAGTTGATTCCGACCCCTAGCGACCCTGTGTAGGGTCTCCAAGGAGCAGCTGGTGAGCTTGAATTGCCGACCTTGCAGTTCAAACAGCTTTGCAGTCTGGTGCATTAACCCACAGTGCCACACCAGGACTCCAACAACAATATACATGGTATGATAGTCTAAAAGTAAAGGATATATACAGTAAAATGTTTCCCTTTCATACTTGTCTTACTTGTAAATCTTTATGGGAGCAGAAAGCCTCATCTTTCTCCCACGGAACTGCTGGTAGATTCGAACAGCTGACCCTGAGGTTGGCAGCCCTACTTGTAACCAATACACTACCAGAGTTAATAAACCTATAGCTAAGGGTCGCTATAAGTCAGAACCGACTCCACGGCACATAACAATTACAACATATATATATTTGTATTTTCTACGGGTAATTCTTTGCTACACTTGCTGCAAATATTTTTCCTAGTCTTTGTATTTTCATTTATGACATTTTTTCTGACTTTTTAAAATCAGAGCCCCTCTCTCCCACTCATGTCTAAATATAGAAATGTATTTTTATAAATACTTGTTTTCATATAGTTGTTAAATGATTTGTTAGTTTTACATGTCACCCGTTAAGCTACCTGGAATTTATTTTGGAACATCATGTAAGATAATGTATTAGTTATCTATTACTGTATTATAAGTTTCTCCCAAATTTAGTTTCTTTAAACAGCATTTATTGTCTCACAGTTTCTCTGGGTCAGGAATCTGAGTACAGTTCAGCTGGGTCCTCTGGATCTTTCACAAGTCTGGGTACCGATCCCCGTCCTGCCTCATGCACGTTCCTTTTTGTCTATCGCACAAAAGCCTCAGTTCCTCCTGATGACTAGAGGCTTCTCTCAATTCTTGGTAACATGGGACTCTTCAACGAACAGCTTACAATTTGGTAGTTGGCTTTATCAGAGTGAATAAGTGATATAGGGTAAGAGACTGCTAGGAGAACAGAAGTTGCAGTCACTTGTAACCTAATTACAGAAGTGAAGTCCTGTCCTTTTTCACTATTCATTAAAAGCAAGTTTCTAGGTCCAGCCCACACAAAGGGTGTGAATGCTAGCATGTGGGATTACTGGGTCCATGCCAGACGTTGCCTTCCACAGATGTTAGTACAGTGGGCTCTACATTGTTAACTAATACTGAGGTAGACTTGACCAGTAGACAATTGGAAATTGTTTCTAAAGCTGGGATTCAGTCTGGATTTGATTGTTGGGAAGGAATAAAAGGTACTCCACCATGAGGTCAGTTTGAACTGCAAGGTTGGTGGTTCAGACTCACCAGCTACTCCTTGGAAACCCTATACAGGGTTGTTATGAGTCAAACCGACTGGACAGCACTTAACAACAACAAAACAACCAGGAAATCAGTTATAATGATCTTGATAAGAGATACTAATGGAAATATGTTAGGCAGTTGGAAAGAAGGAAATTATTAATAGAAAGAGTAACAGAATTTGATGAGATTAGATAGTTAGAGAGTGGTGGTTAAGTGGAGGGTATAAAAATTCACTGCAGTCATCCAAATTTTAAAATTCTAGAGGAGAAACAGATTTTGGGAGGCAAATGATGCAAAGTGCTGGGTCTTTTGAGCTTAAGTTGCCAGAAGTGGCATTACTAGCAGGTAGGTCCTTGGAGACATATGGGTCATTAGAAATGTAGACAATTACCTCCATAGTTTCTAGAATATTTTCACTTCTATCATCACATTTGATCCTTGCAACAGCTTTTGGAGGATGGGTCGGAACCGACTCGACGGCACTCAACAACAACAAGAAGGGAGCACTGGTGTGACGCTGTGGGTTAATGCGCTGGACTGCAAAGTTGGTTTGAACCTCAAGGTCACCAGCAGCTCCTTGGAAACCCTATACAGGGTTGCTATGGTTCAGAACCAACTTGATGGCACTTAACAACAACAACAAAGCATTGCTATGGAGTCCTGGTGTGGCACAGCAGGATAATGCACTGGACTGCAAAGTCAGTTTGAGCCTCAAGGTTGGTAGTTCAAACTCACCAGCTGTTCCCTGGAAACCTTATACAGGGGCGCTATAAGTCAAAACCAACTCAGCAACACTTAGCAACAACAGCAAACACATTGTTATCCACATTTTATAGCTGAAGCAAACATCAAATTGGGCTAGCTAAAATTACATATAGAGTCCTGATGTGGCACTGTAGAATAAGCACTAGACTATAAGGTTGGTTTGAACGTAAAGGCCTGTGGTTAAAACTCAACAGCTGCTCCTAAGAAACCCAATACAGAGTCACTGTGAGTCGGCACCGACTCAACGGCGCTTAACAACAACAAAGCTACGTAACTAGTAACTGTTTCCTAGGTGGTTATTTAAATAGTCTATTTCAAGTAGATAAGCTCTCTAAAAGAATGAATGATTAATGATAAGTCAAAATACTTGTTAAATACTTGGTTGACTTAATAATTTAATAGAGTTAATTCAGGCTGCAAGTATTTTGAGCCTCTACTATATTTGAAGCGCTCTGTTGATACCAAGTTAAGGGGCACATGCAGAACAGTGAAAGCCACAGTGCTTATTTTGGAAAGATCATGAAAACAATTAGGAAAGAGAAGCACTTTTGCTGCATTTGTAAAATGTCTCATGATGATCTTTTTAAAAACCAAGGTTGAGAAGTGAATTTATTAGATTGGCCTTAAATGTTCTTCTTTCTAGAGTAATTAATTTTAGCTCTTATGATGTAGTCTTATCATTTATAGGGAAGATGTTGTTGTCATTTGCCATTACCACAGTTCCAACTTATGGTGACCCCACATATATTTGAATGAACTGTTGTCCAACTTTGTGCCATGGTCATAATCAGTGATGTGTTTGAGTCCATTATTGCGGCAGTTGTGCCAGTCCATCTCATTGAGCATTTTCCTCACTTTCATTGCCCCACCATTTAACTAAGCATGATATCCTTCTCCAGTGATCACATCTTTCTGATGACATCTTTAAAGTAAGTGCTTGAAAACTCGGACAGTGTTCTGTGGTCCATAGGATTTGCACTTGCTGGTTTTCAGAAGTAAATTGTCAAACCTGTCTTCCTAGTCTGTCTTAGTTTAGAAGCTCCACTGAAACCTGTCCACCTGGGTAACCCTGCTCGTATTTGAAATAACAATGGCATACTTTCTAGTATGATAGCAACACGCAAGCCACCGCAGTATGACAAACTAACAGACAGTGTTGGTTAGGGAATTTAGACTTCATATTTCTGGATCTTTTCTTCTTTTACATAGTGAATGTTCAAAGTTTATAAAATATGCATGTTTCCATTATTTATATATTCTTCTTGTCAGCTTTCAGGAAAATTTACAGATCTGCAAATAAACTACTTGCTAATTAAAATTGGGCAGAAGAGAAGTACCCAATAGAGAAACTGTAAAACAGATTAGAGTATATGATGGGCTTCTTATTTTGGACGCTATGCTGGCAAACCACTATTATTATGAGCATCTTTGTGTTAACACTTTAAATCATTAGGAAATAGTTAATCTTTTCAGTAAATAGGCTGTTGTTGTTAGTACCCTTGAGTCAGTTCCTACTCATAGTGACCCTGTGTATAAGAGAATAAAACACTGCCTGGTCCTTTGCCATCCTCACAATTAGTATGTTTGAGGCCAGTGTAATATAAAAATAATTTTTGTAGTCAGACCTGGTATTTTTCACTCTTAACTGCTCATTGTTATTTAAACTGCTTGTTGTTATTAAGTGCCTTCGAGTCAGTTCTGACTCATAGCGACCCTGTGTAGGGTTCTGAGGAGGGGTTAGGAGTTTGAACCATTGATCTGGAGGTCCAAACCAACCTTGCAGTCTAGTGCTTATCCTACAGCGCCACACCAGGACTCCCTTGACTGTTTAGTTATAAGGAAAAGTACCTGCTTGCCAGTGGGGAAAGAAGATCTGCCCCAAATTTTTTACTGTCCTAAAGGTTTTACCACATCTAAAACTTGTTTAAAATACAACCACTATTTATTGTTTTAGAGGTTGATTTGAAGAAAAATTCCTGAATTCTTACCTTTTCACTCTACAGGAGATAGCGGAAAGTTGAATGTACACTTTGTTCCCTGATTTTTGTTAAACCTATCTGAAATTTATCCCAGAAAACCAAACCAACTGCAGTTGAGTTGCTTCTGACTGACAGTGACCCTGTGGGAACTGCCCCATAGGTTTTTTTTTTTTTTTTAATGTTTTATTGTGAATTATATGATAGATTACATGGGAGAACTTTAGTTTTACATTCATTCCATCTTATATCATCTCACTGCCATGGTTCCAATCCCCTCCATGCATCATCAACCACCCAAAGGGTATATCCCAGAAACCCGCCCCCTACACTTCCCTGTCCTCCCCCCAGTTTTCGGCCCACAGTCCCTTTCCCTCTCTTGGTCCAAGGTCCCCAGTCACTTCATCACTCCACGTCATCATCTCTGTCTCTATCTCAGGCATCTCTGTTTCTCTGGGTAGGGTCCCGCTCTCGGCTCTTCTCCATTGGTGGTCCCAGAGGCCTCCGCTCCTGTCCTGGAGAATTAATCATTCCCTTCCTTGTTACAAAACTTCTACCTTAGCTTTTCCAACCCTCATAATCCGTCCTGATAAGCATTATTCACTACAGTATCACGAGTTACTTGTCTGTATCTCCTTTCATCATCTCCGCCCAGACAGATTGAATAGTACCTACTGGAGATTCTACCCTCTGCCATGCTCCCTAGCACCAGTTCCCTCTTGAAAGCTTGTAAGCCAGTCACTTCTTGCCTTTGTAGTCCCCCCTCCCTATTTGAGTATCCAATGTCCAAGCTGCCCTTCTCTGTCCACTCTGTGTGTGGGGTGTGTGTGTGTGTGTGAATGTTTCTTGCTGTGAGGATTTGTTCCTTCTTTTGAGTCGCTGCTCCATAGGTATAGCTCAAGTTCATCAGACCGTATCAGCTCACTCTTTTTTTTTTCCCCTCTTCTTTCCTCTCCTGGTTGAGCTCCGATCATCTAGTCATCCGGTCCAGTTCACGTGGGTATCATCTGCAAGTGTGGGCGCTCCTGTGTATATGTCCTCTCTTCCCGTCAGCCGGTAGCTCCACTCTCCTCTCGAGTCCTCCGTGGCCACGCCACTGACTCTGGGCCCAAGAGTCCCCAGGCCTCTTCACACTGCTTGTCAACCAGGTCCCCAACTGGGTCCACAGAAGTCCACTGAACATAGTAGGGCTTAGCTTGCCGCTTCATTGCTGCTTTTACCCCACTTCCCCCCATCGGTGATGTGTATGGTCACCCATCAGAGCATGCATTTCCATTGGGTCTTAGTCTTGGAAGGGGGTTTGCGTTGAGAACCCCATAGGGTTTTAAAGGTTTAAATCTTCATGGAAGCAGACTGCCACATCTTTTTTCCTCTTAGTAGCTGGAGAGTTCTAACTGCTGACCTTTTGGTTTGCTGCTGAGTGCTTAACTACTGCACAACCAGCACTCCTTGAAATTTACTCTTTGGTTATCAAGTGCTATGGAATCAGTTCCGACTCATTACAAGCCTATTTAGGGTTTCCAAGGAGTGGCTGGTAAGCTTGAACTGCCAGCCTTGCAGTTCAAACTGACTGTGGGGTTGAGTGCTTGTCCTATGGGGACACACCAGTCAGATCAAACCAAGGGAAAGAATGTTTATAGCCATTAAATGAAGACTCTACAATTTTGTTCTAAAATCTGCTAATAAGCTTTGAGGAGCAAGATTGGATTTATTAAGGAATAATGGTGTGGCACTGTAGGTTAATGTGCCAGACTGCAATTGGCGGTTCAAGCTCACCAACTGCTCCTTGGAAACCCTATACATGGTCGTTATGGGTCGGAACCGACTCGACAGCACTTCACAACAACAACAACCCATTTTCATAATTTCATAAAATTTTGCACTATAGATCTGAACAATCAAGTTTGAGTTTATATTTTTATAGAAGTTATGTTGTATTAAAACTAATACTTATCCAATTGCTGTCGAGTCAGTTTTGACTCATGGTGACCTCATCCATGTGTGTCATATGCTCCCTAAAGGTTTCAGTGATTGATTTTTAGAAGCAGATCACCAGACCTTTCTTCCAAGGTCAAGTCTGGGTAGACTTGAACCTTTGAGTAGCAGCCAAACATTTACATCATTCCTGATTAAATTGCCTTATATGACTAACTGTGTTTTAGGGCAATTTATGGATGGTGTTGGATGGTGAAGTGCTCAAATCCACCAAATTGTTAGATCTAGCGATCTACTTCTGAAAAGTCAGCCAGTAAAAAAAAACACCCCTATGAAGCACAGTTCAGCAATGATTGGCACACGTGGGATGACCGTGAGTTGGAATCAACTCATCAGTAACTGGTTTTGGTTTTGGTCTATACACCAATTTAGTCTGCTGATGAAAGAAAGGATTTTCTTTCTGACTTGCTCAGTATTGACACAAAGCATGGTTTTCCACTCATTTTATCACTGTCATGGAGTTTTGGCTGCCTGTGCACTTTGCTACCATTGCTATTTCTGAAGTTAGCTGGAAGGTCCTTGCAGAAGATAAGCTAAAGTCTATGCATGGTCGCTACTCATTGTAGCTGGGATGCCTGAGCCAGAGGGATAGAAGGGAGAGAAAAAGAGATGGAAAGAGAGGGAATGAGAGAAGATGATGTAAATGGTGCAATGAAATGCTACTAATTGTTCTGCAACAGATTTACTATTCTTGATTGTTGTTGTTAAGTGCCTTCGAGTGAGTTCTGACTCATAGCGACCCTGTATAGGGCTTCTAAGGAGCAGCTGGTGATAGAGTCATTTTAATGTACTGCCTGAACCTGTATCCTCAATCTACAAAGAATATATTTCTTTAAAATTCAATTTTGCAGATGTTATACATTCATGACTAACATAATTAAAAATATTTCTAACTAATTTTTTAAATAGATTGATCAGTTGATCAAAAAAAATAAGATGTACAGTGAAAATGTTATCTTCCATCTCCAACTGGTAAGATCATTCCTGAATCTAAAACAGGGTAGCAGCCAGTTTAGCTCCTTGTGTATGTGTCCAGAAAAATTTTAAACAGTATTAGACAAATACAGTATGTAGTGCTTTAAGTTTTACCACTAATGGAATCATACTATGTATATACTCTGCTCTACCTCTCATCTGTTTTCTATGGATGGACATTTGTTTATAAGATTTTGCTATTATAAGTGATGCTATAGGAAATGTGTACATTTCATCCTGCAAGCATATGACTGTATCTGTGGGAAAACTATCCAGGAGTGTAATTACTGAGCCAGTGTATAATTTTGATAGTATTGTCCTTCACTGGAGTCTTTTATATTGTCTAATATGTGAGTGCCTATTTTCCAACAACCTGTATGGTGAGTTATTAGGTTGGCAAAAATCCAAAAGTTTGATGAACACTTAATTAAAAACCCACAGATTTTTCTTTGATTTAAATTATATGGTGAGCCATAATAATTTTTTTTTAAATTTAATACCTCATATTTATAGATGAACTGGTGTGATGTTATATAATAAGCACTGGACTACTAACCACAAGGTTGGTGGTTCAAATCCACCAGATGCTCCTCAGAAATTCTATACAGGGTCGCTATGGGTCGAAACTGATTCGAGGGCACATAACAACAGTTTCTAGATAACGTATTTGCCTGTTAATTGAAAGGTTGGTGGTTCAAATACACCTGCCACTCCTCAGAAACCCTATACAGTTGCTATGAGTCGGAACTGACTCAATGGCACAAACAACAAATTCTAGATGATGCACTAGCTGTTAGCTAGAAGGTTGGTGTTTGAAGTACACCAGCCATTCCATGGGGGAAAGAAAACTGGTGATCTGTTTTGGTAAAGATTGCAGTCTAGAAAACACCAAAGAGCAGTTCTGCTTTGTCACATGAGGTCACTGAGTCTGAATCAAACTGATGGCACCCTAAAGCACAGTATTTATAGAGTAATATTGATTTGTAAACTCCCGGCAAGATGGTGGCATAGGCAAACAAAATACATGACCCTTCTACAACAAAGATGTTTCTGCAGTCGTGTGCCATCGACTTGGTTCCAACTCATTTATGATTATTTATTGTTGTTTTGTTGTTGTTATGTGCCATGGAGTCGGTTCCGACTCATAGCGACCCTGTATAGGGTTATTTATTGGTGGTGGTTATGTGCCTTGGAGTCGGTTCCGACTCATCGCGACCCTGTACAGGATTTCCAAGGCTGTAAATCTTTATGGGAGCAGAAAACCTCATCTTTCTCCCGTGGAACAGCTGGTAGTTTTGAACTGCTGACCTTGCGGCTCATAGCCCAATTCGTAACCACTACACTACCAGAGCTCCTTAAGGTTATGTATTAGGGGCCATTAAATCAGTTTTGACTCATAGCGACACTATGCATAACAAAACAAAACACCTTTCCGTTCCCACGCCAGTCTCATATTTGTTGCTACATTTGAGTCAGTTGCTGCCACCACTGTGCCATTCCATCTCTTTGGGGGTCTTCTCTTTGTCTGACCCTCCACTTTACCAAACATGGTATTCTGACAATATGTCTAAAGTATGAGAGATGAAGTCTAGCCCTCCTGGCTTCCCAGGAGCATTCTGCCTGTAATTCTTTCAATATAGATTGGTTTGTTCTTCTGGCAGTCCATGGCACTTTTAATATTTTCCTCCAACACCGTAACTCAAATGCATCAATTCTTATATGGTTTTCCTTATTCACATTTCACATGCCTATGGGGTTATTGAAAATACCATGGCTTCAGTCAGGTGCACCTTAGTCTTCAAACTGACATCTTTGCTCTTCAGCACTTTAACGAGATCTTGTGCAGCAATATGCTTGATGCAATATGTTGTTTGATTTTTTTTTTTTTTTAAGGTTTTTATTGTGGATTGAGTGAAAGTTTATAGGGCAGATCACCAGTTTTACTGTCAACAAATCATATACCTTGTTTCATTACAATGATTATAATCCCCTCCATGTATCATCAGTTAACAGTATTTCTCTCTATCTACTTTAGCTTTAAAAAAAAAAAAAAAATCAGGCCTATAATAATTTATACCTCCAAAGGGCAGATTCTGCAAGTCTGCCTCCTGGGCCACCAGCTCTTAGTCCCTCTCTTCCCATGAATCTAGAGTCCTCAGCTGCTCTCCCTTTCCTTGACCCCGTCTCTGCCTCCATCTCTGGTGTTGCTGCTTCTCTGGATAAAGTCCCGCATTCTGCTTGTGCGCGTCACCCTTGATGGTCCTAGGGTCCTCTGTTTCTGTAAACACCCTATACAGGGTCGCTCTGGGTCAGAATTGACTCGATAGCATTTAACAACAACAACAACAGAGGAAAGATAAAGGTAGCCGGAGACACAGGAAGGAGGAATACCATAGATAGAGGGACTAGAGATAAATACTGTTAACTGTTGGTGCATGGAGGGGATTGCAACCATGTAATGAAGCAAAGTATATAATGTGTTGATTGCAAAACCAATGATCTGCTCTGTAAACCTTCACTAAATTCACAATAAAAAGTTTTTATAAAAAAAAAGAAAACTTGGAATATTTGAATTTTTTGTTACTTAGATTATGAGTGTAAATTTATCAAAAGATTAATCTGTTCTCCAATTAGGTAATAAATGTGTGAGAACATTGTCTGGTACTTCTTGTGTAACCTTCACTTTTCCCCTACTTATTTAGATGTGAAGGAAGGGAAATGCTTTCCTGCTTTTTCTTTTTACTATCAATTTGGAAAGAATTAGTCTAAAGGGAGAAAACATTTTTTGTATTCAGTTATTGAATTGTGTTGTTACAGACAAAAACGAAATGGTACTGTATGGTTGAAAGCCAGAAAAATGCATACAAAAATAGAATATGAGAATAGACATTTATATGGAAAGAATGGAAGTGGGATATAGAAGTGTTTCTTTGCCTACTAATCTATAGGAATCCTGTTGTCGCATTGTAGAATAAACACTGGACTGCTAACCACAAGGTTGGTGGTTCAAGTCCACCATCTGCTCATTGGAAACCCTTTATAGATTGCTTTGCATTAGAACTGACTTGATGGCACTTAACAACAGTTGTACCTATAGACTGATAGTTTGAACCTACCAAGCAACACCATGGAAGGAAGGACTGACAATCTGCTTCCATAAAGATTACAGCCAAGAAACACTAGGCAGCAGTTCTGCTCTGTAACACATGGGTCTCAATGAGTTGGTAGTGACAGGTTCATACTTATGTTAGTACCTACTGGTGTTTTGATCTGTTTTCTCTTGGTCTTATTGAAATGACCACTGTAAAAGTTTCTGGGAGTATATGGGGATGAAAATTACTATGCGAACAAGATATTGTTCTAGGATTTTTTTTCCTACCTTTCTCTAAAAATTTTAAATGTGAAATGTTACTCTTATTTTCACACTTAACTTTTGGAATAACAATTTTCTTTAAAAACAAACAAACAAAAACCTGTTAGATTTTGAAGGTGTGTCCATTTGAGAACGGAAAAGGAAGGAGTGAGGCCCAGAGAAGTTAAGTGATTTGGCCAAGGTCACTTATGTGACCTAGTCAGTGGGAAAGTCAGAACTAAATCCTTTATCCCTTTTAGGTGCTCATTCCACTAGTACAATACTCCATTGCACTAAAGTTTTAGAAATGTAAATTTCAGCATAAAGGATAATTGAAGACAGAATGTGACACCTTATCCAGAGAAGCAGCGACACCAGAGGTGGAGGCAGAGATGATGACATGGAGAGAGGGAGCAGTTGAGGACTCGAGACTCACGGAAAGAGAAAGGCTATGTGCTGGTGGCCAGGAGGCAAACTTGCAGAGTGTGCCCTTTGGTTGTTTAAATTATTATATATTCCTGAGTGTTTTTGTGTACGCCTTTCCCCCCCCCTCCAAAAAAAGAAAAAAAGAAAGAAAAAACCTAGAAGAAATAGAAGCAAATACTGTTGAATGATGATGCATGGAGGGAATTGTAATCATTGCAATGAAACGATGAATGTAAAACCAATGTTCTCCCATGTAAACTATCACTCAATTCACAATACAAATGTAAATAATAGTAATAATTGAAGAACCTACTAGTAATATCTGGAAATCTCACTGAAAGGCCAAAGCTGCACACTGTTTACCTTGGCTACCAGTGCTATCATGAGACTGGTCTGAGGAAAAAGCTCTCTTTTACCTGGATGTGTAGGAGTTAAATTGGTGCAACTTCTTTTGGAAAGCAGTTTGGCATTGTCTGTTTTAAAACTAAAAATGCTTATACTTTTCACCCAGTAATTTTACTTTCAGCAAGTATGTGCAAAGATATGTACAAGTTAGTTTGTTGCAGCATTGTTTGTAATATTGAAAGTCTGGAAACAGATGTCCCTCAATAGAGGCATTGGTTAATTATATAATGATACTGCTACACAATGGATTATTGTGTGGATACTAAGAATGAATTAGAGACATATATCTTGAAATGAAACCATCCCTAAGAAAACTCTTCCTTGAGAAGCAAGTTTCAAAGCAATGTGTATGACATGCAGCATTTAAGAAATTTGTAGGTACTTAGACTATGTCTGAATATATGTACAAGAAATTGAAGGAAGTACTTACCAGTGAAGGCGAGGAACTGGTACTTAAAGGACAGGGTTGGTTAAGAGACATTTCACTATAATGTGCAAGAAGGAGCCCTAGTAGAAGAGTGGATTATGAGCTAGGCTGCTGAACAGCTTTGGAAGATAAGAGATAATATCTCCGTTTAGGGCAGAGGTCAGGCAGGCTTTGTTGTTGTTCTTAAGTACTGTGGAGTCGGTTCGGACTCATAGTGAGCCTGCACAGGATTTCCGAGGCTATAAATTTTTATGGGAATAGAACACCTCATCTTTCTCCCGCAGAACCGCTGATAGTTTTGAACTGCCGACGTTGAGGTTAGCAGCCCGATTCATAACCACTACGCTCCCAGAGCTCCTTGTTGTGGTGGTGGTTGTTAGGTGCCATTGAGTTGGTACCAACCCATAGCGACCTTATGCACAGCAGAATGAAACACTGCCCGATCCTGGGCCAACCTCACTACTGTTGCCATTCTTGAGTCCATGGATGCCCCCATCTGGCCAATTCAATTCATTGGGGGTCTTCTTTTTTTTCTCTGATCTTCCACTTTACCAAACATGATATCCTTCTCCAGTGACTGGTCCCTCCTTACAATATGTCTGAAGTATGAGAGACGAAGTTTGGCCATCTTTGCCTCCAAGGAGCACTCTGGCTGCACTGCTTCCAAAACAGATCTGTTGGTTCTTTTGGCAGCC
>NW_006408648.1:6066790-6072005 GCF_000296735.1 Chrysochloris asiatica | reverse complement strand
ATGTTATATTTCTCTTTTCCCTAGCTGCTTTCAAGATGCTGTCTTTATCTTTCATTTTGGAGAGCCTGATTATTATATGTCTTGGTGATTGTGTTTTAGGGTCTATCCATCCTGGGGTTCGTTGAGCTTCTTGAATGCTTATCTTTTCACTTTTCATGATGTTAGGAACTTTTTCTTCCAGAAGCTCTTCAACTATCTCCTCTGTGGACTTGTATGATTGTTCCTGTTCTGGAATGCCAATAATTCTTATGTTATTCCTCTTCATTTTGTCCAACATGAATCTTAGGCCTTCTTCCAATTTTTTTTATCCTTTTTTTGTGTTTGTTCTTCTATATTAGTAGTGTTGAGAGATTTACCTTCTAGCTCACTAGTTCTGGCTTCTGTTTCTTCAATTCTGTTCCTTTGTCCTTTCAGTGTATTGTCCATTTCTGATATTCTATTATTAATCCTCTGGACCTCTTTCTGTAGGTTTTGAATTGTTTCCAAATCTGTATCTATCTTATTTGATTGTTCCTGTAGTGCTTTCCTGACTTCTTCCTTATTATTCTCAAATCTACTGTATAGTGTTTTGATAAATTTTATAATCATTTTTCTGAATTCTTTCTCCGGCATTTCCAGAGCCTGCCCATCTTCCAGTATGGAGTGTAGGTCTACTTCCAGCTGATTTACCTCAGTCACTTTCTCTCGTTTCTGGATATGTGCAGCTATGGTCATCTGCTTCTGTTTTTTTTTGGCATCTTCAGGGGTTATCTGTGGCCTTAATACTTAGATGGGCATGTATTTTGGTAATTTGTATGCTCTCTGAATGCTTCCAGGTAGATGTGATCAGGGAATGGGCTTCCCTTTTCACTCTTCTTCTTGAGAAATTTCAAGATGTCACTGTTGGTTGTTTTGACGTAATTTATGATTTAATTTTTGGCTTATTTCCTTTTTTGTGTGCTTGTCCTGCTCCACAATCCCCATTCAGGCCTTTTTTCTAGTTGTAAACAATTTAGGGCCAGCTGTGGCCGTTTGGTTTTAATTGGAAACTGCCTGTTTAAATTTCAAGGAGATCTGTGTGCATGCGTGGTAGAACCCTCCGAGGGTGAGGCTGGGGTGCCCACTAGCTCAGACACCCCTACAGTCACCCGAATGGAGGTGCACAGACAGCAAGGGACCAATGAACAGCTATCAAGAGAAAAGAATGTCCACACCTTTATCTCTGTGGTTCTGCCAAGTGTCTGTGGCCGCTCCAATCCTTCCCCCGCTTGGTCTCAACCAAGATTGCGGCTCCTGGAGCAGCTGAGCATTGCAAACTAGAAAGCAATGGATTTTTGCTTCTGCCACAAATTCCCCCAGATGTAAGCCTTCCAACCTTCTAAATATTCCTTTATATGTGGTTCAGAGTTCTGGTAAAATCCCCTGAGCCTGCTTGGTCGGGTATTTTGTGTTGTTGCTGACGGAGCTCTTTACAACAATTCCACCCGATCTGCCATCTTGTTTGTTCTCCTTCTTATTTTTGCTTCAGATTTGTTTTTGTCCTTTTCTGAAGTGATATGCTCAATGTCACTTTTGGTCTCATATAGATAGTTTTGTAGTAGAGCTCTGTGCTTATACGTAATATCCTTTATTTTTTGTGCCAGTCTGTTATTTCACTAAAAGGTAATTCATCAGATAATTTCAGTTAAAAGTTAAGAGTTTTTCAGGATGATAAAGCTCAGGAAGTACTATGGTCTCAACTAGCCCCAGTAAACCTGGACTTTTAACAAGTTGAGTTCTGTTCCACATTTTTTCCCCATTCTGCCTGAGTCCTACACAGAAGACCCCATTATAATATACAACTACTATTTAAATATATGCTCAAACCACTAAAGCTAGTGATGAGGAAATTGAAGATTTCTACCAATTTATTTAGTGTGAAATTGATGAAACATATAATCAAATTATATTGATAATTACTGGTGATTGGAATGTGAAGGTTGGAAACAAAGAGGAAGGATCAGTAGTTGGAAAATATGGCCTGGGAATTGAAATGATGCTGGAGAACAGATGATAGAATTTTGCAAGACCATTGACTTACCCATTGCAAATACTATTTTTAAACAGCATGAAAGGCAACTATATATACGGACCTTACCAGGTATAATACACAGGAATCAAATTGACTACATCTGTGGGAAACGATGGTAGAAATGCTCAATATCAGAAAAAACAAGACCCAGGGACTAACTGTGGAATAGACCATCAGTTTTTCATATGCAAGTTCAGCCTGCAGCTAAAGAAAATTCAAACAAGTCTACAAGAATCAAAATATGACATTGAGCATATCACTTCTAAACTTAGATGCCATTTCAAAAACAGAGTTAATGCGCAAGATACTAGTGACCCAAGACCAGAAGATATTTGGAATGACATCAGGGCCACCATACAGGAAGAAAGGTCATTAAAGGTCATTAAAAACACAGGAAAAAGAAACTTCTGGCAAAATGGCAGCTGAGGCAGACCCTGTATCACAAAGATACAAGACACAAAATGAAACAGACACAAATGAAAATTCTGGCATCCTGAATTTCAGAAGACAAGTTAGAGAGGTAGATGGAGTACTTGCTAGGTGGAGAGGCTGATCAGGGACTGTGAGAGAGGGAGAGTGACTGGTGAATGGCCAGCCAGACATGACTCAATCATCTGGTAAACAACTTTGGCAGTGGACAGAGGCCTGGCAGAACAGATTCACGCAGGTGATGGAAAAGGTGTGATTTCTATTTTCCCCCATGCTCTTCTGGTGATCAGAAATGTGGCTAGCTCCCATCCTCATCCACCCCCGGTACAAACCCTATTCTCTACTAATTTAGATCCGGGTGGTTGGGTGCCACACAGGTGTGAATTGGGGCCCTGCTTGGGTCACTTTGGTGCCTGGGTTCTGATGGGCTCAGCTCCAAACGTAGAAAACCCACAGAACCACCAGACCAGCATTGAACCAGTCACCCTGCCCCCAGCTTCCCTGTGTTTCTAATAGACACTGTAACTAGCTCCATCAAGGGCTTCCACCAACTACTTCCAACTGAGTGCCCTGAACATAGACAACATTAAGTCCAATAGGAATTTCATCTCGGGCCAGAAACTCTGCTGTCACATCTCTTCCACAACCACCTTGTGAGCTCCTTGACTTGCAGGAGCCCACTAGAGATTTCTCCCCTCTGAGTCCAACAACAGCATTGTTTTTACTAATAGGACAACCCCACAATGCCTGGGAAACACCAGACAATTTAGCTCACACTAGGGAATGAGAGAATGGCTCAAACAAATCACCAAGATGCAGAGGCAGAAAATGTTTCTGAAGAAGAAAAGGTAATGAAACCAACTGAAAAAAATTTCAGAAGAATGTTAATTAGGTACCATCAAAGGATTGGTAGAAAGATTGAGGAAAGCAAGGAGAACATCATAAAAACTTTAGACAAATTCTGAAACACTGCAAGAACAAACAGACAAAATAAATGCAAATTTTGAAACAATATAAAACCTACAATTAGAAATCCAGAAGAGTAAAACTAGGATCTCAGAAATGGACAGTACAATGAAAGGGCAAAGGAGTAGATGGGAAGCAATTGAATCACAAATGAGTGAGCTTGAAGAGATATCTCTCAGTACTAGTATACTCAAAGAGCAATCAGAAAAAAGAATGAAAAACTCCAAAGAAAGTCTGAGAGTTATGTGGGAGACCATGAAGAGGAACAACTTATGGGTGATTGGAATTCCAGAACAGAAAGAGACAAGCACAGAGAAAATAGTGGAAGAGCTGTTGGAAGAAAATTTTTCTCACATCATGAAAAACAAGAAGATAAGCATATAAGAAGCTGAATGAACCTCAAACAGGATAGATCCCCAAAGAAAATCACCAAGACATTTCATAATCAAACTTTCCAAAATCAAAGACAAGGAAGGAATACTGAGAGTAGCTTGGGAAAAACGAAAACTTAACCTACAAAAGAGAGCCAGTAAGACAGCTCTGATTTCATAGCAGAAACCTTGCAGGTAAGAAGACAATGGACAACACATCCAAACTCAGAAAGAAAAAAATTGACAAGACTCCTATGGCCACCATAGCTGTCCTTCAGATACAGCAGCAAAATTAGGACTTTTCCTGATAAACAGAAAATAAAGGGATTTGTAATGTTAAGACCAACTTTACAAAACATGCTAGAGTGTTCTTTGAATTGAGAGCCAACAGCAGCAGCCATAAACCTGAGATTACCATACATGACAACACCACCCAGAACTCAATCCAGATATAGATTTTAAAGTAATACACGCCTAAAAGACTGAAAATTGGGAAACAGAGATATCAGTGTATAATTAAGTCACTGAAGAGATATCAGTATATAATGAAGTCACAGCAAAGAGATGGAATAGTGTAGATACAGAACTTCCAATTGACATGTAAGTCAGGTAGATTTCAAGATAAACAGCTTAAGCAGGGAAAGATTTCATAAAAAAAAAACAGGGTACCTTTAAAGAAAAATAATACACTTGCACATCTCAATAAAAACAGAAAACCAGAAAGGTAAGTAAACATTAACACAACAGAAATGAATGTGAAAAGAAAACCCACAAACAAAATGAACTCAGCATAAAAAATTATGTGGAACAAAGCAGAACACAAAAAACATACAGAAAAATGACAACAATCAATTCATATCTATTGATGATTACACAGAATGTAAATGTATTCAGTGCACCAGTCTAAAGACACAAAGAGCAGAATGAGTAAGAAAACAAGATCCTTCAATATACTTTCTATAGGAGACATATAAAAAAGATCGAGACAACCTAAAAAAGTTTTTAAAAAAATGTTCTTGTGAACGAAACAATCTATGCTGGTTGCAGGGGTGGGGAAGGGAAAATTATCCACTGGCTAGAGAGTAGGCACATGCTAACATGGGTGACAGGATAGGCAATATACAACAGGAAAGAGGTTAGCAGAGGAAATATGAAGGTACCAGGAGACACACAAAGGAATGCAAAAGTTAAGTGAACCAGAGGTCAATATTGTTAACTGTTGGTACATGGAAGGGATTGCAACCATGTAATGAGGCAAAGTCAGGATTAGAAGAAGACTCATTAACAACTTGTGATATGCAGATGACACAATCTGGCGTGCTGAAAGTGAAGAGGACTTGAAACATTTACTTACGAAGATCAAAGAGCACAGCCTTCGATATGGATTACATCTCAATGT
>NW_006408648.1:6064351-6066690 GCF_000296735.1 Chrysochloris asiatica | reverse complement strand
TTTGAAGTCCTTTTCACTTTCAGCAAGTAAGGTTGTATCATCTGCATATCGCAGGTTGTTAATGAGTCTTCCTCCAATCCTGATGTCACGTTTTTCTTCATATAACCCAGCTTCTCGGATTAATTGCTCAGCATACAGGTTGAATATGTATGGTGAAAGAATACAACCTTGTCGCACACCTTTCTTAATTTTAAAACATTCAGTGTTCCCACGTTCTGTTCGAACAATTGCTTCTTGGTCCAGGTACAGATTCCTCATGAACACAATTAACTGTTCCAGAATACTCATACTTCACAGTGTTGTCCATAGCTTGTCATGATCCACACAATTGAAAGCCTTTGCGTAGTCAGTAAAGCACAGGTAAACATCTTTTTGATATTCTCTGCTTTCAGCCAAGATCCATCAGACTTCAGCAATGATATCCCTCGTTCCATGGCCTCTTCTGAATCCGGCTTGAACCTTTAGTTCTCTGTCAATGTATGCTTGCAGCCGTTTCTGTGTTACATTTAGTAAAGCGTTACTCGCATGGGATATCAAAGAGATTGTCTGATGATTTCTGCATTCCGTTGGTCACCTCTCTTTGGAATGGCCACAAATACGGATCTCTTCCAATCAGTTGGCCAGATAGTTGTCTTAGTTACACTAAGAGCTCCTTAGTGCCCCTTAAAAGATTTCCATGGAGTCCTGGTGTGGTGCTGCAGGATAATGCGATGGACTGTAAGGTCAGTTTGAACTGTGAAGTTGGCAGTTCAAACCCATCAGCCAGTTCTTGGAAACCCTATACAGGATCGCTATGCGTTGGAACCGACTCAACGGCACTTAACAACAACAACAAAGTATGAGCTTCTGTAACACCATCCTCTGCATGTGCACACATCACTTGTTCTCTGTTCATCGCCCTGTGGAAATTGGGGTTGATTCTGCTTTACTGCTGTTACTATGAGTACTCTTTTCTCTGTGAGCCATTTGTCTTTGACTTTGAAGTCTCATGTTTATTGTCAGCATCCATGAAACCATAGGAAGATACTGTCTTAGCTCATACCAGTTGTGCTTCTGACTCATGGTGACCCCCATAGGGCTTCCACTGGCTGAGTTTTCACAAGTAGGTTGCTAGACCTTTCGTCTAAGACACCTCTGAGTGGATACACACTGTTAACCTTCTGCTTAACAGTAAAGCACTTAACTTTATGTGCCATCCAGAGACTTCACTGGCTTATAAATTTCAGACCCTACACAGTTACCTTGACAAAACTGCTGGAAAAAATAAAATACAATAATGATTTTTAATTAATAAGAGAAGGTAACCGTCATAAGGCCTTTTAGTTCCCATGTTTCTGACTTAAAAGTATCAGTCTGATAAGTCATAGTGTAAGAGAAACCTAGAAAACTGATCTACAGAGTGAGCCCCTTGCTGGCAGAGGATTCTGATGCCCCGGAGTGGGAGAGAACCAATATTCATTTAGTATTTACCATGTTGAAACAATTTCACATATATAGGTGTTGAAATAAATCCTCTCTTATTCTTTCTTCATTATAATACTACAAGATAGATGTTCTCATTCCTTTTTACAGTTGAGAAATAATAAGGTTCAGATCTTTACTTGCATAAGGCCACACTGGAATTCAAACCCATATCTGGTGTTAAGGCCCTGCATTTCTATTACTCCATAAACAGCTCTTTTGTGGCACTGTGAGTTAATGTGCCAGACTGCAAAGCTGTTTGAACTGCAAGGTTGGTGGTTCAAGCTCACCAACTGTTCCTTGGAAACCTTATACAGGGTCACTGTGGGTTGGAACCGAACTCGATGGCACTTAACAACAACAAACAGCTCTTTAACTTTCTGGTGGAGGCGACTTTCTGCTTTTCTATGTGGAGTTTCTTTTGTCCCATCTACATTTAAGCTCAGTAGTCAAGTTACCATTGTCTGAGTGACAGTCACATGTGTTGTTGTTATTAAACGCTATTGAGTAGGTTCTGACTCATAGCCAGCCACCTATATAGGCTTTCCAAAGATCTACTTGAGTTTGAACCGCTGACCTTGTTCAAACCAACCTTGAGGTCAAATGCACAGCACCACACCAGGACTCCACATTACATATAGGGTATGTTTCTTGTCTGTATGTTGTTAGTTGCTGTCAAGTTAACCCTTACTCATGTTGTGGCATGTGCTACAGAGTAGAGCAGCTCTTATAGAGTTTTCTTGGGTATAATCTTTTTTTTTTTTTTTTAAGGTTTTTATTGTGGATTGAGTGAAAGTTTACAGGGTACATCATCAGTTTCACATTCAAACATTCTTATACCTTGTTTCATTACATTGATTATAATCCCCTCCACATAC
>NW_006408648.1:6053540-6055686 GCF_000296735.1 Chrysochloris asiatica | reverse complement strand
GGCATCATTGATGCACTCAAGTGTGGCAGCAGTAGTGAGGTTGGCCCAGGATTGAACATTGTTTCGTTCTGCTGTGCATGGGGTCGCTATGAGTCGGTTCCGACTCGATGGCACCTGACGACAACAACAACAATGAGGCAAAGTATATGATTTGTTGAATATAAAACTGATGATCTGCTTTGTAAATCTTCAGTCAAATTACAATAAAAAATTACGTCAAAAGGGAGAGGGTAGAAGAACAAGGTAGATAGGGAAACACTGAGACAGGTTTGCACAGGCTAAATTGGACAGAGGTAAATAGTGATGCATGCTCAACCTTGGAACAACAGGGCTCTGTGATACAAGGATCAAGGCATAGTTTGAAGAGGGGAAATAATACTAAGGTGCTTGACTGTCTTATGAATATTGGTTTTCCTTTCCTACTATTGTAAAATTGAAACTTGAGTTGGATAGAAAGGAATGTCGGGAAACATAATTATAGAAAGCTTGTAAGCCAGTTTTCAGCCTATAACTGACTGGAATACCTAAAAGGGGTTCTACAACTTGTCCAGTGAAATAGGCCTCTTGGGGAGACTTTGCAATGTATTGGAGCTTAGGTGGAATCCTGAGCCCTATCCAGAATCTGCTGAAGTGGGACATTCCCACTAGAAATGACAAGCAGAGCGACAGAAGATAACATCTTTAAAGAAAGATCATCGGGAAAAACCCAAAACAAAAATGTTAAGTATGACTGGCTACTACAAGAATAAGCAGGTTGTTTGCCGGGAAGCCATCAAGGCAAGCAATCAAGTTCCTTCAGGACAAACCCCCCTCTAAGACTGAAACTCAAAGGGAACACATGAGCAGGATGTAAGCTTGTGCTGACCACAGTAGTCCACTGGTGAGTGGAAGAAGGAGAAAGGCATCAATGAAGAAATGACTGAGTTCACCCACGTTCCACAGACTCCCATGGACCTGGAGATGAGAGAGAGAAGAAGAAGGGCTGGTTGGTCCAAAATATGGAGACCTGGGCTTATGGACCAGGACATAGCCACAGAAGTCTAGAGCTGAGAGTGAAGTATCCAGCTAATATGAAGTGCAAGGGGTCGCACAAGAACACCCAAAGTTGCATATAGTACCCATTTAATCTAGCCTCGATGGCTTGATAATCAGAACTTGACTAGAGAAAGATAAAAAATAAAAAAGAACAAAACAAATTTTGATAAAGGAAACAAGGGTAAATAGCTACAATTTGATGAACCTGACCTATATACTCTTGGAGGTAGTAACTCAAACTACCAAGAGAAGAAAGGAGTGTTCACATCAAGTATCAATGCTATCCACTATGTACACAGGGCAGATAGGGATGGGCAACTTAGACATTTCCAACCTAAAATGAGGTGGCGATAAAGGCACGAAGTTACTGGCTTACAAGGTTATCACATAACATGAATGAACCTTGAGGACATTATATTGAATGAAATTAGTCAGTTGCAAAAGGAGAAATACTGCATAGGACCACTGCTGTAAAAGACTACGAAAAAGAACCCATACTAAAGGGGAGGTGGGATTCTTTGCTGGTTACCAGGATGTGAGGGATGGGGGTAGGGGAGGGAGGGGAAGGTGGAGCACAGGGTAGGGAATAGACACAGGATAGTTTGGGTGCTAGGGAGGGGGGCAACACACAAGAAGGGGGAGGGGAATGGAATAACAAAGTGGATGGGAAAACAATTAGGCAGGTTTGCATGGGCTAAGCAGGACAGAGGTAAATAATGATGTATGCACAATCTTGGAACAACAGGACTCTGGGATACATGGTTGGAATGGGCAAAAGGGGAGCAATAATGTTAAGATGCTTGGTTGTCTTGAATCTTGGTTTCCCTTGCATACTATTACAAAGTAGACACTTGAGGGGGAGAGAAAGGAATAGCCAGAAATATCACTAAGAAAGCATGTAAGTCCCATCTTCTGCCTATGCCTGATTGGAATACTTAAAATGGGGCTACAACATGTCCACTGAAGGAGGCTTCCTTCAGAGCCTCTGCATTACATAAGACCATAGGTGGAATCCTGAGGTGGGAAATTTCCACTTGAAAGGACAAGCAGACCAGCCTGGAGCAACTAGAAGAACAGAAGATACTTCTTGAAAGAAAGACCTATAGGAAAA
>NW_006408648.1:6036384-6053050 GCF_000296735.1 Chrysochloris asiatica | reverse complement strand
AAAAGAGTAATCTGATACAATTTGATTAATTTGACCTATACCTATGGATGCAGTAGCTCAAAAGAGGGAACAAATCTTTACAGCGAGGATCATTCCCACCCCTCCATACAGAGTAGACAGGGATGGGCAACTTGGACAATGGGGGGCTACAAAGGCAAGAAGTGACTGGCTTACAAGCTTTCAAGAGGGAGCCTAGATCCAGAGTGTATGGAGGAAGGTAGACTCTCCACTGAGTAGTATCCAATCTGTCTGGGCAGGGCTAATGAAAGGATAGGTCCCATGTGGTACAATGGTGAATAATTGTTTACAGGACTGACTGCAAGGGTTGGAAATGTAAAGGTGGATGTTTTATAGCAAAAGGAGGAGAGTGATTGAATATGCAGTTCAGGAGCCGAGGTCCCTGGAACCATCAAGGAAGAAGAGCGGCATGTGAGACCCTACCCCGAGAAACAGTGATGCCAGAGATTGAGGCAGAGAAGATGACATGGAGAGATGGAGCAGCTGGGGACTCTAGACCCAGAGAGGGAGAGGGACTGTGTGCTGACGACCGGGGTACAGGCTTGCGGGGTGTACCGTTTTTTGGTTGATATGGCAAGTAAACGATATACGATAGGATAAATGTAAAATTAATGTTCTCCCATGTAAACTATCACATAATTCACAATAAAACAAAGTAAATACACTTGGGTTGTGAAAGCAATTAAGTGTTAAATTTCTCAATTAAAAAAATAAAAGAGACACCCACCGACCCCCTCCAAAAAAGAGATATATAATTAAAAACTGCTGGTACTGACTGACTGAAGTAGTCCAAGTTCCACTGAAGGCATTGACAAAAAACAAGGTTCCAGGAATTGACAGAATACACACTGAAATCTTTCAGCAAATGGATGCAGCACTAGAGGTGCTCATTCATCTATACCAAGAAATTTGGAAGACAGCTAGCTGGCCAACTGGTTGGAAGACGTTCCTTATTTGTGCTCATTCTACTAAGAGGTGAACCAACGGAATGCAGAAATCATTTAACAATATCATCAATATCATATGCAAGTAAAATTTTGGTGATGATACTTTAAAAATGGCTGCACTAGTATATAGTCAGGAAACTACCAGAAATACATTTAAGCCAGATTAAGAATAGGATGTGGGATGAAGGATATCATTGCTGATGTTATGTGGATCTTGGCTGAAAGCAGAGAATACGAAGAAGATGTTTACTTGTGCTTTATTAACTATGTCAAGGACTTTGAATGTGTGGATCATGACAAGCTATGGATAACATTGCGAAGAATGAGTATTCCAGAACACTCAGTTGTGTTCATGAGGAAGCTGTACCTAGACCAAACAGAACAAAGGGATACTGAATGGTTTAAAATCAGGAAAGTTGTGCAGCTGGATTGTATACTTTCACCATACTTATTCAATCTCTGGAGTCCTGGTATGGCACTGTGGACAGCAAAGTCAGTTTGAACAGCAAGGTCTGCGGCTCAAGCTCATCGGCCACTCCTTAGAAAGTATATACAGGGTTGCTATGGGTCAGAACTAACTCAATGGCACATAACAATAACAACAAAAATAATTCATTTGCTGTGCTGAGCAAATAGTCTAAAAAGCTGGATTATATGAAGAATGTGGCATCAGAATTGGAGGAAGACTCATTAACAACCTGTAATATGCAGATGACACAACCTTGCTTGCTGGAAGGGAAGAGAACTTAAGATATTGATGAAAATCAAGATTATGGCCTCAGTATGGGTTGGACCTCAATGAAAATCTTTAGAACCAGACCAGCAACAACATCATGATAAACAGAGAAAAGATTGAAGTTGTCAAAGTTTTCATCTTGCTTGGACCCACCATAAACACTCATGGAAGCAGCAGTCAAGAAATAAAAAAACGTATTGCATTAGGCAAATCTGCTATACATTACCTCTTTAAAGTGTTCAAGAGCAAAGATACCACTTTGAAGACTAAGGCACACCTGACCCAACTATGGCATTTTCAGTAGCCTCAAATACATATGAAAATTGGACAATAAATAAGGAAGACTGTAGAAGAATTGACACATTTGAATTATGGTGTTGGAGAAGAATATTCAAAGTACTGTAGATTGCCATAAGAATGAACAAATCTGTGTTAGAAGAAGTGCAGCTAGAATGCTCCTTAGAAGCCAGGATGGCAAGACTTTGTCTCTCATACTTGGTATGAGAAGAACATCGTGCTTGGTAAAGTGGAGGGTCAGTGGAAAAGAGGGAGACCTCCAACAAGATGTATTGACACATTGTCACCAGCAATGGGCTCAGGTGTAGCAATAGTTTTAAGGATGACAGAGGACTGAGTAGTGTTTCATTCTGTTGTGCATAGGGTAGCTATGAGTCAGAACCAACTTGACAGTCCCCTACAACAACATTTGGGTCCATCTATTGTGGTTCTGGAGTCCTGGTGTGGCACTGCTGCAGAATAATGTGCTGGACTGCAATGTCAGTTTGAATCATAAGGTCGGCGGTTGAAACCCACCAGCCACTTCCTGGAATCCCTATACAGGGTCACTGTGGGTTGGAATTGACTCGATGGCACTTAACAACAACAATAACGATGTGGTTCTGATTAGAGCAATCCATAGTGGTAGACAGACACTATCTAGTTCTTCTGGTGTCAGGATGAGGTTGTGCTTCATGTCTGTTATCTCTGTAGACAGGTTTCTTCTCTGAGACTTTGATTTCCTTCTCACTCTTTTTGAAACCCTGTCAATTCCAGGAGTTCCTGCCAACAAGTCAGCTCTTTCAGCCTTTTTCTTGCTTTTGGCTAATTCTATCATGCCACCTGCTTCTGCTGTGTTCTCCTGGCCCACAAGCCCCAAGGTAACCTATTTGGCCAAGCCACTGTCATGCAACCCTAGCCCCTACATGTGGCTGTTGGAGGTAATACACTGCATCTTTGTGGTGTTCTCCACATCCTCAGCTGTCATTTTGCAGATGTGGGGAATCAAAAAAACAGTAGCTAGTTGCACCTGCAGGGTTCCCAGGTTGCCATGTTGGTATTAAGGTTGTTCGCAAGGTCTTGCCTCGGACATTAGACGTGCAAATACCTCTGCTGGCTGTCATTTGATGGAAGCAGTTCACCAGGCCTTTCTTTTTGTGACCTGCTGAGTAGATTATGATTATTAGCAGCTACTCACAAACTACTTGCACTACCCGGGCTCCTTGGTATGTATGTTGTTATTGTTAAGTACATTGGAGTTAGTTCTGACTTATAGTTACCCTGGATATGGTTTCCGAGGCTGTGAATCTTTGGAGGAGCCAAAAGCCCTATCTTCCTCCCACAGAATGGCTGGTGGACTCAAACTGCTGACCTTGTGGTTCATAGTCCAGTGCTTATTTCTACAGCATCATTGTGCTCCTCTTGATTTGTATAGGCAAACATTTTATAGTTGTGCTTCTAATTGTGCTTCTCAAACTTTATTATGTACATGCACCAGACTGCAAAGCCGTTTGAACTGTGAGGTCGGCGGTTCAAGCTTACCAGCTGCTCCTCGGAAATTCTATACTGGGTCATTATGGGTCGGAATTGGAATCGACTCAATGGCACTTAACAGCAGCAACAACTGGTATGGTGCAACTAGTCAACGGTTGAAACCCACCAGGTACTATTTGGAAACCCTATACAGGATCACTGTGGGTTGGAATCAAGTCGACGCCACTTAACAACAGCAACAACAACTGCATGGGACATTAGGTATCCTCAGGGTATCTAGTTTATGGTCTAAAGTTGCCCATGACTAATGCAGCATTTTTGGACATTTTCTGTATTGTCTTCAAAATTTCTGAGGATTTAATATTCTATGTAATGTATCTATTATTGGGTTTTTGAAATGTCATTGAGTAATACCTTGGGTTCAGGACCAATTGAGAGCCAAGGGGACACAAAGATTAGACAGAATGCAATAAATTGTCAGTTTTATTATTGGAGGAGCTTACTGGAAAAAAATAGGTGTTGTCATTGTTAGGCGCCATCGAGTCGGTACTGATTCATAGCGACTCTATGCACAACAGAATGAAACACTGCCCGATCATGGGCCAACCTCACTACTGTTGCCACACTTAAGTCCATCGATGCTGCCACTTGGCCAATCCATCTCGTTGGGGGGTCTTCCTCTTTTTCCCTCCACTTTACCAAACATGATATCCTTCTCCAGTGACTGACAATATGTCCGAAGTATGAGAGATGAAGTTTGGCCATCTTGGCCTATAAGGAGCCCTCTGGCTGCACTTTTTCCAAACTGGATGTATTGGTTCTTTTGGCAGTCCATGGCACTTTCAATAGTCTCCTCCAACACCATAACTCAAAAGCATCAATTCTTCTGTGGTCTTCCTTATTCACTGTCCAGCTTTCGCATGCATATGAGGTTATTGAAAATACCATGGCTTGGGTCAGGCGCACCTTAGTCCTCAAGCTGACATCTTTGCTCTTCAACACTTTAAAAAGGTCTTGTGCAGCAGATTTGCCTAATGCAGTATGTCCTTTGATTTCTTGACTGAATTGGCAGTGACTTACCATGATCCTTTTACAACAGGCAGAATGAAATGGTGCCTGTTCTCTCTTCAGTGTTGTTGGTATGCATAAATCCGTTATTCAGGCCACTGTGTATTTTGAGTGTCTTCCAACCTAGAGAACCAGTGGTTTGGCATTATATCTGACAGTATTCTGTTTTGCTCCATAGAGTTTTCATTGACTAATTTTTAGAAGTAGATCACTAGGTCTTTTTTCCTAGTCTTTGTTAGTCTAGACACTATGCTAAAACCTGCCCACTGTAGGTAACCCTGCTTTTGCTGCTATTTGAAATACTGGTGAGTTTGAACCTTTGACTTTGCAGTTAGCAGTCCATTGTTTATCTTATAGCACCACATCTCTGGCTGTAGACAGCAGGTAAGAATGCCTTCTCTAGGGAGGCAAGCAAATCCCAAAAGAGTCCAGCTCTAGGAGGAGTGAAAAGAGGAGAGGACAGAACAGAGCAGGAGTTCTCTGGTGAAGATCTTCCACTTGGAACTGTATGATGGTATAGTAAATCTCTTCAGAACATTTATGTGAGTTTAGATTTAAAAAATACTTTAATTTTCTTTTAGTAAAGTAAGTTTGCTCTAGAAAGATACTCTATTTATACTGTTACCCAGTTACCCAGCCTAGTTTTGGGTATTTGTAAACTAATTTGGAGTAAAGGCTTATAGGAAATGCATCCCAAAAGAATAATGCTCATATATTGCAAAGTTAAAAAAAAATTCATATTTGTTAGTAGGTCTAAATGGAGTCCTGGTGTGTTGCTGTGGGCTAGAAACTGCAAAGTCAGTTCAAACCACAAGATTGGCGCGTCAAACTCACCAGTTGCTCCTTACAGACCCTCCCTATACAGGGTCGCTATGAGTCGGACCCAGCTCAGCGGCACTTTACAACAATAGGTATAACTTTGTGTCTAGATTGTCCCACCAATTTAAATCAAAGGACATACTGCATTAGGCAAATCATTAAAGAAAATTTATTTGATTATAAAAATAACTGTTGTTGTTGATGTTAAGTACCATCGAGTTAGTTTTGACCCGTAGCCACCCTATATAGGATTTCCTAGGAGCAGCTGGGGAGCTTAAACTGCTGACCTTGTGGTTCAAACTGACTTTGCAGTCCAGCGCATTAACACACAGCACCACAAAATGGAAGACATGAAAAAGGAAGTAAACCAAAATAATTGTGACAGCCAAGGCTGCTGTTTTGTATACTTTTATTCTGTGTGCATGTGTCACGTACTATTCACAATTGTGTAACTTGTAGTTTTAATGATCATAATAAGCATGTCTCCATGTTTTTAGAAACGGACAAGCATTATAGTAGATGTATACTCTGTCATTATATTTCTTAACTCTGATGTCATCCATTTGGATTGCTTTCCTTTCCCTTCCCCTGTCTTTGACTTCGCTTGTTGTTGTTGTTTTTTTACATTTATATTGTGTTTTAGGTGAACGTTTACACAGCAAGTTAGTTTCCCATTCAATAATTCTTTCCATGTCATTGGGTACTGTCTTCTCATTGTACCAGAACACTCCCCATTTCTACCCTGTCAGCCCCTTTTCCATTCCTTTTCTTGCCCTGGCCCTCCTTGCCTTCTCATCTTTTTTGGGGGACTAATGTTGTCCCTTTGGTCTTGTATAGTTGATGGGTTTAAGGAGCACTTCCCTCACTGGTATTGCTTATTTTATAGGCCAACATATTATTTGACTAAAAAAGTAGCCTCTGGGAATGGCTTCAGTTACAAATTAAAAGTATGTTTTAGGGCTGTAGTTTTGGGTTCCTCCAATCTCTGTTAGTGCAGTAAGTTGGGTCTTTTTTTATGAATTTTATGAGATTTTTCTCCCACTCTAACCAGAACCATCTGTTGTATCCCTCTTCAGAGTTGTCATTAGTGGTAGCTAGGTACCATTTAGTGTTTCTTGTCTTAGGCTAGTGGAGGCTGTCGTTCATATGAAACTTTAGTTCTGTGAGTCTTTTGTTTTCTTCATTCTCCTTTGCTTCAACTAGAAGAGACTAATAGTTGTATATTCTATAGCCACTTGAAAGCTCTTAGGGTCCTAGAAGCTACTCACCAAACTAAGATGTAAAACATTGAACTAGGTGACCCCAAATTCTATTATCCTTAACCTTCAAGCCCAGTTGTTCAGTCCCATATTCAAATATGCCTAAGATGTTTCCTAACTCTCCCCTCTGTGCTCTGTTGGGCAACACGATATCTCTGTAAAGATAAGCACTGGACTGTGAATCACTACAAGGTCAGTGGTTCAAGTCCACTACCAGCTCTTCAGAAGAAAGAGGAGGCTTTCTGCTCATGCAAAGATTTACAGCCTCAAAAACCCTGTGCAGGGTGGCTATGAGTCAGAACTGACTCGAAAGCATCTAATGACAACTTGCGCTTTATAATATATATTAATATACAGTTGATCCTTGAACAACACAAATTTGAACTACACATATTTTTCAATAACTATACTGGAAAATCTTTTTTGAGATTTTCAACAATTTGAGAAAACTCGCAGATGAGCCATGTATTCTAAAAATTCAAAAAAAAGAAGAAGAAAAATTTAGGTCAGGTACACCTCTGTTGAGTAGTCCTGTCTCTGGATCCTGGCTTCCCTTTGCTCTTGTCCCCATTCCTTTACTTTCTTTCCTTAGGTTCAGTTTATGTTCGATTCCTATGAAGTGGAGGTCAGACATGCTTCCACCCAACAACCTTTTTTGTCCTATTCTGACACTATCTATCTCTCCACAGCACTCTCTACTTCACATCTGGGTTCAACAGTCCATTGCAGTGGCCACACAGAACTCATAATGATTCTCATGATGATGGGATTTATTAGGCAAGTGAACAGGGTACAAAGCAGGATCAAACCCAACTCAGGAAGCAGCAATTCTTCAGTCAGGAACGCCTCTTGTCTGCCATACTCCAGACACGCCTCACTCTTGTCCTCTCCCTCTCAGCTATGTTGTCTCTTTACCTCTTCCCTGTTTGGACAAGTATTTCAAAGCTCTTTTAGCCAGTTTATGAATGCCCAAAGAGTATATTCTGTAAGCCAGTTTCCTGCCTATTAAGTACTCAGCTTTACTCTGTCCATAGGCTTAGAGCTGGAAGCTTCTCTGTCTTTCCATTTTACCACCTCTGCCGTCCCCTCTTGAAGTCACTCACCTCTTGCTTCATGCGTTCTTCTTTGATGGTCCTGGGATCTTTTGCCTTTGCTTTTGAGATGGTTCTTTTTAAGCCTACCTGGAGGACAAAACTAACCAGTTCCAGCCTTAGAGTCCTGGGGGGTCAGCAAAAAAGAAGGAAACCCCCCAACGAGATGGACTGGCACAGAGGCAGTAACAATGGGCCTAAGTGTAGCAACGATTGTGAGGTTGGCATAGGACCTGGCAGTGTCTCATTTTTGTTGTGCGTAAGAGTTGCTATGAGTCTATACCGACTCTGAGACACCTAATGAATACCTTATTTGCATGGTCTCACCCAATTGCTTGGTGGGAATTAAAAAGACTTTGGATAGAAAAGCTATGTCAAGTAAATTCAAGAACAACGGACTCCCAATAAGATGGATTGGCACAGTGACAGCAACAGTGGGCTCAGTCATAGCAAGAATTATGAGACTGGCGTACTAGGATAAGACAGTTTTTCATTCTCTTGTATGTAAGATGGCTGTGAGTTGGTACCAACTCTACAGCACTTGACACCGATAATAGATTGTGTGTGTTTTTTGACAAGATATTCAGAGTTGTCACATAACTTTATAGAATGAAGTTTTTGCTTGTATAGCCCATTGCTTAATTCAACAGATTGGGGTTAGAAGGAATTTGCTTTTTAAAAAATTTCCCACCCTTTTCAGTGGATTTTCCAAATACACTGCATTTAGAAGATACTGAGGAAAGCAATATCCTGGTTACAAAATGACTAATTAGACAAACTCCTTCCTACTTGATATTTAATGATAGGTAAATTTGCCCTCACTTGAAGTGATTGAACCATTTCCGAATCACAACAAATGTTTCATCATAATCACCTTTACTTGCTACATGTGCAGCTTTGAGATAACTGAAAAAGCATCAAGCCTTAAAATAAGGCTAAATAAAGTATGCACTAGTTCCAACTTACGTGCAAATTCTTAAAGACATAGGAATGAATCTCATTTGTAAACTGGGGACTCCTTGTAATTCAGTTGAATTGAAAAGAAAGAACTTGAAAACTACTTAAAAAGTAGCATAATTCTAAAAGCTGTATATGAGTCTGATTAAAGAAGGCTCAAGAAGTATGTGTGTTATAGTAATGGAGATATAAGACTTGAAACAATCATGATTAAGATTTAGGAGATGAGCTTCAAACTAAACTTTCTGATAATTCCAATTGTCATCATTTAATCAACTTCCAGTGCTGTAGTAACAAGTTCTAAAGATCAGAAATGTAAATAGTTTGTTGAGCAATGGAATTGTTGAAAAACTCTAGATGAAACTAATTTTTTCATAACTTATTTTTAGTGCATTAGTTTTTTTTTGTCCTTCATCTATATTTACAAAATACAAATATGTTGTAATCAAGAAATGTACACTTGTACTTTGAAAACTAGATTTTGTTCATAATAAGTACATTAAAAATCTTCTATAAAATGATGCATTCTGTATGGGTGCAAAGCATGAGGGTTAGAGGTGCTTATTACATTGTTTTTGTTGTTAGGTGCCATTGAGTCGGTTCCGCCTCATAGTGAGTGACCTTCTGCACAACCAAATGAAGCACTTACCTGGTCCTGTGCCAACCTCACAATTGTTGCTACACTTGAGCCCATTGCTGCTCAAGCTGACCACTGTCATCTTTCAGTCTGTTGTACTGTGGTGGCCTGTGTGTTGCTGTGGTGGTGGAAGCTATGCCACCCATATTTTAAATACCAGCAGGGTCATGTTCTGGTGGACAGGTTTCAGCTAAGCTTCCAGACTAAGACAGAATAGGAAGAAGGAGAGAGGCAGATGATGGCCAAATGTTTAACGAAACTTTATGAATAGCAGTGGAACACTGTCAGATAGCTTACTATATAATAACTCAATTGTAAAGAAGTAGGAAGACTCCTGATGTGGCACTGTAAGATAAGCACTGGACTACAAACCATGATGTCAGTGGTTCAAACTCACCACCTCTACTTGGAAGCTTTATTATATAGGATTGCTATAAGAGCTCTGGTAGCGTAGTGGTTACGAATCGGGCTGCTAACCTCAGGGTCAGCTGTTCGAAACTACCAGCTGTTCCGTGGGAGAAAGATGAAGCTTTTTACTCCCATAAAGATTAACAGCCTTGGAAACCCAGTACAGGGTAGCTATGAGTCAGAAACAACTCCACACGGCACATAACAACAACTTAAGTCAGAACAACTCTGGCACTTAACAGTAACAGGGAGAGGAAAGACTGAACAAAAGCTGTTCTATCATAAAGTGCCCTATGGTGGCCACAAGATGGCATAGTTGTTCTGCATCAGCTGGTCGGTGGCACTGGATAGTGACTGACTCTTGGAATACATGTAGGGGAGCGATGAGGAAGTGACACTTCATTCAGTTTTTGGAAAGCATTATTGTTATTAGGTGCCTTTGAGTTAGTTCTGACCCATAGCGACCTTGTGTAGGCTTTCCAAGGAGCAACTAGTGAGCTTGAACCACTGGCCTTGCAGTTCAAACTGACTTTGCAGTGCAGCGTATTAACCCACAGTGTGCCACACCAGGACTCGAAAGAGTAGTACGTCCTTAAGTTGGTTCTTTGTAACCTGGTGCTATCTGTTTTATATTAACGGGTAAACAAATATTGATTGCATATTTGAGTTGCTGGTTAAGCACACACACAAGGGCAAGTAAAAAATATTGCTTCTAGGGTTTCAGTTCATACATGCATGGGTTTATTCTAAACAAAATGTGTTTGTAGTTAGTGATGGTTGCAGACAAGTTCTCTCAGTAATACACTTGGACCAGTTCAGTTCAAGGCAGAGAGGTCATCTCAGAAGGTTATGTTGTTGTTTTTAGGTGCCATCAAGTCAGTACCGACTCATAGCAGCAACCTTATGCACAGCAGAACGAAACACTGCCCGATCCTGGGCCAACCTCACTACAGTTGCCATGCTTAAGTCCATCGATGGTGCCACTTGGCCAGTCCATCTCGTTGGGGGTCTTCCTCATTTTCTCTGACCCTCCACCTTACCAAATATGATATCCTTCTCCAGCGATTGGTCCCTTCTGTCAATATGAGAGACGAAGTTTGGCCATCTTGGCCTCCAAGGAGCACTCTGGCTGCACTGCTTCCAAAACGGATCTCTTGATTCTTTTGGCAGCCCATGGCGCTTTCAATATTCTCTTCCAACACCGTTACTCAAATGCATCAATTCTTCTATGGTCTTCCTTATTCACTGTCCAGCTTTCGCATGCATATGAGCTTATTGAAAATACCATAGCTTGGGTCAGGCGGACCTTAGTCCTCAAACGGACATTTTTGCTCTTCAACACTTTAAAAAGGTCTTGTGCAGCAGATTTGCCTAATGCAATACGTCATCTGATTTCTTGACTGCTGCTTCCATGAGTGTTGATAGTTGATCCAAGCAGAATGAAGTCCTTGACTGCCAGGGACTTGCCTCGACATAGTTGTGTTGTTCACGAGTGTTTGGTTCACGAGGAGGGGAGAGCCAGCGGCGATAGAGATAGCAAAAGAGACACAGAGACACAAAGAGAGAGACAAAGAGACACTCCGAAACCAGAGTGAATGCTGGACTGGCATCAGGCAGATCCTGCATTGCAAACATCTCAGCCATGAAGGCCGTAATATCCTGCATAGTAAACATCTTAGCTAAACAGGCAGTATGGTTGCAAGGCTGGACTGTGCCCCCTGCATGCTGTAATGCACGCCTTGCCAGTCGTAATGCACCTGGATTCGTTCTGCGCCTTCCTTTTATTTAGGGGAGGTACTTTACACAAAGCTAGGAGGGACCAAGACAAGGTACAGCTGTCAATCTTATTTTTCCAGATCTTCAGGCAACTTTACATCATACTTTGCAGGTTCAAATCTCAGGACCGGCAACTTGGTTTCTCAAGCTTAATTAACATACCTTTTAGCACCTAGCCTTAAATGGAGGGAGGAAAGGGAGGATTGGGAGGTTTCCTATTGTGTTGGCTGCCCAGCCCAGGTTCTTCAGGAAAAGAGGCGCCTGGGTGAATAGGCAGCACCTGGAAACACTTTAGGGAGGGCATTCCTACTGCCCTTGGAACAAACCAAGGAGCCACCCAATTTACTTTGAATGAATTCTCTGAGGGAAAAACTTTGCGTTTGGAATTTTACAGTCTTGGCTTTTAGGAAAATATTACATTTATCTGTGTATATCAAGGGCTTCATGTCTGCAATTAATAAAAATAATTTGTTATTAACTGCCAGGTGGCTAGATGTGTTACACGGGCCTATAGGGCCTCGAACCTCTGACCAGGCCTTCACGGTCTGCAACACTTGACAACTTGAATCTTTTCTCCATTGATAAGAATGTTGTTTATTGGTCCAGTGGTGAGGATTTTTGTTTTCTGGACATTGAGATGTTTTGGTGACTGTTTTTTAGGATTACAAAGGGATGATGATAAATTTTCTTGAGGGACACAGGGAGATTACAAGGGCTTATTATGAAGTTTTAAGAAAATGGAAAACTATATTGTTGAGAAAAAGGCCAGGAAAGTTGCATCTAGAAAATTTTTTCCATCATGACAATGCACTTACTCATTTTTTGAGGGTAACAAGGACTGTCTTATGAAAAATTTTTTTGGAAACCTTTCCACTTTGAGTGTCGGAGAGCAAAGATAGCACTTTGGGGTCTAAGGTGCTACTGCCCCATCCTATGGTCTTTTCAATTACCTAATATGCTTGTGAAATCTGGACATTGTATAAGGAAGACTGGCGAAGAATTGATGCATTTGAATGCTAGTGTAGGCAAAGAATCTTGCAAAGTACCATGCACTGCCAGAAGAACAAACAAATCTGGGAAGATGTACTGCAGGATTGTTCCTTGGAAAAGAGAGGGTGGTGAGACTTTGTCTCTCTAGTACTTTGTACATTGTTGTCAGGAAGGGTCAGTCCCTGGAGAAAGACATCAAGTTGGTAAAGTAAAAGGTCAACAAACAAAGAGGAAAACTGTTAATGAGATGAATTGACACAGGCAGCAACAGTGGACTCAAATGTAACAATAATTGTTAAGGATGGCACAGGACTGGGCAGTGTTTTGTTTTGTTGTACACACGGTGGCTATGAGTCAGAACTGATTTGACAGCATGTGTGATGCTGTGGGTTAGTGTGCTGAACTGTGGTGTCAGTTTGAACCACAAGATCAGCAGTTCACATTCACCAGCTGCTCCTCAGAAACCCTTATGGGTCGCAACTAACTCGACAGCACTTAACAACAACAACAACATAATCTTGTCAAATTGGTTATTTTGTTTACTTGAGTGAGTATCTCTAGTTTCAGTTCTTTTTCATTTATCATTCAGATCGAGCTAAACTTTTTTTGAACTTTATTCTATTGGTGTGTCAGTTCTCCCTTCCTTATGTGTTTGGAACCTATTTTCTAATGGTTGCGGGTTTCCCCACACTTTAAATTTCCTGGCTGTTGGTTAACTGAAACTGTACCAAATATGCTGTGATTTAGGATTGTTGTTGTTGTTGTTAGGTGCCATCGAGTCGGTACTGACCCATGGCGACCTTATGCACAGCAGAACGGAACACTGCCCGATCCTGGGCCAACCTCATTACTGTTGCTACGCTCAATTGAGTTCATCGATGCTGCCACTTGGCCAAGTCCATCTCGTTGGGGGTCTTCCTCTTTTTCTCTGACCCTTTAGGATTAGTAGAGACAGAAACTTCTGTGGCTTTTTGTAGTATAAAATGAAATTTTCAGGAGTGAGTTTTAAGGAAGTCTTAATATAAATGATAAAAAGAAGTACATGTATCTTTTCATAAATATAACCAAACCAGTTGCTATCAAGTCAGTTTTGATTCATGGCGTCGCCACGTGTTTTACCATCAAACCTATCAGCTGCTCCTCGGAAACTCTATACAGGCTTGCTATAGGTCAGAACCAACTTGTTGGCACTTAACTACAAAAACAACAACAACACTCCATAAAGTTTTTAGTGACTGTGATCTTTTGGAAATAGATTGCCAGTCCCTTCTGAGATACCTCTGGGTGGATTTGAACCACCAGCCTTTCAGTTAGTAGGTAAGTGCTAAATCCTTGTTCTACCCAGGTACTCCTTTGCTAAGTATAAACCAAAATCCACACCCTTTGCTACTGAGTTGGTTCTGACTCATGGTGAACCCAAATGTTATAGAATAGAACTGCTTCATAGGATATTCTTGACTGTAGGAAATAAATAAATTACTGGGTGATTCTGAACTGCCAACCTTTAAAGTAATGTTGGTGGTGGTGTGCCGTGGATTTGGTTCCGACTCATAGTGACCCTGGATCAGGTTTCTGAGGCTAATCTTTACAGGAGCAGAGAGCCTCATCTTTCTCCTGTGGAACCACTGATAGTTTCAAACTGCTGACGTTGAGGTTAGCAGCCCGACTCATAACCACTATGCTTTCAGAGCCATGGGCAAGCCATTTACACCACTCTTTCATAGGTATAAGAGAATCTTAAAATTTTGGAAAAGAGTATTAATGGCATATTTGACATAATACTATAACATAACATACATATAAACAAAAAGATGGGGGTGGAAGGGAGTAGGGAGTAAAGAAGCTCAATTCTAGTAAGGCTAGCGCTGCAAGTTCTTAATAAAATCTTTCCAGGGGCAAGACTTAGGTCCTTTTCCTTATGCCTGTCTGGAGTCCTGGTGTGGCACTATAGGATAAGCAATGGACTGCAAACCACAAGGTTGGCAGGTCAAATGCACCAGGCTGCTTCTTGGAAACCCTACACCGTCATTATGAGTTGGAATCTAATTGACAGCATTTAATAACAGCATCTGAGTAGCGTTTCGAGTTAGACTACTGAGTAAGATCAACAGTTCAAATCTACCAGCTGCTCCACAAGAGAAAGATGAGGCTTTCTGCTCCTGTAAAGATTTACAGCCTCAGAAACCCTATACAGGCTCACTATGAGTCAGAACTGACTCCACAGCACAACACCACCATCTGGGTGGGAGAGTAGGAATGAGGTATCATACTGTCATCAAAAATAGGATCTTCAGTTTAGAAATCCAAGAAATTAGAGACACAACAGATTGGCCTTTTTTGTGTCCCACCAAGCTTGAGAAGCACTATTTATTTGATCTAGAGACCTTTTGTAGTTATTCTAGAACCATAAAACTGAATTTTATCACAAGTTTGAGTAAGTTATAAAATACTATTCATGTTTCTAGAATATCTGTTCTATATCTATGTGATTGGATATTTCAATAACTTGCTATTTGTATTTGGAATAGTTGTAATTTATGGCTTATTGTACTTTTTTTAAATTTTAACTTTTTATAGTGAATTGAGAAGGTTTACAGAGATCACTGGTTTTAAATTCAACAGATCATATACTTTGCTTCATTATGTGGTTGTAAATCCCTCCATGTACCATCAATTACAATATTTACCTCTATTCGTTTTAACGATTACATTCCTCCGTGTGTTTCCCGCTACTTTCGTATTTCTTCTGCTAACCTCCTCTTATATAGTGCCTGCCCTGTCCCTCATGTTGGCATGTGACATTTTGAAGAAATATGATGAAATAAAAGTTCTGCAGATATGAAACTTTGGGGGTAAAGTGCCTTACTTCTGAAGAAAATTTGAGCCATTTATAGACTATATATCTGAGTCTGTAGCTGTTTTCAAACCTGTACAGTTAGGTTCTTAGGATTTCTTTTATTCCCACTGACTCTGGCTCTCTCTGTTCTTTTGGAAACAGTGATCACATGGAAAATGTGTCCGGTTATTTAATGAAGTACACCAACTTGGTCACTGGGTGGCAGTACAGGTAAGTGTGACTGCTTTATGTCATATAACTCCCCAAGAGATTAGAAAAGGTGGGCTGGCAGTTTTACATTTTTATATTACTTTGTACAAACATGGTTGTAAAACCTTTTAATGAATGCTTGTTGGTTCTTTGACCGTGTTTTCTGAAAATCTGGTGGCTTTCTTTTCCTTCTTAAAAGATGGGAGAAGTTGACATCTGCCCAGATGGCAGCCAACAAATGCCTCAGAAGTAACTATTATATCAGACTCAGAATCAGTTGTTCACCTGTATAAACCATTTTATCTTTGTAGAGGTTAGGTTTTTAGGGAGAGAAATAGAGGTTTGCAGGCAGGAAGCATCTGTGTTAGGGGCCTACTTTGTGCAGATTCACAATGCTTGTCTGGGATCTTGGAGAGTTTTACTAACTAACCCAAAGTCAACTATCTCAAGTATTTTCTTTCTAAACCCCAAAGTCTATGTTCTTTCCATTGTAGCTCCTAGTTCACATTATCATTGGAAACTTCTGCTTTTAGCCAGGATGGAATAACAGGAGCTGGATTTGCATTCCTACCTTAAGCAACCAGGAAATGGATATGATATCTGAAAAAAGCATTTTCTAAATAGTTGAAATAGTAATGGAAGCACTGATTTAATATGTGTTTATTTGATAGGGAAGGCAGTTTGGGTCATGGTTAATTTAAAGTTACGTTAGGTAAGAGGTCACTGAATGGTGCAAACATCTGCGATTGCTTGACTACTAACTGAAAGGTTGGTGGTTCAAACTATCCTGTGGCACCAAGGAAGAAAGGCCTGGTGATCTGCTTCCTAAAAATTACAGCCAGTAAAACCTTATAGAGTGGTAGTTCTATTCTGTAACACATGGGATTGCCATTAGGTGGACTCACATCAACAACATGAGTTTGGTCTTTTAGTGTAACTTCAGGAATTCACATGGAGGTGCCCTACAGAAAGATGGAGGTCATGTGAGAGGGTAAATAGAATCATTACTATTGAGGTGAAAAGGGAAGTTCTTCCTATCTTTTATAAAAAAGCAAAGTCAAGAAAGAAAGCCTTCCCCCTGGCAAGAGTACCAGCGAGCCAGACACAGCAGAGAAGACTTTAAGAACTGTTTAATCCTTGGGGA
>NW_006408648.1:6017090-6035174 GCF_000296735.1 Chrysochloris asiatica | reverse complement strand
ATATAGCGGGGATAATAATCAATGTAATGAAACAAGCTATATGAATGGTTGAATGTGAAGCTGATGATGTGCCCTGTAAACTTTCACTCAATGCAAAATAAAAACATTTAATTAAAAAAAAAAAAAAAGAAAGAAAGCCTTTTCATTTTGCGTTTCCCCATGTCAGTTTTCATGTAATATTTTGGGAGGTGTATACATTCAAATGCTATACAGAGTATTAATTTTAAAAAACCTTTATGTTACTTTGCTTTTAACATTATTCTTTATATTATTTTTAAACAGGGAAATAGAATATCATTACTCTACCAACATTCAATAGCTTGCATTCACATATTATTGAGAAAGTCTCACACAGAACACAGGAAGCTCCAAACAGATCTAAGCAGCCTGTAAGATTTGGTATATGTTAAAGATGACATTTCAAGTCAGTGACAATTTGAGACCAGGGCAGGTGTTTGTATCTTTGCACAATGGAGGCTACCAAAACAATCCATTGAGCCACTAGTTACCTAAGGAGTCAGTACATCCAAGCTAACTCTTCAGGATATGGAGTGGGCAGTGCTGACTTGCTCCATCGAGCTCTGTAAGAGCCAGCTTTAGAAGCACCAAAAATTTTGGAGATTAGAACAACCCACCTCTGTTTGTTACTGAGAACACAGAGCTTTTTACCAACTTGAGCTATAAAAGAGGTCTCATTTTATCATCTTCAGATCCACTATAGGAGAAATTGACATCTTTAGTTTTCTGTTAACTTGCCTAGTGGTCATGTGGGAACAACACAGATATCCTGGGGTCCTCATGATGGCACATGTAGATTGAATAATAAAAGGAACAAGAACGAAAGGTCAAGATTCTATTGAAATGTCTTAGACTTGGTAGCTCATTCTTGATTTGTCACTTTGTGTATGTGTTGTAGATGAGGCTTAAGCAACAAAATCACTGCACTTGTGCTAAATATTCAAGCTGGTTTCCTTCCAAGCCATTTCTGTTTTGACTAAGGTCAATTTAGAGCAGCTTGGAGAAATCAAGCATGGGCATATAGTAAAGAACTCATAGTTGTGGAATACCATGCCTTAGAAAAGTACACAACAGCAAAACACCCTCCTGGCCCCACGTCTCATTCCCCAAAGTGAGATTTCCTTCCCATGTGGCTTAGAGGTTATGCATACTCTGACCATTAAACCTTGGGATGGTCTAAACAAAGTACCTAGTTGCATTTCCATCTAAAATCTTCACTAAAGATTTATTTTTATCATTATGAGCTATACTTCAAAGTGAGAATATATTTTAGACTAAAGTTGCATTTGATGATACTGCACTTTAAGGTGTGGGCTGTCCCAAAGATTAGTCATTTTCTTAAACTGACGGTTTTTGGTATTTTTGAAATCGCAAAAACAAAGTTATGCCAATCTTAACATTTTTTCCTACATTTTGGGTGAGTTTTCTGTACATAAAGATTTATGCTGAATCTTAAGTTTCCTTGTCCCACTTAGCCTTTGTTTCTCCATTTCTTCAGTTTATTCATTAAGTCACTTGCTAATAATACCTCCTCAGACCCTTCTGGGCTATGTTAAATTTTCTCATTGTGTGAATCGCCTCTCTACCCTAAGTCCATGCATTTTATAAAATACCTGTTCATAGAAGGGATCTGGGAGGAATGTTGGGATTAATGCATAAATACTGAAAGATGTCCAAAGTCCTCTATTCCTGCCAGTGGATCTATAGCCTCATCTTGGTAATGGAAAGATAACAGTTATTGACTTCCTTGTATCATTTTACCAGTTCCTCCTCAGCATTACTTTCTGTATATCTAGATGAGTGCCTTCCATCTTGTCAATTTTGGGATAAGTAAACTTGAGATTTCCAGATAAATTATATTCTAAACTGTTTGACTAATTTGCTAAGAGGAGATGAGGACCAGTCATTTTCCTTTGCCTATTTGAAAGTAATATGCTTTTTTCTTGGGACAATTGTGGAGGGGGAAATTTTTTTTTTGCTTCTTTCTCTCCTTCTGTAACAGCTTTATTGAGATATAATTTGCATGCTATATAGTTTAACCATTTACAATGGGTGGTTTTTAATATAGTCAAGAGATTGTTTTTCTTGCTAGCATGAAGCATACCCCTTTAGCTTTTTTGATGTTTTTTTTTTTTTTTTTAAGAGCCACACAGTCACTTTAAGAAGGACAGGTTACATGTTTTTAAATAATGTCTTATCAGGTGAGGTCAGTGGTTTACATGATGATGCAATGGCTGTCTTACTTTAATTCAAATAATTCCTTTGGAAAAATAAAGATAAGCAATACTATTAAAATGGACAAAAACGTCATAGGCAGTTTACTAAGAATATAAGTTGAAAATTCAGTTTTTAAAAAAGTTACTCTTTTTTAGATAGAATATGTGACTCTAATTTTACAAATCAGAACCATGTTGAAAGACGTAAAAGTAGTAATCCTTTGCTTTCCTGTCTTGATCTCAGGCAACCGTTGTTGCTTCTCATTAGTTCTTTTCCTTTCCTTTAGTATCAGACTGATTCCATTCTTTCCCTGGCTCAGTTTGATACGGTTTCCACATTACATGGGGCAATATCTTCCAGGAACTTGAACTGGATGAAATTGTCTACCATGTTCTATGTAGACTGCCAAATGCGCCACATCCAAACACCAGTTTTAAAAAGTTGAAACATTCTAGAAATTTTATCTTACTATTTTTTTTTAAAAGATCAATACTACTTAAATTGGGGCCTTAATTTATTTCCTAAACTAAAGTAGTTCATCTAGAATCAAACCCGAACATCAAATTTTCCTCCAAAGTATATCAGTATTTCATCATTTAGTTTCGAGTTTCTTCTGTTTCTGCCTCTTGAATTGCAGCCTTTCCATTTTTAAACAGGACAAGTAGTCTTTAGTGGTGACCTACTTAGTGATACATTCACAAAATCTTTCCACCTAGGCAGTATTCTCATTGTATATTTCATCTATTAAACCTTAACTCAGAGTTACTTAGCATTTACTTAACCTTAGAGTTTTGATTTGTTTCCAGTGAATTTAAATAAAAGTTCTTGCTACTGTTTGCCTCTGGGCCATTTCTTCTTTCTGTTAATGAATTCTGGAGAGAAATCTTCCTCTAAAAGGATACTGTATCTTTGTTTCCTTTTGTATATTATCTGCTATGCTTCTATCCTATCAAATGCCTCTTAGTGAAGCTTTTGTATCTTTTATTAAATTCATTCAATATTTCAGTTACCTGAATATATGAGTTTAATGAAGAAATATTGAATGAATTGGGGAATCTTGGCCTGGTGCTGCAGGATAATGCACTGGACCACAAGGTCAGAGGTTTAGACCTACTAGCCACTCCTTGGAAAGCTTATACAGAGTCTTTAAGAGTCAGAACCAGCTCAATGGCACTTAACTTAATGCTAGGAAATTAACTCAGTATTTCCAAGCACTTTTTGCAAATTTTTTGAATTTTACTTTTTTAAAATAGCAAAACCCACAAAATGTGTAAGTGATGAAATTTAATTTGCTTTAGTTTGGCTAGGAGAAATGTTTAAAAATTATGACTTTTTTTTTTTTTTTAAATCATTATAGGTTTTTTGTTTTAAATAATGAAGCTGGACTATTGGAGTATTTTGTGAATGAACAGTCTAGAAATCAAAAACCCAGAGGTACTTTGCAGCTTGCAGGAGCTGTAATATCACCCAGTGATGAGGACTCTCACACCTTCACTGTTAATGCTGCCAGTGGGGAACAGTATAAACTCAGAGGTAGGCTTAAGATAGGAGAAATAATGCTGTGATATTCGTCTTTGTTTGAGGAATTGGTGTTCTTCCCCGCTTTCTGTTGGATTTTGGAAATAGAAATTACTGTGGTGTTGATATAATATTCTAGATATGGGGATTTCTTTAAGAATATATGAAATCTATTTTAATAAATAACTTTTTCCAATGAATAAGTGTGTTTAGAGTTGGGTCCCTTAAAAAATTTGTGCAAACAAAATCCCGAGTACTGATAGTTTTTAATGTTATTTTTTATGACTGCTGTGGAGATATATTTTGCACATTTACTTGATTTGATCTGTGCCCTATGCGATTCTTGGTGACTAATGTAATAAATGGAGTCCTGGTGTGGTGCTGTGGGTTAATGTGCCAGACTGCACAGCCATTTGAACTGCAAGGTTGGTGGTTCAAGCTCACCAGCTGCTCCTCGGAAAACCCTATCCAGGGTCCCTATGGGTTGGAACCAACTCGATGGCACTTCACAACAACAATGTAATAAATTGGAATTTATGAAAATGCCCATAACAATTAAAATAAACTATAACTCTTATTTGGATTAACTTAATTGTGTAGAGTTTTATTATTAGTTAATACAGAGAAAGTATATTGATAATCCTAATTGAGCATGCTACTAGAAGTCTATAAGTTCTTGAGTATATGCCAAATGCTTAACAAATGATATTTCTTTAAGTAAGAGCATATTTTTATGAGAAAACTTGCCAGTCTTATATCCCCACTTAGTTGCATTTAGTTTATCCTTTTGAAATATCACATCCATCTACTGTGCTTCCTAACAAGGTTAATGCATTGTTGTCTTTCCTACTTCCCTCTCACCAGGGATATATGCTCTAGAGGAGAGAGTAGGACTAATCCCTGGTGTTCAGTTACCCAGTCTTCATGCAACAGACAATTGATTCTATTCTAAAAATAGGTATAAAAGACAATAACTTTTAGATTCTTTTTATTAGCCACAGATGCTAAGGAACGACAACATTGGGTTAGCAGACTTCAGATATGTACACAGCATCACACTGAAGCTATTGGAAAGGTATGTGGACTTATATATAATACCAGTATACAAAAATGAGGAAACAATGTCTTAAAAATATTTTATTTACATTTTTAAATTGAGGAATGATGAATATACATAAAAATGTACCCTTTTGTACAATTCCGTAGTTTTTAGTTCATTTACAAGATTGTGCAAACATCACTGCACTCTAATTCTAAAACATTTTTATCACCCCAAAAGGAAATTCTATAACTTTTTCTCTATACTCTTCATTCACCACTTCCCCAGCCCCTGGTAACTTACTAATTGATTTTCTGAATTTACCTATTTCGGGCATTTCAGATAAATGGAAAACCACAATATATATTTGTCTTTTGCATAATATTTCAAGGTTCATCCATATTGTAACAGTATATCATTACTTCATTTCTTTTTATCACTGAATAATTCCATTGTATGGATATGATACATTTTTTTAGTTACTCGTCTGTTGATGATAATTTGGATTGTTTACATTTTGTGGCTATCATGAATAATTGTGTCATGAAAATTTGTATATAAATTTTTAAGTTATTTGTTTATTTGAAAATACATAGCAGAACATATATCAATTCAACAATTTCTACATGTACAATTCACTGACATTGATTAGAGTCTTCAAGTTGTGTAACTTCTCACCCTCCTTTTCTAAATTGTTCCTTCCCTAGTAACATAAGCTCACTGCTCCCTAAGTTTCCTATCTGATCTATAGGATTGCTGTTGTCAATTTGATCCCATATAGACAGTTCTTAAAAGAATATAATGCTCTTTGGAAGGTATTTTTATTAATTAAGCTAAATATTTTGGCTTTACAAAGACTTCAGTAGATATTTTTGGTTTAAGGTTTAAAGATTATCTCAAGGCAGTGGTTTCAAGGATTCTTATAGCCTCCTTGATTCCAGAATGTATTGGGTCCATGAAAATGTGAAAATCGATTCTGCATTTTCTCTTTTGATCTTAACAACAACACAGTCAGAACCTTGGCTAATGATAGCCAGGCATCATCCAGTTCTTCTGGTCTCCTGGCAAAGGAGGCAGTTGGTTCCTGGAAGAAGTTAACCACACATTCCATTTCTCCTCTTATCCCTGACTCTCCTTCTCATGGGTTGCTCCAGGCAAATAGGGACTAATTGTTGTACCTTATGTGATCACTTGCAAGCTTTTAAGACCCCCAATCATTTGTGTACAAATTTTTTTGTGAACATGATTTTAGTGTTCTATTGTTTGAGAGGGCTTCAGAAAGTTAGTGCAAAAATGCCAATATCTCTTCATTCCATTTTTTCCATTTTTGAAGCCCCCATTGTATATACTTAGGAATGAAATTGCTAGATCGTATAGTAATTCTGTGTTTAGCTTTTTGAGAAACTATTAGACCATTTTCCAAATTGACTATATTTTTTTTACACTCTCATTAGCATGTGTGAGGGTCCTAATTTCTTCATGTCCTCACCAATACTTATCATTGTTTGCTTTTTGGATCCCAGTATTCTATTGGGTGTGAAATGGTATCTCATTATGGTTTTGATTTTGTGTCCCTAATGACTAATAGGAGTCCTGGTATGGTGCTGTACGATAAGCACTGGATTGCTAACCGCAAAGTAGGCAGTTTAAACCCACCAGTTGTTGGAAATGCTTGGAAATCCTATATAGGGTTGCTATGAGTTGGAACCTACTCAAAGATACTCAACAACAACTAATGATGTTGAGCATCTTTTCATGTGTTTGTTTAGTGATCATTTGTTATCTCCTCTGAGGGTATTTTTAAAAAATTTAATACTTAAAGTGGAAAGTTAGAGATGTCCCCAAAACAATGTACATTATTTTATACCTAGGCAGTAGCTTGGCTTTCATAATTATTTTTTTTCATTCTCCTATTTTTTTCCCCCAAGTAAATTTTTCAGTTTTTTTAAATTTTATTTTAAGCCTATAACTGAAGTCTTTAGGAAATCCAACACAAAAGTTTTGAATGTATTGCAAGAATCTAGTTATAGTCTGTGGTCAGAAAATACTGGTTTGTATCAAAGATGTTATATTAAATTAAAAAAAAAACTTTGTAATTATGAATTGTGTGAAGGTTTATAGAGCAGATCATCAATTTTACATTCAGCAAATCATATCCTTTGTTTCATTACAATGATTGGAATCTCCTCCATGTACTATCAGGTAACAGTATTCACCTCTATTTCCTTTAACTCTTGCATTCCTTCCTGTGTCTTCTGCAACCTTCATCTTTCCTCTGTCAACATCCCTCTTGTTGTATATTGCCTGCCAAGTCACCCATGTTAACATGTGTCTACCCTCTAGCTCATGAATAATTCCTTCCACTTCATGCCCAGCCCCCATAACCATCATAGATTGCTTCTTTTATCAAGAAAACCTTTTCTTAACTTTTTACAACATTGGTCTCATACAATATTTGTCCTTTTGTGATTGACTAATTTCACTCAGCATAATGTTCTCCAGGTTCATCCATGTTGTGAGACGTTTATATTGTTGAATATATGTATATATGTTTGTGTATGTGTATATATGTATATGTGTGTTTGTGTATGTATATATATGTATGTGTATATGTGTATATATATGTGTGTATGTATGTATATATATGTGTGTGTGTGTGTATACACACATACACACACATTATTTTTAAATCTTTATAGAAGCAGGCTGCCTTATCTTGCCAAATATATTTTTTGTTTCAACCTTTATAAATTTTTGTTATTCTATTATTTGCAAAATGTGAAAAAATTTATGATAACACAAAACTGGAAATCAGTTTTAAATAAATCACTAGTTTACTGTGCCATGTATGAAGTACTTAACATTTTTAAGTATCTTATATCTTACCATTTTCAGAAATGTAATTGTACTTAACTCTGAGGTTAATGAATTTAATTTCCAAATTGTTCATGTTTAAACTTCACGTATATGAGGGTCAGAGAATCCAAAGAACAAGGGGGAATGATTTTGTTTGTCTAACAGAATAATCCTCCTCTGAAGTCACGGAGCTTCTCACTTGCATCTAGTGGCAATTCTCCGATATCCCAGAGAAGACCAAGTCAAAATGCCATTTCTTTTTTTAATGTTGGACATTCCAAACTGCAGTCAGTGAGCAAAAGAGCTCACTTACCTCCAGACCATCTTGTGGAAGTCAGAGAAGTAAGTATGAATTGAAGTCAAGTTAAAATGCACAAAGTAAAATTAGTTTTGTCAAAACACTCTTTAAATACTATTTGTGTCTTCTGGGACCCTCATTGTTTCCCATTTGGTATGCTGAGATAATTTTTAAGTCAAAGATTCACTGATTATATTTATGTCCTAAGTTCTTGCGTGTCGGTAATATCGAGTCCTGGAGTGGTGCTGCACAGTAATGCACTGGACCAAAGCTCATAAGCTGCTCCTTGGAAATCCTATGCAGGGTCACTGTGAGTTTGAACTGACTCAACAGCACTTAACGATAATCTATCCATTAGGTACATTAATTGATATAATTATCACTCTTAGAAAATGTAAAATATACACAAAAATAAAATAGTTAAATCCTAGATACTACCTGGAGTCCTGTTGTGACACTGTGGGTTAATTTGCCAGACTGCAAAGCCATTTGAACTGCAAGGTCGGCGATTTAAGCTCACCAGCTGCTCCTCGGAAACCCTATACAAGGTCGCTATGGGTTGGAACCTACTCAACAACAACAAAAGATACTCCCTACCTAATTATTTCCCCTTTTTTTCTTTCAAACTGTGTGCCAAATAATTATAGTTAATAAAGTATTTAGTTTCTTAGGCTCTTAATATTACAGGCAGTCTTGGTATAGGATAAGCACCAGACTGCACACTCACTACAAATTCTGTGGTTCAGATCCACCTGCCACTCCTTGGAAACAGTGTCACTATGAGTTAGAATCCACTCAACAGCGCTTAACAACAACAATAACAAATTTTACAGGTATCACATGTTGAGTTAAATTTGATAGAATTTGTATCTAAGTAATAGATGGGTGAAAATAATCTTGCAAATCATTCCCAAATTGTTTGGCGCAGGAAGCTGGGGAGAATTTACTGTTGTCAAGTCATTTCTGGTTAGACTTATAGATGAGGAAATGGTGATTTAGGGGAGACGAAGTACCATTTTTGGAATGCACAGACAGCAGCTTTTAGAATCCTTTTCCAGCTCTGTTATATAAAGGAGAGGTAGTTACAAAGACCCCTTTTCATAAAACAGTGCATTTGCATTATTCATAATGATGATATTGAATTTATAGATAAATCATAAATGTTTGTATTTTAAGAAAACCAAGGTACTCTGTATTCATGTAGAGTAGAGGAAGAGGAAACTGTAAAATAAAAGTGGCTACCATATCAAGGATAAAGTAAGAAACAGTGTTATAGAGTGTTCTTTAACCCTTGAAAATTAGTCATGAAAAATGTTGAACTCTTCGAGCATTACTAGTAATAAGAATTCAAGGTGAGGGCAGGGTAGTGTTTCTGAGATGCTGGTCATGTTCTGTTTCTTGATCCAGGTGTTGGTTACATGGTGTATTTGATTTTGAAAATCATTAATCCCATACAAGGAGGCTAAGTTTGTATTAAAATTCCATTATCTTTTTTTTTTTCCCCTTAAATGATTTATTGTGAATTATGTGATAGTATACATGGAAGAACATTAGTTTTACATTCATTCTATTGTATATCGTCTCATTGCCATGGTTACAATCCCCTCCATGCAATCCTTCCCCCGTAACCCCCAGGTCTTCAGCACACAGTTGCTCTCCCTCTCTGGATCTAAAGTCTCCAGCTGCTCCATCGCTCCACATCATCATCTCTGGCTCCATTTCAGGCATCATTGCTTCTCTGGGTAGGGTCCCGCTCTCTGCTCTTCGCCCTTGATGGTCCTAGGGACCTCTGCTCCTAGACTGAAAAGTAAATTACTCCCCTCCTTGCTATAAAACGTCTACCTTTACATTTCCGACCCTCACAATCAGTCCTGATAATAATTATTCACTATTGAAAATTCCATTATCTCTTAATTCCATTTTCCCCACAAACATTTTGAAACCTCCTTCTATATTTGTATAGTCCTGGTATGACACTGTAGGATAAAACTGCTCACCACAAGGTCAGCAGTTCAAACCCACCAGCTGCTCCTTGGAAATCCTATACAGGGTCACTATGAGTCAAAACTGACATGATGACACATAATAACAACCTGCACTTTATATGTACTATACGTTATGTTGTGGTATGCTGTTGAGTCTGTTCTGACTGGTGGCGACCCTGTATAGTGTTTCTGAGAGCAGCTGATGAGTTTGAACTGCCCACCTTGTGGTTACCAGTTGGTCCAGTGCTTATCCTACATCACCACACCAGGGCTTCCTATATGTTAGTCTATTTCAATAAAAAGTTAAAAGCAAAGAAAAAACATGTAAGTGAAGTTGTTGCGACTTAACAAAGCCTATTTTCAGGGAAAAATAACTCCTTTATATTTGAGATTTTAACTTCTGAAGATACCTTTCAGGATCCTTAGTGGTGCAGTGGTTCATCACTCGCCTACTAAAAGAAAAGTCTGTGGTTTGAACCACCTGCTGCTCTGTGGGAGAAGATGTGGCAGTCTGCTTCCATAAAGACTGATGCCCTTGGAAACCCTGTGGAACAGTTCTACTCTGTCTTACAGAGGTATCCCCAAGTTAAAATCAACCCCATGGTGGTGGGTTTTGTTTGGTGGGTAGACACCTCTCTCTTTTTTTTTTTTTTTATTATGATTGGGTGCTAGTTTATAGAGCAAATTGGCTTTTCATTGAACGATTCATACTCATTTTGTTATAGGACAATGATTGCAATTCCCAGAATGTAATGGCACTCTTCCCACGTACTTCCTGTAGGAAGAGTACTCTTATATTTCCCGCTCCATCAATTTTTCCTATCCCTTCCTACCTTCTGAGCTTTATACCTGGGCAAATGCTGCCCTTATGATGTTAAATAGCATACACAGTCACAGTTCTAATGAGTGTGTATACTTCCCTGTGTATATTTCACCTTTATAGGCCTGCCTATCATTTGGCTGCAAGTTGCGCCATGGGATTGATTTTAGTTCTTAGTTAGAAGGGTTTCTAACGGCCTTAGTCTCGGGCTCTCCACCAGTCTCTTTAAGGACCAGGAAGTGAGTCTGGTGTCTTTTTTTAAGATTTTGAGTTTTGTTCTACTTTGCCTTCCACAGTATCCAGGACCTCCAATTGTGGTCCCTTTCAGAGTAGTTACAGTGGTACCTGGATACCATCTAGTTCTTATGCTCTCATAGTAGTAGAGGCTGGGGTTTACGTGGTCCATGAGTCCTTTGGACATAATGCTTCAAATGCCTTAAATTTTCTTCACTCTTCTTTGCTCTGGATGGGGAGAGACCCATAGTTGCTCCTTAGATGGCTGCTGTTGACTAAAGTGAGGTGTCGAACATTGTGTTTGTGGACTATGTGATGCCAATATGTTAGTGTCCCCCGAGCTATGATCCTGAGTCCCAGGCACAGTTACTCATTTCCTCAAGGTGTATGGTTATGGCTAAGAAATTTTCATAACTGTGCCTCCCTGTATGCTCTACTATGTTCCTGGATATATCTGCAGTTCATGTAAATACATATCCTCTGTCTATTCAAACTGTATACAGTCATGGGTATAACCCCATTCGCCTTCCTAGCTCTGTTCAGCTTGAGTGTCTATCTCTGTAGATTGTTGTTATTCCTGACATGCAGGGTTATGTATTTACCGTTGTTGCCTTAAACTTTGTGCTTCTCTCAGTGTGCCTTCCTTGGCCTTGGTCATTTGTGCTGATCTCCATCTCCCCCTTATTGTATATTGCCTTTCCCCTCACCCAAGGTAAGACTTGTCTATTCTATAGGATAAGCACTCAACTACATTGTTGATTTGAACCATAAGGTCAGTGGTTGAATTCCACTAGCCGCTCATCGGAAAACCCTATATAAGGTCACTATGAATCGGGATTGATTCTACAGCACTTAACAACAACAACAACTCCTGGTGTGGTGCTGTAGGATCAGCACTGGTCTGCGATCCATAAGGTCAGCAGTTCAAACCCACCAGCTGTTCCTCGGAAATCGTATACAGGGTTGCTATGAGTCAGAACTGGCTCACAGCACTTAACAACAACAGTCCTCTAGGTAGTGATTTGCCCTCCCATCCCGTTAACCTTCAGAGAATAATTCTTTTTGTGTATAAACTTTTTTACAGTTGTGATCACATACGATATTTTTCCTTTATAATTGACTAGTTAAACTCAGCAGAAGGTCCTTTAAAGTTCATCCATGTAATAAGGTGTTTCACATATTCATCATTATTCATGTAACATTATGTAGTATTCCATTGGGTGTATGTATGACTGTTTTTTTCATCCATTCATTCATTGGTTGTTTCCATCTTTTGGCAGTTGTAAATAATGCTGCAATGAACATTGTTGTTATTCATGTTTTAGTGCCATGGAGTCAATTCCGACTCATAGTGACGCTGTATAGGGTTTCTGAGGCATGGCTTTGAAGCACTGACCCTTGGTCTATTGCTTATCGTATAGCACTACACCAGGACTCTGCAATGAACATGGATGTGCACATATCTGTGTCATGATTCTTATTTCTCTAGGATATATACCTAACAGTGGGATTGCTGGGTCATATAGTATTCTTATTTCCAGCTTTTTAAGGAAGCACCATACTGTTTTCCAGCATTGTATTAGGGTTTTACCAGCATTGTCTATGAGGGCTCCAGTCTCTCCACACCCTCGCCAGTGTTTGTTGAGGTGAGATGATACATCGTTGTTTTGATTTACATCTGGCACTGTAGGATAAAGCGCAGGACCACGAGGTCTGTTTTTGAACTGCAGGTTGGCGGTTCAAACCTATCAGCCGCTCCTCGGAAACCCTATACAGGGTCTCTATGAGTCAGAACCAACTCGACAGCACTTAGCAGCAGCAATGGTTAGTGAACATTTCTTCGAGTGTTTGTTCGCTACCTGAAGTCTTCTTTGGTAAGTATCTTTTCATGTGGGTCGCTTGCTATGGGTTGTGACCTACTTGACAGCATTTAACAACAGCACCCATTTTTAAATTGGATTGTCGTGTGTTTTTGTTGCTGAAGTATTCAATTGAACTTTTCTATAAATTTTAGTGATTAGTGATTAGCCCCTTGTCAGAAATGTCACTGCCAAAATGTTTTTTCCAGTCTGATGGTTCTTATTCTTTTGGAGAAGTCTTTTGATGAACATGAATGTTTAATTTTTAGGAGGTCCCAGTTGTCTAGTTTGTCTTAGGCTGTTTGTACATTTTTAGTTATTTTTGATAATGTTTTTTATGTATGGTGTTGTAGGTTAATGCGCTAGACTGCAAGGTCAGATTGAACTGCAAGATCCGCAGTTCAAGCTGACCAGCCACTCCTTAGAAACTCTATACAGGGTCGCTATGAGTTGGAAGACTCGACAGCACGTAATAACACCACAGCATCAAGTTTGCTCTTATATTTTCTTTCATAATTTTTATAGTTTTAGGTTTTACATTTAAGTCTTTCATCCATCTTTAGTTTTTGCATATAGTGAGAGATTCTGTTTAATTTTTCCATGAATGACTATCCAATTTTGCCAGCACCCTTTGTTAAAGCGACTGTGTCTTTCTTTCCCATTTAATGGGTTTCAGCCCTTTGTCAAAAGTCAGCTGTCTTTAAGTGGAGGTGGAGGTATTTACTTCTGGCTTCTCAGTTCTGTTCCAGTGGTCATTGTGTCTGTCATTGTACCAATACCAGACTGTTTTGATTACTATTTGGGAGTGTGTGGAATCTTACTTAGTAGTATTTTACTTACCCAAGGTCTTTTTCCTTTCCATATAAAGTTGATTATTAGTTTTTATATCTCTTTAAAGAATGTTGATGAAATCTGTTCTTGATTGCATTATATCTGTAGATCAGTTTGGGTAGTATTGATATTTCTGCAATGCTAAGTCTTCCTCTCCAGGATTATTGTATATTCTTCCATTTATGTAGGGAGGGTCTAGAGACCTGCTTTGGTCTCTGACATGATGTACTCAGATCATCATTGAATCATTCCTAGCTTCTCTTCTGTTGTGAAGGTGTTAATCCATCTTTTCTTTCATGCTTTCATTACATGTTATTCTCACTGATTCAGGATCATTTTTGCTAATGCTAGCACTGTAGTACCCTGCATATGTAAGCATAATTTTCATATCATGATATTATCATATCATAATATCATATAATATTACATTAGTATTTTACATGAACTCTGGCACTGTGTGTAGAGATAATGTGTTCCTAAAGTTTCACAACTATACCTCTTTGTGGCACACAAATATTTACGTACAGAACTGACTAGTTTAATGCCAGCCTCTCCATGAATTACATCTCCAGTGATAATATTATCCTAGGGCCTGTGTATAAATATTGCTTGGCAATCCCCATGCCACTGCTGTTTTCTTCACACACACACACACAAGTCTAAGCTGAGTGGCTATGTCTCCACTGGGTTGGTTTTAAGAACACAAACACAATAAAATCATGACTGTATTGTTGTTGTTGTTAAGTGCTGTCGATTCAGTTTCTGACTCATACTGACCCAGCATAGGGTTTCTGAGAAGCTGGTGAGTTTGAACCACCAACCTTGCAGTTCAAACCAACCTTGAGGTCAAGAACTTATGTTTCTATATCCCATTGGAATAATTATATTTCTGAGAAAACTTAATCCATTTGGGGTATTTACCATTTTTTATATTCCAGACAAATATGAAAACAAACATACCTCCATTACCACTTTTCTTCTAAAATTTAGTTTACTGTTGCTATCTTATATATACAAGTATTATTTTTATTTTTAACTCAAGTATATTTCATTATAGAAAGTATACTTACTAAAAGTAAAAGCCATTCGAAAAGTTTTTATCCAAGACAATGGACTGAAACTCATTGTTAAGCTAAAACCTTAGCAAACAGTTTTTAGAAATTGAGAAAACTTACTTACACAAATGCTGAAAAAATAATATATTTATATATATTCTTCACACAGTTTCTCCTAATCTTACCATTTTATATAGAACAACTGTATAATTGTCAAAACCTGGTAAGTACAATTCTTATTAAAATTTCAGCGGTTTGGGTCTTTTTACTAATAGTGCTTTTCCGTTCCAGGATGCATTTCACCATTGTTTCTCCTTAGCCTCCTTTTATTTATAATTGTTCCTCTGGCTTTTCATGTCTTTCGTGGCCTTGATATTTGTGAACATTATTAATTAGTGATTTTCAGAATCTCCTTCACTTTGTTTTTGCTTGATGTTTTCTCGTGCTTTTTCTGAGGTGGTACCTTTTTGAAAAGAATACCACAGAAAAGATGTTAAGCTCTCAGTGCATCATATCAAGGGGCTCAGGATATTATTGGTAATGTTGCCTTTGATTAGGTTAAGGTGGCTTCTATTAGATTTCACCACTGTAAAGTGGTTATCTGTACTTCTGTAGTTAGTAAATTAACTTGGAGAAATAAGTAGAGATCATGCAAATTCTGTTTCTCCTCAAAGATATTAAGAGAATGTTTGGTACCAACCTGACCTCTAGAGGGTCCTGGATAGAGTGGGAGAAAATGAGGAACAGAATTTAAAATCATAAAAATGACTAGACTGGTTATGAATCGGGCTGCTAACCTCAGGGTCAACAGTTTGAAACTACTGGCTGTTCTGCGGGAGAAAGATGAGGCTTTCTGCTCCCGTAAAGATTCACAGCCTTGGAAACCCTGTACAGTGTCGCTAAGAGTCGGAACCGACTCCACGGCACATAACAACAACAACAACAACAAGTAGTCAGATAGAGACTTGTGGAAGCCCTGACATTATTGCCCTTGTTGTTAACTGCCGTCGAGTTGATTCTGACTCATAGCAATGCTGTATAGGGTTTCCAAGGAGCGGCTGGTGACCTACAGTCCAGTGCTTATCCTACAGTACCACATCCTTAGTCATCCTTCATATCTTAAACTAAACTCACCTCTGACTAGAGCTCCATTTTCAACGAAACAATCGATAGGTCTCCAAGGGGAACAGTAACACTAGTGAGGTGTGCATACCTTAGAAAGTGGGATAAATGATGTTATATTGAGGAGGTTGTAATAAATGAGATATCTTAAAATCTTAAATATCTTAAAATAACAAATTAATAAACCCGTTATATGTTACAGTAAAAAATGGAGTCCTTGTATGGCTAAGCACTGAACTGCTGACCACAAGGTCAGCACTCCTTGGAAACCCTCTACAGGATTGCTATGAGTCAGAACTGACTTGATGGCACTTACAACAAAAATGTTACATTAAATACCATATTCCTATGTCAAGCAATTATGTGTTATAACACAAAAAAATTACTGGAAAAATTGTGTTGTTTTGCATGTTTGCAATCTCCTTAATATCCGGCTTAATAGAAAACAGGATTTTCATATCTGCTTTTGCATTCAGTCTCTTGCAATATGTTGTTTTGTTTTAAATAGATGAAGAAAATTAAGTTTCACACAGATATGTAATTCAAAAAAGGGATTTTAACAGCTTGCCCAATCATTGTGTATATGGTTCTTTGGTAATATACCAAAGTTGAAAAAAGGTAGCTTCTTAAATGTTAGATGCAAAGTTGAATCTAAATACTTACCAGTGTATGAGATATTTTATATTGTGCTACAGGATGATCCATTGGTCTAGTCTTTCTTGCACTTTTAATGGGTCTGTAATGTATGCCTGATTTTGTGACAGCATACATTGTTCATTTGGGAAATATTGGTTCGTTGAGTTATGTAACATTATGTACAAATGTTGACTTGTAGCATTATACAGTACCCAAAAACCATATTTGTTAACATCACTACCATTCCCATCAGAACAAACTTTCCTTATGGGAAAGATGTCACACACAGTGGCAGATGTATTTTCCTGAAATTCTAGTTTTCATCTTAAAGTACAAATTTTATAATTGGCAAGAAATACTGTCAGCTGCTTTTCTTGAAGTGCTAGGCTTACGCTGCTCATTTTTTCAAGAAAACATCTGCCAAATTCAAAGTTCCTATCAGCCATTCTTTCCAGTCAAAATGGTGATCCATGAATAAAAACACAACTGGTTCAATTTTCAACTCAGTTGCCTAAGTACTTTTTCTTGAGACAACTCCCATACTTAGGTATACGGCAGAAGTGTTCTATGTGTAATCCACATTTCTCATACATTGTTAGAAAGATGTGTATATCAGAATTAATAATTTTAACTGCTCTCTCAGGTCATTAAGTAAAAGTGCTGTTTTATACCTTTTTACTCTGAATGCGTGGCAGTGAAGCATATCATCACTGCTGGACCCTGGGTATCCCTGTACTCACAAAGACACCAGCCATGTTATCCACCATCATGCAGGTGTCACCTCAGGAAAAACACACATAACTTCTTACAATTACAGGAAAGAATTTTCACTTCACAGAGCTGCTGAAAGGATCGGAGTCTCACTGGGGTCTGCACACCCCACTTTAGAATTACTATTCTAGTCTTTGCTAGTTCAGAGTGAGTTTGAAAGGAACATTTTCACCATATTAGATTAAATAATGATTGGCAAGCACTGAACTGCTAACCACAAGGTCAGCAATTCCAACCCACCAGCCGCTCCAGTAGATCCCACATGGGTTCACAGCCTCGGAAACCCAATACAGCGTCACTATGAGTCAGAATCAACTCGATGGCAGTGTGTTTGATTTTTTAAATTTGGTTATTCACTATTGAGAATAGTGTCATAATTGAGCTGGAATATGAACTTATTACTAAAGCTTTACCTAATTAAAGTGATCTATTTTTGTACTTACTATTTAATGTTGTTATGTGCCGTTGAGTCAATACTGACTCATAGCGACCCTATGCACAACAGAACGAAATACTATCTGGTCCTGGGCCAACCTCACAGTTGTTTCCACGCTTGAGTCCATTGATGCTGCCACTTGGCCAATCCATCTTGTTGGGCATCTTCCTCTTTTTCTCTGACCCTCCACCTTACCAAACATGTTATCCTTCTCCAGCAACTGGTTCCTCCTAACTATATGTCTGAAGTATGAGAGATGAAGGTTGGCCATCCTGGCCTCAAAGGAGCACTCTGGCTGCACTGCTTCCAAAACGATCTGTTGGTTCTTTTGGCAGCCCATGGCACTTTCAATATTTTCCTCCAACACCATAATTCAAAGGCATCAATTC
>NW_006408648.1:6008853-6013830 GCF_000296735.1 Chrysochloris asiatica | reverse complement strand
TTCTAAGTATTCCTTTATATGTGGTTCAGAGTTCTGGGACCATCCCCTGAGCCTGCTTGGTCGGGTATTCTGTGTTGTTGTTGGCGGAGATTTCTGCTATACGTCCACCCGATCCACCATCTTGTTTGTTCCTCGCAACACTATTTATTGATGGACTTCATGTTGTGTACTGAGAGCAGCTGAAATGAACAATCTAGTGAGGGAGACAGGTGGCTTAAACATAAGTAATGGAATCATGGTTCAAACTTATTTTTCAGGCAAAATAGTTGTCACCATACTCTCCCCATCCCCTTATCCCCCTGTGTAGCCACAAAACACAGGTTAACTAAGTAGTTTTGAGTTATCTTATAAATTTATCTTTCTTGACAAACTTGTTTTGTATTCACAGAAAGAAACACACACAAGAAATGGTTTCACAGATTTCTCTTCCATTTTATTTCTCTTTTGCATGATTTTTAAAAAATGTTTTATTGTAAATTATGTGATAGTTTATATGGGAGAACATTAGTTTTACATTCATCCTATTGCATCATTTCATTGCCATGACTACAATCCCTTTCATGCATCATCAGCCAACCAAAGGGTATACCCTGCAAGCCTCCCACCTCCCCCAACCCCTGGTCGTCAACACACAGCCCCTCTCCCTCTCTAAGTCTAAAGTCCCCAGCCACTCCATCTTTCCATGTCATCGTCTCTGCCTCCATTTCTGGCATCACTGCTTCTCTGGGTAGGGTCCCGCTCTCTACTCTTCTCCCTTGATGGTCCCAGGGACCTCTGCTCCTAGACTGCAAAGTTAATCACTCCCCTTCTTGCTACAAAACTTCTACCTTTACATTTCCAACCCTCACAAGCAGTCCTGATAATAATTATTCACTGTTGTATCACAAGAGACCTATCCACATTTTCTTTCATCAACCGAGTCCAGACAGATTGGATACTACTCAGTGGAGATTCTGCCTTCTTCCATGCCCTCTGGATGTAGGTTCCCTTTTGAAAGCTTGTAAACCAGTCACTTCTTGCCTTTGTAGCCCCCTTATTTTGAGTAGCCAATGTCCAAGTTGCCCATCCCTGTCTACTCTGTGTGTGGAGGGGGTGGAAATGATTCTTGCTGTAAGGATTTGTTTCCTCTTTTGAGCTACTGCATCCATAGGTGTAGGTCAAGTTCATCAAGTTGTATCCGATTACTCTTTTTTTCCTCTTGTTTCTTCTTCTAGTTGAGCTCTGATCATCCAGTCATTGAAGCCAGGTCAAGTGGGTATTATCTGCAGGTGTGGGTGTTCTTGTACATATGCCCTCTCTTCTTGTCAGCCGGACGTTTCACTTTCCACTCTAGTCCTCTGTGGCTATGTCACTGACTCTGGGCCCAACAGTCCCTGGGTCTTTCTTTTGCATGATGTTTTATTGTGATTACTGAGTATGTTTTGAATATTCTAAGTATGATTTTTTTTCCCTTTATTTAAAATTTTATTGGCTTATAACATAATATAGAAAATTCCACAAATCCCAATTGTAAATCTTAGCATAATTCCCGGGTACAACACTCCTTGGGTCTAGAAATTAAATTTTACCAGCGTCTTAGAATACTGTCTCTTCCTCCTCTTGTTTGTTCTTACATCCCTCCCATCACTCCTGATTTTTAACAGCAAAGATTTGTTTTGCCTATTTAAAGTTTTAAAGACTGAACTCACAGAGTATGTGCCACTTTGAGTCTGTTTTGTTTTTGTTTGTTTTTTTTCAGTCAACAACTGTGTTTTTGAAATTTCCATACAGTGTTGAGGCTGTTATGAAGAAAAGCCCACACCAAAATTGCACACAGAAAGAACCACACTTTCATACGTGAAGAGGCTTATAATGAGGAAGTATTAAATTGTTTCTGAAAAGGCCACTTCAGCCTAGGTTGTTGTTGTTGGGTGCAGTTGAGTCAGTTTCGACTCATAGCAACCTTGTGCATAGCAGAATGAAACACTGACAGGTCCGGCACCATCCTTATGATTGTTGTTACACTTGAGCCCATTTCTACTTACACTGTGCTAATACATCTTGCTGGGGGTCGACTTCTCTTTCACTAACCTGCCACTTTACCAAGCATGATATCCTTCTCTCATACCTGAAATATGTGATCAGGAGAGACTGATTCTTGGTGATCACATATCCCAGGTATGGGAGAAGAAGTCTTGCCATGCTGGCCTCTTAAGGAGCATTCTGTCTGTACTTCTTCCAGCACAGGTTTGTTTGTTCTTCTGGCACTCCATAATACTTTTAATATTCTCCTCCAACACCATAACTCAAATACATCAATTCATCTGTGGTCCTTTATTCACTGCCAACTTTCACATGCATATGAGATTATTGAAAATACCATGGCTTGGGTCAGGTGCACCTGAGTCCTCAAACTGATATCTTTGCTCTTCAACACTTTAGAGAGATCCTATAGAGCAGATTTGCCTAGGTTAGTGGGGGCTTTTTCTGTGCAGTTTTCATATGGGCTCTTTTCATGTGTATTTTTCTGGTTACTAGTGCTGAGTGTAGCAGTTCTCTTTCATTTTTATAGCTGTGTAATACGCAGTGTTTAAAGAATACACAATATTGTTTATCCATTCTAGTATTTATGACATTTTGGTTGATAAACAAATATGCTTATCTTTTAGGCATATGCTTTTGTTGTTGTTGTTCAGTGCCACTGAGTTAGTTCCAATTCATTGTGATCCTTGTTACAACAGAATGAAAAACTGCCCAGTCCTGTACCATCATCACTGTCGCTACATTTGAGCCCCTTGTTGCAGCCACTGAGTCAGTCCATGTGGTTGAGAATCTTCCTTTGCTTCACTGACCTTCTACTTTACCAAACATGGTATCCTTCTCTAGGGACTGGTCATCCTGATAGCATGTTCACAGAGGGCAATAACAGTGGGCTCAAACAACAATTGTGAGGACAGGACGGTGCAGGACCGAGCAGCATTGTGTTCTCTTGTGTGTGGAGAACTGACTGATGACATCTCATAACAGCAGGAGTCCTGGTGTTGCGCTGTAGAATAAGCTCTCGACCACAAGGTCGGTTTACACTGCAGAGTCGGCAGTTCAAATTCACCAGACACACCTTGGACACTCTATACAGGATCGCTCTGGGTTATAACCAAGTTGACGACACCTAAAAACAACAAACTATTACCTAACTGTCTTCCAAAGTGTTGCTACATACTCATAATTTTAGATTAGTGGGAATTAATCCATAGATGTAAGTACACATGTATATGCATGTGTAACTACATCTAAGTGTGCACTTATATACCTCCATACTTGTTTAAAAACTTTTTTCCCTCAGAGGAGGGTGAATGTTTGATCTCTTACTGTAGCCCAAGTTTTCAGGGAGATATTTCAGGCATGACACAGTTGGTTTGCTTGGTAGGATCATTTTGCATCTCTCTTTCACTAGCCCTCTGATGAACTGTATTAGAAATCATCTGGAACAGAGCCTCTGAAAGCTAAAGGAGTCTCTGCACTATAGAGTTTCTATGTGAACTAAACTGGTGCCCAAAGGACAGGCAAGCTGAGAACATCGAGGATTTATCCTCTCTGCTCACAATGGAAAATAGTTAAGTATAATAAATTCAAGTTTTCATCTAAAAAATTGGGTTGCTTATCGTTCATTGTTATTTCATTGGCTTTGTTAGGAAAAGAGGATGGGACTAATCAAAGCACAATATAATAAACTCCTTTAATGTGTTCCTGAATAAGCCTAATGGTACCAGAAATAGATGAGGGAAGAAGTAGCAGGTAGACCTGCATGCTTTCAATTTAGACTCACTGTGAAATTGACTGGAAGGGCTGAGAAATAAGTGGTTGAGAGCTCAGACAGAAATTAATTTTACTTTGGAAGAGACTAATTTGATGTTGCTAATAAAGGTGTTTTAGAATGTTCCTTCTGATGACTTGTAATGAATTTGTAATACTAGTAAAAAATGGGAGAACTTATGAAAATTGTAGCTTCCAAAGAAAAATGGCAAATGCTAGATTCTCCACTTTGTGCTCAAGTGATAAGTACAATTAAATGCATGTTAATTGAACCAAACAAACTTAAAATAGATTTCTAGATCTATTATGTTCTGTTAGGCAAAGTAGAGGTTCAGTGAAAAAGAAGACCCCCATCACAATGTATTGACACGGTGTCAGCAACAGTGGATTCAAAAATAGCAGTTAAAAGTATGGTGTAGACAAGCGGAATGCGAGACCCTATCCAGAGAAACCGCACCACCAGAGATGGAGGCAGAGATGAGGACATGGAGAGAGGGAGCAGCTGAGGATTCTAGACTCATGGAAAGAGAAGGACTGAGTGAGTGCTGGCAGCCAGGAGGTAGGCTTGCAGAATGGCGCCTTTTGGTTGTACAAATTATTTTATATTCCTGAGTGTTTCTGTGTATATCTCCCCACCCCCATCAAACAAAAGAAAGAAAGAAAACCAGAGGGAATGAAAGCAAATATTGTTGAATGATGATGCATGGAGGAGATTGTAATCATTGCAATGAAACGATGATGTAAAGCAGATGTTCTCCCAAGTAAACTGTCATTCAGTTCACAATAAAAAAGAAAGTGTCACGAAACAAAATGTGCTTAAATTGTTGAACAGAAAATCAATTTCCTCTAAACATTCACTCAAATCACAATAAATAAAAAGTTAAAACAAAAACAAGTATGGTGTAGAACTGGGCAGCATTTCCTTCTGTTGTGTGTGTGCACAGGGTCACTATGGACCAGCGCTGACTCAGTGGTACCTCAGCAACAACCCAAACCTAAAACCCACTGCCATTGAGTTGATTCTGGCATAGGGTTTCAGAGGCCATAAATCTTTATGGAATCAGAAAGCCACATCTTTCTCTTTCAGAGAGGCTGGTGGGTTTGAAATGCCGACCTTGTGGTTAGCAGTCCAGTGCTTATCCTATAGTACTGCCAGGGCTTCTTTTAACAGTAACAACAATGACT
>NW_006408648.1:6003638-6008753 GCF_000296735.1 Chrysochloris asiatica | reverse complement strand
ATATATGTTGTACAGATACCATGCATGGAATATACAGAACTCTTATTTTCTTTAGATGATGTCACATGCTGAAGGACAACAGAGAGACTTAATTAGACGAATTGAATGCCTTCCTACTTCTGGCCATCTTAGTTCCTTGGACCAGGATCTGTTAATGCTCAAAGCAACTTCCATGGCAACTATGAACTGCCTAAATGATTGCTTTCATATTCTTCAGTTGCAGCATGCATCACATCAGAAGGGCTCATTGCCTTCAGGTAAATTATAGATTGAAGGTAAGGTTTAACATTGAGGGCCACAATTGAGAAAGAGTATATTCAAATACAATAAGTATAAAACTAACTCCAGAAAAAACTTATTTAAAAACATTAATAAAGACTAGTGAGCATCTTGGTTTTTAATTTTCAGACTAATTTTTTACAAATTGTTTCTGTTGTATACTTGATTGGATGTAAAATTATTCTAAATATAATGTTTAATGTCATTGAAAATGCCTTTAGAGACCTCAAATTCAGTATGTCAGAAACTAACCTCAAGATGTACAGCGTGTGTATTTCTGTTAAAATTGTGACAATTACAATCCTTCCAGTTGTCTAACCTAGAAACTTATGTGCATCTCTTGAATTTTGACCCAGTTCACTAGTTGTTATATTCATATTAATATATATTTTTAAGGTTGACTATTCATTCACCTTTCAGTTTGGAAAAAATAATGTGTATGTCTAGTATTTAAGAATTTCATGGGAATAGAATTGGCTGGAATTACAAAAATGAATTTTTCTATTAAATAAGATCAATACATACCACTACATTATATTAATTAATTGATTTAGTGTTTCACAGCAGTTTACTACTGTTTTCTTCTTTAACCACCTTCCCTTTTATATGAAACAGGTTATTAGAAAGATATTGAATGTCTGCTCAGGAAAATGTATACCATAATTAGATTTTGATATGGATTGTGATATTCTCATACGTGCGTGCCCAAATTCAACATTTCAAGCCAACAAATCAATTTTAATAGCAATTGTCAGTATGGGGCAGGGAACTATTTTAGAGGTTCATAAACTGTATGTGCTCCCCATAAGGAATTCACAGTCCATTTGGGAAGAAAATGTAAATTAGTTAATTATACTATAATATGTGAAACACTAATAGCCATTGGGTAAAAGTACTGTGGGAGAACAGATTAATGAACAAATAATTCTGATACAAGTTCTGGAGAAGTCATGAGAAAGCTATGACAACCAATTAGTTTAAGGGTAGAGGATAGTTCAATTATTTGTAAGAGTCTAAATTGTGAGTTTTTAACTGAGTTTATTCTTTGGGGAAATTGTAAGTTGTCCAGCATACATATTCTATTATGAAGCAATACATAGTTTATAGAAATGTATAGAACACATTTAAACTACCACAATACGGAAGCATTCCTGGTATGATGCTCTAGGATAAGCACTAGACCACAGGGTTGGTTTGAACTGCAAGGTCAGTGGTTTGAACTCACCAGCAGCAATTCAGAAACCCTATATAGGGTCATTATGACTTGGAATGATTCATGGCACTTAACTTAATAATATTGAAAGAAGACACAAAAACCATGCATTGTCTTAACCAACAAAAAAAAATCACTGTTTATTAGTATACTTCCCACCATTTTTTCTTTTTGGTTTTTGTTTAACACTGCTGTAATTAGAGAATATCTTTGTTTTTGCAATATAGTTTTCACTTAATATCAAACGTGTTTTACCAAATTTAGCATATATTTTAAGTAAACATAGTTTTATTGACTATATTATATTTCTTTGAAAAGATAGATGTACTTTGGTATACTTAACACTACTATGTTGAATATTAAATTGTTTCCAAATTGGTTTTACAAAAGTAAAACTCTCATTAATATATATTAACAAACTTAAAATGTCATATATTAAATAAAATGAATGTTGTTAGTTACTAGCAAATTGATTCCAATGAATCACATCCCTGTGTACAAAAGAACAAAATACTGCCCAATCCTGCACCATTCTCACATTACTTCTGTGTTTGAACCCATTGTTGCAGCCACTCTGACAGCCCTTATCATTGAGGGTCTTTTTCACTGACCCTTTATCATGCATAATGTCCTTTTCCAGGAACTGGTCCTTCCTGATAACATGTCCAAAGTACATGAGACAAAGTCTTGACATCCTCACTTCCAAGAACATTCCAGCTGTACTTCTAAGACAGATTTGTTTGTTCTTCTGGCTGTTCATGGTCTATTTATTATTCCTTGCCAACACCATAATTTAAAGGCATCAATTCTTCTTTTGTCTTCCTAATTCATTTCACATGCATATGAAATAATTTAAAATACCGCCTTTGACGACGAGTAAGGTGCACCTTACTCCTCAAAGCGACATCTTTACTCTTTAATACATTTAAGAGGTCTTTTTTAGCAGACTTGCTCAGTGCAGTAGGTCATTTGATATCTTGACCACTGTTTGATATATTGTCCACTGCTTCATGGGCATTGACTGTACATCCACATAAAATGAAATCCTTGACAGCTTCAACCTTTTCTGTTTATCATGATGTGGTTTCCTGGTCCAGTTGTGTGACTATTTTTTTTTCCACTGCTTCATGGGCATTGACTGTACATCCACATAAAATGAAATCCTTGACAGCTTCAACCTTTTCTGTTTATCATGATGTGGTTTCCTGGTCCAGTTGTGTGACTATTTTTAATGTTGATGTAATCCATACTGAAGGCTGTAGGCTTTAATTTTCATCAACCTTTCAGCAAACAATGTTCTGTCATCTGCATATTTCAGGCTGTAAAATACATGATATTTTAAGTTCTTGTTTTATCTTTTATAATCATATACTGGAAAAGGGAAAGAAAAAACAAACCATTTCCTGCTCTTCTCATTCTTATGTGATTTACTGTTTCACAGTCAGTATGTAAATTTATCACCGGAAAACCAGTTGCCCACACAGGCAATACAGTGTTCCAACACAGGCAACCTTGTAGGACAGAATAGAACTGCCCCATAGGATTTGGAAGGCTATAATCTTTACAGAAGCTGGCTGTTACCTCCTCCAATACAGATGTGTTTGTTCTTCTGGAAGTACATGGTACTTTTAATATTCTTCTCCAACACCATAACTCCAATGCATTAATTCTTCTACAGTCTTCCTAATTCATTGTCCAACTTTCACATGCATATAAGGCTATTGAAAATACCATGGCTTGGTTCAGGTGCACCTTAGTCCTCAAACAGACATTTTTGCTCTTGAATATTTTAAAGAGGTCTTGTGTAACAAACAGATTTGCCTAATGCAATACATCATTTGATTTCTTGACTGCTGCTTCCATGAGTAATGATGGTTGCTCTGAGCACATGAAGTCTTCTACAACTTCAGTCTTTTCTCCATTTAACATGATGTTACTTTTGCTCCAGTGGTGAGAATTTTTGTTTTATATACATTGAGGTGCAACCCATATTGAAGGCTGTGGTCTTTGATATTCATTAGTAAGTATTTTAAGGCCTCTTGGCTTTCAGCAAACAAAGGTTATTGAAATCTGCATATTGCAGATTGTTAATGAGTCTTCCTCCAATCCTGATACCACATTCTTCTTCATATAATCCAGTTTCTCTGATTGCTTAGCATGCAGATTGAGTAACTATGGTGAAAGAATACAACCCTGGTGCACACCTTTGTTAATTTTAAACCATTCTTGTTCTATTCAAACTAACTGCCTCTTGTTCTACAGTTTCCTCCTGAGCACAATCAACTGTTAAAGAATACTCTTCTCTGCAATGTTGTCCATAGCTTGTCATGATCCACACAATCAAAGGCCTTTGCATAGTCAGTAAAACACAGAATACTTTCTGGTATTCTCTGCTTTCAGCCAAGGTTCATCTGATGTCAGCAGTGATAGCCCTCTTCCCACATCCTCACCTGAATCCACCTTGAACCTTTGGCACTTCACTGTCAATGTGCTATTGCAGCAGTTTTCAATTCAATTTAGCAAAATTTTACTTGCATGTGGTATTAGTGATACTGTCTGATGATTTCTGCGTTCCATTGGGTCACCTCTCTTTGGAAAGGATACAAATATGAATATCTTCCAATCAGTTGGCCAGGTAGCTGCCTTCCAAATTTCTTAGCATAGATGAGTGAGTGGCTCCAGTGCTGCATCAGTTTGTTGAAAGATTTCAATTTGTTTTCCATCAATTCCTGGAGACTTGTTGTTTGCTAATGCCTTCAGTGCATCTAGGACTTCTTCCTTCAGTACCATTGGCTCTTGATCATTTCATACCTCTTGAACTGGATGAACATCAACCGTTTCTTTTTGGTGTCATGACTCTATTCCTTCCATCTTCTTTTCATGCTTTCTGAATCACTGAATATTTTGCCCATAGAGTCCATCAGTATTCAATTCAAGACTTGAATTTTCTCCTCAGTTTTCTTCAGTTCTTTTAGCTCAAGAAATTCTGATTGGGTTCTTCCCTTTTGGTTTTCTAACTCCAGGTGTTTGTGCATTTCATTATAATATTTGACTTTGCCTTCTGAGGCTTCCCTTTGAAATTTTCCCTTCAGCTCTTTTACCTCTTCTTCAATTTGCTTTAGCATCTTGACTCTGGAGAGCAAGTTTCACTGTCTCTTCTGACATCCATTTTGGTCTTTTCCTTCTTTCTTGTCTTCTTAATGACCTTATGCTTTTTTCCTGTATGATGTTCTTGATGTCATCCCAGAATTCTTTGGTTTTTGGTCATTATTGTCTAATGCATCAAATCTGTTTAGGGTCTATAGAAGGAACAATTTCTAGGGTGAAATTTATTTTTTCTGATTAGTTCATAGTTCATGAATGATTCTATTCCTGTTTTATTAATTGGGGTGTTCTGGTTTTTGACTGAGTCACCCCTTAAGATCTGAAATTTGGATTGACTGTAGTGTTAGTAATAATAATATTATCAAGAAAATTATACAGACAGGTCAAGAATCACTGCGCAAACAGGAATTGTTACCTTTTTTTGCCCTGCCCATCATGTAAATCAAATGTCTAGGGACATTAGTCTCGCTCATATGATCCGAGAGTAAATAGACAAAGGCTCACAAAACAGACTAAAT
>NW_006408648.1:5999977-6002693 GCF_000296735.1 Chrysochloris asiatica | reverse complement strand
CTGATGATGTGCCCTGTAAACTTTCACTCAATGCAAAATAAAAACATTTAATTTAAAAAAAAAAGAAAATTATACAGAGCATTTCTTTCCTGTTTGTGCTGCTCAGTTTCTAAAAAGTAATTCAGTTAAGCAGTACTCAATTTTAGACACTCAGAAAATATTTGATTAATTTAAAAACGTAATTTAAAAATATTGGGGTCCAAAATGTCTTTTGTGTAAAGTTAAAGCAGTCTGATTTTTAAATGGTTGCTTCATGATTAATGAAGCATGTACAGTATAAATTTGCATTGTTTCTTTATAAAAGTAAAACACATTGGAAAACCTACAGGAAAGTCTAAAGTGGAAGTTGTTTTCCCACATTATTTTTTGGAACACAGATATGTGGTTTGAGGAAATTAGTGAATTGTTGTTAGTGTTTCTCTCTAGCCGTGTTTTCGGAATCAGATCTGAAGAAGTTGATTCTTAAAGTCACTTGAGGATGAAAATGTAACTGCTGTGGAAAGAAAAGCTAAGTTACCTTCACCAATGATGGGGGACATGAGAAATGAAGTCAAATTTCAAATTATGTTTAGTCCCATGAGGTCTAAAAGTATGTGCTATTCAAAGGCTCAAAGTAGGAGCAGAGTTTTTTTCATTTCTTAGGAGTTTTAAAACATGCCCCAGATTGTCCCTAACCATGAATCTCCCAATACTAAGTGAGATTGAACCTAGTGGCAAGGCAAGATGCTGTGGTAGCCTGGTAGGTATTTTGTAATTTATTCCTCTTCAGAAGTCTGGGGCTGGGTAACTTCCTTCCTCATTGAACTCCTGCGGTAGCAGCCTGGGCATCCCTCATTGTAGCACTCTATAACCAAACCTACATCAGCCTCTGCAATCAAATGGAACATTTTCCATTATTGATAAGGTATAGAATCCACTTTGTTAAGCTAGTTGAGGGTAATAAGAGACATTTGAGTCATTAACTGAGAAGATGACAGGTCTGCAAATGTGACCAGTCTTTCACTAGGTCAGCTATTATTTATTAAGTAGAAGAGCCGTTCAGATTGAACATATACAGTATTTTTTATATCATTAAAAAGGAGACAAATGGACATGATTTTGTGATTTTTAAAATTAGATCATGTTTACATCTTGATCAGTTAGAAAATTGCTGCTTATAGTAAGGTTCAATCCTAACTTAAAGCACATTTTACTGTCCCAGATTCCTCCTACAATTATGACCATGTAAAGGCTAATTGGAGTCCTGGTATGATTCTGTAGGTTAAACACTGAACTGCTAATCACAGGATCAGTGGTTCAAACCCACCAGCTGCTCTTTGGAAACACTGTATAGGGTCGCTATGAGTCGAAACTGACTCAACTGCACTTAACAACTACAAGAAGCCTGATAATATACTTTTCTTTTGATCACAAGAGGTAGGCTTCATAGGGAAAGGTCAGTAAATCAATTGTTAATATGGGGCTTGCCTAAGGAAGTGAGTTCTGTGCTATTCAGGGCTGATTCTTATAAATGGTATCTGATTTCAAGTTGCAGTTGGTCTGTTGTAAAATGTTGCCCAATCATTGTGCTCATGGTAATGAGATACAAGTGGTTGTTTTGCAGGGCCACTTACAGGTTGAATTGTTTTTAGTCTTGCAGGCTCAAAACAAAATTGTTTAATAAAATCCACATCTGCTGCACTTTCCAGATTATGAGCAAGTTTCAGCAAAAGTTTTCTCTTACCTCACCAGGAACGACAATTGAGTGGTTAGAACCAAAGATACCTTTATCAAACCACTATAAAAATGGAGCTGACCAGCCCTTTGCAACTGAGCAGAGCAAGCCAGTGGCAGTCCCAGAAGAGCAGTGTGTTGCAGAATCTGGACTATTAGCAAGGGTAAGGTAACTTTTAAGTATGATTTTGATGAACAAAAATAGGAATGAAAAGGGTTTGTTCCCTTCTTGTTGTCAGGGCACTCAGGTCAATATAACATCAGAGCAATATTCTGGCAGATTCTAAGCGCTGCTGTTTTAGTTGCACCTGCACTGGTTTTTGGAAGTCTATTGTATTAAACTTGTACAAGTTGTCTTTTCCGAGTTAAATTATGTACCCTTTTAGATTTTGGTTCACTTTTCCTTGCTAGTAATGTATTTGAAAATTTTGATATTTGCATTTTTTTCTAGAAAATAGCTTATTTAATAAGATTATGTGTGTGATGTTTATCTCCTGTGTTTCTTATGTCATTATATTAATTTAACATTGCTTACTAAAAACTTATTAAGTTTAAAATTTTGCTATTAAGCCTTTTTTGACAATACTCTTACTCTTACCAAACCAGTTTTTAAAAGTGTTATTGTACTTCAAAGAGCATATGATTTCAGGGTTTAAAACTTTTAGAAATTATTACTTATTCCACATTTCTGATAAGCTAAGGAGTGTTTACATTTCTTTATAGTTCCAACTGCAACATATTATTTTTGCCTTTGTGTTGACTTCTGTGGTCTTTATGGTCATTGCAGTTACAGTTTTATATGAAGTTCTTTTTGCATAATCTGCCTCATATGTACTTTCCTATGTTTCTTTGGTTTATGTAATTAAAAAACATTTTTTTTTTTAATTTAAGGTTTTTATTGTAGATTGAGTGCAGTTTTACAGGGCACATCATCAGTTTCACATTCAACAATTCATATAACTTGTTTCATTACATTGATTATAATCCCCTCCATATACCATCA
>NW_006408648.1:5976749-5996812 GCF_000296735.1 Chrysochloris asiatica | reverse complement strand
TGGTTCAGAGTTCTGGGACCATCCCCTGAGCCTGCTTGGTCGGGTATTCTGTGTTGTTGTTGGCGGAGCTCTCTGAATCACATCCACCCAATCCGACATCTTGTTTGTTCTCCTGTAATTAAAATTTTAAAGATTCAAGTAAGCTATTGAGTTAATGTCCCCATTCTGAATATCTAGGTTTTTTTCTTGTTTTTTGTTACTATAAATCGCACATTATCATCTTGTTTCCATTTTTTTCCTTCCCTTTATTTATGTTATTTTGTTTATTTTTTTAGGTTCTATTCCCAAGTAAAATTTCTAAGTCAAGAATAATGAACACTCTGTAGCTGTTTATGTATTAACAAACTCCTTCTTAAAAGAAATATCTGATACGGTATCTTTCAAAACTAGCAAGTGTTTGGCTCGAGGAGGCAGAGTGACAGTATGGTGAGCAGAGGCAGGGGAAAAAAAATGTAAATTATAAATTAGCTTTTGACTAGATCATTTGTGAAGTCAAGCAAATTACAGCAAATATTTTTAAAGCTATTTTAGCATATCACAAGCCCCATTTTTTATATGAGACATGATCTTCTTGGAGTCCTGGTGTGGCACTTATAGGATAAGCACTGGACTGCTGACCACAAGGTTCAGCGGTTCAAATCCACCAGCAACTCCTAGGAAACCCTATACACGATCGCTATGAGTGGGAAGTGATTCAGTGGCACTTAGCAGCAACAACAGCATACTGTTCTTGGGGTCACAAGACATATACACTGAAACAATGAGATGATGACAAGATTCGTTTTTGTTTGTTTTAGTCTTAATTGATAGGGTTTTAGGTTACTGGAATATGGATATACAGAAAAGAGAGAGAGTTGTTTTTTCTTTTTAACTGTTTGTTGAGTTGAGTGAAGGTTTACAGAAAAGATCATCAGTTTTACATTTAATAAATCATGCTCTTTGTCTCATCTCACTGATTACAATCCCCTCCATGTAACCTTAATTATCCCTTGTCTACCTTATTGTTCTTATTTCCCTTCTACTCTCCTTCCTAACCCTTGACTTTGTCCTTAGGTAAATACTGCTCTTTTGATTTTAAGAGATTGGCCATTCCATGGTGAACATGCCTTATTAGTGTTGTTGTCCCCTTCTCCCACATATACATATTTACCACTTGACTGAAAATTGGGCAATGAGGGTAAGTTCCATCCCAGACCTGAAGGGTTCCTCCGGTGAGAGTCTTAAGTGGAGTAAATGAAATTTGATTTGATGAGAAAGTGGAATTGAAATTGGACTTTGAGAGTACAAGATTTGGAAAAAAGAAGAGTAAAGGAATCAAGAGTAATAGAATCAGGGCTACTGAGGCAGAACTACTTACTTATTGTGGAGAATGCTTGCTTGATGATTTTGAATCCAGATTTTGCCATTTACTAATATGTGAGCCAATTAATTACCCGCTCTTAGTTTCAAACTTCTCACCTGTAAAACAGATAGAATAATGTAAGAAAGTTACGAAGATATCAAATAAATTCAGGAGACTAGTTGACTTGTGGGAAGTGATCCCAGGTTGTTGCATGTTACAACTCCATATGGCATCATTCATGTTGCACTCTATGTGAATGATGTTCCCTGGAGCACTGTTCTAAAATAGAGAATAAATCATGTTCCTTTGAGGTTATACAGCACAGAGAAACTGATCAATCAGTGTTACCAGTTATCTATTTTTAACCAGAGGAATTAAATCATACAGAAGAATTTTGCATGTGTGTGAACTGGTGATAGTTTACATGAGTGAACATCGCTTTATACCATGGTTTCATTGCAATGATTATAATTTCCTCTGTGCATCATCAGTCAGCAGTATTTCCTTCCATTCCCTCTGTTTTTTGTTATTTTGTTTTTGAGGGGGGTGGGAGGATAGACACAAAAACACTCATGAATATATAATAATCTAAACAACCAGAGGGCACATTCTGCAAGCCTGCCTCCTGGCTACCAGCACTTAGTCCCTCTCTTTCCATGAGTCCAGAGTCCTCAGCTGCTCCGTCTCTCCATGTCCTCATCTCTGCCTCCATCTCTGGTGTTGCTGCTTCTCTGGATAGGGTCCCACATTCCACTTGTGCTCTTCTTCCTTGATGGTCCTAGGGGCCTCTGTTTCTGGACTATAAGGGTAACTACTCTTTCGTTTTTTTACAAAACTTTACCTTTAGAGTTGTGACAGTCACAGTTAGTTATGAAAACAACTACTCAGTATTGAATCAAAAAAATCTTATCCCCATCTCTTTTCACCAGGACGCCACTAGACAAGATGAAAACTATTCAGTGGGGACGCTATCTTCCCCCACACGCTTTTAAACTCCCACTTGAAACCTTGTAAATCAGTCACTTCGTGCCTTTATCGCCCCCTTATTTTAGATAGTCAATGTCTAAGTTGCACGTCCCTATCTACCATGTATACAAAGGGGATAGGATTGATAACTTGACATGAAGACTCCTTCCCTCTCAGTTGGTATTTTGAGCTACTACATCCATAAGTTTATCAAACGGCAGCAATTTACACTCATTTCCTTTATTAAAAATTTGTTTTATATCTTTCTCTAGTCAAGTTCTGATTATCAAGCCATCAAGGCTAGGTCAAATGGGTACTACATGCAAGTTTGAGCATTCTTGTGCATCTCCCCTCACTTCATATTAGTTGGATGCTTCATTCTCAGCTCTAGCCCTCTATGGCTATGTTCTTGTTCATGGGCTCTGGAGTCCCTAGGTCTTACCACACTTTGAACCAACCAGCCCTTCCTCTTCTCTCTCTCATCTCCAGGTCAACTGGAGTCTATGAAACGTGGTTGAACTTAGTCCATTTCTTCACTGCTGCCTTTTCCCCTCTTCCACTCACCAGTAGACCCATGTCATTGTGGGCAAGCTTACATGTATGCTTATGTGTTCCCTTTGAGTTTTAATTTTGGAGGGGAGTTTGTCCTGAAGGGACCCGATTGCTTGCCTTGATGACTTTCTAGTGAACAACTTGCTTGTTCTTATAGTAGCCAGTCATACTGCCATTTTTGTTATTTGGTTTTTCCTGATTATCTTTCTTTGAAGATGTATCTTTTGTTGCTCTAGCTGTTCCAGGCTGGTCTGGGAATGTCCCACCTCAGAAGATCTTTTTTCTTTTCTAGTGGGAATGTCCCACCTCAGAAGATCTGGATGGGACTCAGGATTCTACCTAAGGTCCTATACACTACAAAGGCTCCACAAGAGGCCTATTTCACTGGGCAAGTCGTAGAACCCCTTTTAGGTATTCCATTCAGTTATAGGCTGAAGACAGGCTTACATGCTTTTCTGTAATCATGTTTCCCAACATTCCTTTCTATCCCACACAATGTCTATTTTACAATAGTAGGCAAGGGAAACCAATATTCATAAGACAGTCACGCACCTTAGTATTATTTCCCCTTTTCAGACTATGCCTCGATCCCTGTATCACAGAGCCCTGTTGTTCCAAGGTTGAGCATACGTCACTATTTGCCTCTGTCCCACTTAGCCCGTGCAAACCTGTCTCAGTGTTTCCCTAACTACCTTGTTCTTCTACCCCCTCCCCCTTCTTGTGTATTGCCCTCCCCGATACCCAAACTGTGATGTGTCTACCCACTACCCTGTTCTCTACCATCCTCTCCCTCCATCCCCCCAAAACCCTACATCCCATCCCCACCGGTAACCAATAAATATTTTTCCCCCCTTTTAGTATGGGTATCTTTTCTTAAGCTTTTACAATAATGGTCTTATGCAATATTTGCCCTTTTGTGACTGACAAATTTCACTTAGCATAATGTCCTCAAGGTTTATCCATGTTATGTGGTGGCTTTCGGCTTCCTTGTTATTCTTCAAGGTAGCATAATACTCCATTGTGTGTATGCACCAAATTTTGTGTATCCATTCGTCCATTCATGGGCACTTAGGCTGTCTCCATCTTTTTCATGCAGAAGAATTTAATGTCCTCATTCTGAATATCTAGGTTGTTTTCTTTTCTTTCTTTTTTTTTAAATGTTTATTGTGAATTATGTGATAGTTTACATGGGAGAACATTAGCTTTACATTCATCCTATCCTATATAATTTCATTGCCATGGTTACGATTCCCTCCATGCATCATCAACCAACCAAAGGATATTACCCTGCAAGCCTGCCCTCCGGTTATCAGCACACAGCCCCTCTCCCTCCCTGAGTCTAGAGTCCCCAGCTGCTCCAGCTCTCCATGTCATCGCTGTGCCTCTATCTCTGGCATCACTGCTTTTCTAGGTAAGGTCCTACACTCTGCTCTTCTCCCTTGATGGTTCCAGGGACCTCAGCTCCTGGACTACAAAGTCAATCACTCCCCTCCTTTTGCTACAAAACGTCCACCTTTACATTTCCAACCCTCACAGTCAGTCCTGATAACAATTATTCATCATTGTACCACAGGGGACCTATCCTCATCTCCTTTCATTAGCCCCACCCAGACAGATTGGATACTATTCAGTGGAGATTCTACCTTCTCCGTGCCCTCTGGATCTAGGCTTCTTCTTGAAAGCTTATAAGCCATTCACTTCTTGCCTTTGTAGCCCCCCCATTTTGGGTAGCCAATGTCCAAGTTGCCCATCCCCATCTACTCTTTGTATGGAGGGGGTGGGAAGGATCCATGCTGTAGAGATTTGTTCCCTCGTTGAGTTGCTGCTTCCATAGGTGTAGGTCAAGTTCATCAAATTGTATCAGATTACTCTTTTTTTTTCCCTCTTCTTTCTTCTTCTAGTTGAACTCTGATCATCCAGTCATTAAAGCCAGTTCGAGTGGGTATTATCTGCACGTGTGGGTGTTCTTATACATATGCCCTTTCTTCTCATCAGCTGGGCGCTTCACTCTCCACTCTAGTCCTCGGTGGTTATGTCACTGACTCTGGGCCCAAGAGTCCCCAGGTCTTGCCACAATGCTGGCCATAGGTTGTTTTCTTGTTTTTTTTTTTTGTTACTATAAATAGCAATATATCATGAACAGTGGGGTCATAAACATGGGGAGGGATGTGATATCTTTAAGAAGAGTAGTGATACATGATTTGAATTAGAATTGAAGTGTAGATGAAAGCTGTGTTAGTAAACATTAACACAAGAGAATTGAAAATGAAAAGAAAATCCACAAACAAAATGAACTCTGGATAGAAAATTATGTGGAATAAAGAAACTAGCAGCACCACAAAAAAACACATAGCGAAATGACAGCAATCAATTCATACCTATCGATAATTATACTGAACATAAACGGATTAAATGTGCCAGTCAAGAGACAGAATAGAATGGGTAAGAAAACAGGATCCTTCAATATGCTGTCAAAAAGGTGGAGACATCCTAAATGCCCATCAACATAAGAATGGTTAAACAGACTTTGGTACTTACACACAATGGAGTACTACCCAACACTGACGAATAACAATGAATCTTAGAAATACCTCCTCACATTGTGGATGAACCTAGAAGATATTATGCTGAGTGAAATGACAAATGGACAAATATGAACACTGTTGTAAAAATTTAAGAAAAGGCTTTCTTGATAAAAAGTAACAATCTATAATTGTTAGGGAAGTGGGGGAAGGCAGGAGGGAAAATTATTCATGGACTGGAGGATAGACATACATTAACATGGGTAACAGGGCAGGCAATATACAGCATGAGAGAGGTTAGCAGAGGAAAGATGAAGGTAGAGATACAAGGAGGAATGCAAGACTTAAAGTGAATAGAGGTAAATGCAGGATCCTTCGCTATGCTAAATATAAGAGACACATCAAAAAGATGGAGATAACCCTTCAAGTCTGGAAAGGAACTCGTCCTCATATCCCAGCTTTCAGCCAAGCAGTAGCAGGTATATTGGGGGCACAGCAACACTAGTAAGATATTCTTAGTTTAAATGATGGAGTGGTCAATCATTCATAATTAAAAAGGCAACATTTACCTAATGATAAAGTTGAGAAGGAACAAGAAGGTGAATGAAATAAAAATAGGAACCTCGGGAGGAAGCAGGATAATTGTTGTTGCATGGAAGGATAATGTATTCATTAAGATGAAACAAAGTGTATGACTTGTTGAATGTAAAACTGATGATCCTATCTGTAAAGCTTCACTCAATTCACAACAAAAAGGTAAAAAAAAGAAAGAAAGAAAGAAAGCAGACATCCTAGTGCTCATCAACAGAAGAATGGTTAAACAAACTTTGGTACATACACACAATGGAATGCTATGCAGCACTGAGGAATAACAATGAATCTGCAAGAATAGAGATGTAACTTGTAAGTGAAAAAAAAAAATAAAGTAAAAGTCATATATGCTAACATTTTGATTCTTCTGAGTACACAAAACATTAGAAATCAGGGTGAAAGTATGTTAGAGAATGGGGCACAGGCAAAAAGGAGAGGTTTGGTGTATTCCCAGTTCTTTTGAAATGGTGAGTAGACAAGGTGCATTGCCTAGTGTAAATGGATAATGCACTGCTTAGATGGTTTTCTAGTTACAAAATACATGTGACTTCATCAAGCACAATAGACCTGAACTTTCCAAGCGTTTCACACTTGTCTTTCTTGAGACATGAGGGCTAATACAACAGAAGCTGGAGACCTGCATTATAGTTGTATGAGTTATTATATGAAGTGGAGTAAACCCTGAGAGGCAAGAATGAAACCCACAGTTCTGTGCTCCAAGTCAGTATCCAGCGGACAAAAATGAGATTAATAGGCATTTTGTGAAATATCGAGGTTACTCTTTGCCCAAGGGTTGCCTAATGTAGAAATTCTTAGAAACAACAATTCTTTCCATTACATTTGCTAACCATACTGGATTAGAATTTTGTGTTTGAGAGTGTTAATCTGAATTTGAGTAATGTTTCACTTTGATCTTCTCTTTAAGAAAGGTGTGGGGGAGGGGTGTGGGGGAATGCATGAAGAGGAATTTTTAAAAAGAAAAGAGAGCTTCCAAATTTTCCATAAAGTAAGTTTTATACTGTATAGTATAATACTCCAGCTGAATTTGCATTATTAATCCATGTCCTCTGTTCTGACCTCAAATGTAACGGTATCTTTTCAGAGAGTTGGAGAACGTTACTCAATCAAGACCTCACAGGTTTAGTCTCTCAACATTTCCCAAATGAATTTGTATTATATTTGTTATCCAAATGTAGATAGGTGGATGATCAATTCTATCCCCACCCCATTCTCTAATGATTAGTAAATATTCAGAAGGAATCCCTGGGTGACACAAGTGGCTAAGTGTTCCACTACTAACCAAATGGTTGGCAGTTCAAACCCTCTGTTTCCAAATGGTCACAGCCTTGAAATCCCTGTAGTGTCATTCTACTCTGCTGCTCATGGGGTTGCCAGGAGTTGGGAGTCAACTTGATGGCTACTACTTTGGTTTGGGGTTTTAAATATTCAGAAATATACCTGAACTGTGTGCTGGACTGCAAACTCTGTTTGAACCCACAATCACAATGGCGGCAGTTCAAGCTCATCAACTGTTCTTGGAAACCATATACAGGGTCACCATGGGTTGGAACCAACTCAGTGGCACTTATCAACAACATACCTCTGTTGTATAATTGGTTTAGTTTGGAGAACAGAAAATAAATCCTGACAGATATACCAGCCATTGAAAGAGAACTGAGATTGCTTCTGGAATCTCTTCTTAAGGTAATGAAAACAGAAGTATAGTCTTAACATAAGGAAATGAAGTAGACTAGTAGTTGACTTGTTAGAATTTGACCTGAGATAGATTTCCTTGGTAGAAGAAGAGGAAAAAGAAAGATAAGGGCAAAAACAATGAACAGATACCCATTATGTTTTGTTTTTACTATTTTGAGAACAATCTTGTGCCTGATTAGGATTTTTGCCAAGCTACACAAAATCAATGGGTTCTTTATTTGATAAGATTTTATTATGGAAAGAGAAAGTCAAAGGTAGAAAAATTAGCATAGATATATATTTTTTAAATCTCTTAAATTAAAAACCTTAAAGATTATAATATTCTCATTTAAGCTCTTTTACACAAAGATACTAACAGGTGTGCCATCCCAAGTAAATGTGGAACGTGACAGTAGATAAAATTGTATAGAATCGGGGGCTTTGAAACCGTATGCTATTGTTTAAATAGAAATTAATTATGTCTTAGGCAGTTATTTGGAACCATGACCCCATTGACATGAAAGTAAAGATTTTGAAAGGGCTGTTTTATTGACTGATGCAAGAGCTACACAGGGACTTTTTAGTGACATTAAGACTACATGAGAAACCTCAGGGTCTCATACCTGCCCCTAAAATTCTCTTTAATCCCCAGGTTTCTTCTTGACAACTCCAAGAATGAATGACCTTCAAAACATATATGTTTCAGGATAGGTTTGACATGTGCAGTCCCTTCCAAATTTCAATTTACTTAGATAGTTTTAGTCTTGAAAAAGGCAAGTATTTTGTTCTTAAAACATCTTGAATATAATTTACAGGTAAGTAGTAGTGTGGCACTGTAGAATAAAGCATTGGACTACAAGGTTGGTTTGAACCACAAGGTCAGCGGTTCAAAGTCACCAACTGCTCTCTGGAAAACCTATATAGGGTTGCTATGAGTTGGGCCCAACTTGACAGCACTTAACAACAATAATAGCAGTATCCCCAGGCAGGTGAGTTTCTGTTGAGACATCCTACACTCGTTTTTAAAAACCCTTAAAAAAGCAGTGTGGAAAAGAGGCAAGAATGACACAAGCCCATTCATCCCTGAATCCAGTGCCTGTGCCTGCACCCTGTCACCCTAGCCACCATAGCCAAGATATAGGCTGACGGGGATGTTAAAGGGAGAAAAAGCCAAGGTGAAGGATGAACCTCAAAGGAGATCCACAAGGTTATCTGCAAAGACTGCTCCTCCTCGGAAGCCAGAGTCTAAGTCCCTGCAAGGAAGGGAGAGAAGGAACCAAAGGGAAAAAGGGGAAAGCTGATCGTGGCCAGGATGGGAATAATCTTAAAGAAAATGGAGATGCCAAAACAGATCAGGCACAGAAAGCTGAAGGTGCTGGAGATGCCAAGTGAAGTGAGTGCATTTTGATAACTGGACCTCTGGAGACTGGACAGTTTGAAATGCTATTTTTACCAAGTTTTATAAAAATGCAGAGTTTTGTTTTGTTTTTTTAAGCTATGTTGTTAGAACAGAAAACCATTGATTTTTGGGAAAGGGGCAAGTGTCACTAATACAGTGTCTCCAAAGCTGGACTGATATGGAAACAAACACCTTTCCCATCTAGTTTGTTTTATTTTTTCTCCCCATCTAGTTTTGAGAGACTCCCTCTTGGTTCCCAGGAGGAGGGATTCCCTGACGTTAACACACATTAGCCACCTTGGCACAAATGCCGTGTGGTGTGGAAAAAGTAGAATTTGTTTTCACGTTTTCATGTCTTCTTCCCCCCTCTGCCTTCAGCATAGACTTGACTCCCATAAACCCAGAGACCTCTTGGGACCTGACCTCAGAAAACTGGTTGTTCATGTGTCAGGCAGTCTGGACTTTTCCAGTGATGCCATCTCAGTGTTCTTGTTGTTAGGTGCCATCTAGTCAGTACCGACCCATAGCAACCTTATGCACAACAGAACGAAACACTGCCCGATCCTGGTCCAACCTCACTACTGCTGCCACTTGGCCAGTCCATCTCGTTGGGGGTCTTTCTCTTTTTCTCTGACCCGCCACCTTACCAAATATGATATCCTTCTCCAGCGACTGGTCCCTCCTGACAATATGTCCGAAGTATGAGAGACGAAGTTTGACCATCTTGGCCTCTAAGGAGCACTCTGGCTGCGCTTCTTCCAAAACAGATCTATTGGTTCTTTTGGCAGCCCATGGCACTTTCAGTATTCTTCTCTAACACCATAACTCAAAAGCATCAATTTTTCTACAGTCTTTCTTATTCATTGTCCAGCTTTCGCATGCTTATGAGGTTATTAAAAATACCATGGCTTGGGGCAGGCGCACCATAGTCCTCAAGCTGACGTTTTTGTTCTTCAGCACTTTAAAAAGTTCCTGTGCAGCAGATTTGCCTAATCTGATCTCTTGACTGCTGCTTCCGTGAGTGTTGATAGTTGATCCAAGAAGAATGAAGTCCTTGGCAACTTCAATCTTTTCTCCATTGATAAAAATGTTGTTTATTGGTCCAGTGGTGAGGATTTTTGTTTTCTCGACATTGAGATATAATCCGTACCGAAGGCTGTGCTCTTTGATCTTCATCAGTAAATGTTTGACGTCCTCTTCACTTTCAGCAAGCAAGGCTGTATCATCTGCATATTGCAGGTTGTTAATGAGTCTTACTGCAATCCTGACACCACGTTTTTCTTCATATAACCAAGGTTCTCAGATAATTTGCTCAGCATACAGGTTGAATAAGTATGGTGAAAGAATACAACCTTGTCGCACACCTTTTTAAATTTTAAACCATTCAGTGTTCCCATGCTCTGTTCGATCAACTGCCTCTTGATCCAGGTACAGATTCCTTATGCCTCATCTCAGTGGCACCCCGCAAAAGTGGAGCAGTTCCTTTGTTTAAATTGTGGGTCTTCAGGTTCGTAATTCTTCCATTTACATTTCCTTCTCTGAAAGGCAGAGCTACCTCATGAAAAATTGTTAAACAACATGCTAAATGTGAAATATCAACCTTTACTCTAAACTTTCCCTGTTCAGAACATCAGATGAAGACTTCACTGGGTTTTATAGTGCGTTTCTGATTTTGGTAGTCCATTGAACAAGGGAGTTTGAAAGTTGTTGTTTATTGTTAACAATTGTCTTCCCATGCCCTGCCTGAATACAATGATTGTTTATGAAAAGTATGTTTAATAAAGCTGGATGCAGTTTGAAAAAAAGGGAAAAAAAATACTTCAAATATATATGTGTATTTTATATGTGCTATATATACTGAAACCAGAATATGTTCGGTGTCAGTGCTAAATTACATGAAAATAATCTATTTTATGTCAAGGGATGTAGATTTTATTTTCAGAAAAATATTTTTGCCTGTTCTCAGATTTACTTGTTGTTAAATGCTGTGAAGTTGTTTCGGACTCATAGAGACCCTATATAGGGTTTCCCAAGAGTGGCTAATGGGCTTGAACTGTTGACCTATGATTCAAGCCAACCTAGCATTATCCTACAGTGCCAAACCAGGACTCTATAGGTCCCATGAAAATGTCTTCTGTCCTGGCTTTTTATTTCTCTAATGGATATTAACAAGTGTTCATAACACCCGAGTTTTGCTTTGTCTTGCATCCAGGAGCCTGAAGAAATAAATGCTGACGATGAGGTGGAGGATACCTGTGATGATAAGGAGGATGACTTGGGGGCTGTGGAAGAGCAGCGCAGTGTTATCCTGCATCTCCTGTCACAGCTCAAGCTGGGCATGGATTTGACAAGAGTAAGTAATGGGATACGCTGCTTGGAAAATCATTAAATCAAGACTCTAGTTGTTCATTGTTAATGTTGTCAGGACTTTTACTCTTTATAATTTGCTTAGTCTCTTAATCAGTGCTTATTATTCATTTTTTAAAATGTAGTGATTTTCGGTGGTGGAGGCAGTTGCATGGCAAATAAAGACACACATTTTGTTTCTGTCGAACTTGTGAGTGGTTCTTCGTTCGATATAGTAAATTGAAATTTTTTTAAAGCAGAAATTTTATATTTTAATCTATTTCTGTGGGGTTATCTACTCTGAATTAATATCGACACCAAACCATGACAGGGAGTGACACTTCTATTTTATTCTTAGTTCCCACATTCCGATAGTCACTTTTGGATATTATTTATAACAGGGGTCAGCAAACTTTTTTTGTAAAAGTTCAAATAGTCAATATTTTCAGGTATGTAGGTATCAGAGTGTGGTGGCTCCAAATGATAACCACTGGACTGCGAACCACAAGGTCCGCAGTTTGACTCCAGCACTTGCTCCACGGGACAAAGATGAGGCTTTCTGCTCCTGCAGAGATTTTAAATCCTTGGAAACCCTGTACAGGGCCGCTATGAATCAGACTGATTCCATGACACTTAACAATAGCAACAGTGTGGGTATTGGTCTGTCTTGCAGTTATACAGGTCTATCTTTGTAGCATGCAAGTAAGCATCTTTAATTGGGTATGACTGTGCTCCAAAAAACATTATCAAAATAGCAGACCAATGTATTCTGAAATTAAGTAATAATATCATCACCTACAAGCTTTTTAAAAATGCAGAATCTCAGGCCCTAATCCCAAACCTAGTAGGCCTGAAACTGTATTTTAATAGGATCCCAGGAGATTCATTTGTACATTAAAGAAATATTATTCTGTAGTTAGTTTTGGTTTTAGGCTAAGCTTTGCTCTTTCCAGTTTATTCAATTAGTGTAGCTTAATTTATTTTAGGAGTCCTGGTATGGTACTGGATGATGAGCACTGAACTGATAACTGTAAGGCTGGTGGTTCAAACCCACCAGTCGTTCCTTGGAGACCCTAAACAGTGTCATTATGAGTCTGAACAGATCGATGGCACATAGCAGCAACTTGCTTTAATAATTAATCCAAGACAATTAATTTAATAAGCAAATCAAGTTCAGAAACTGTACTGTGGATAGTGATTTATGTATTCCTGTGGGCTTATCTACTTGGAATTACTATTAGTAAGGAATTTTTATATCACTGAAGATAGTGGAAATGTAGATTAAAAAGGTACCTATTTTCAGTGAATTGTTTACCTGGAAATAATAGAAAGTGTTCTATTAAGTGTTCACTTTGAAGCATTTCAAAGTCCAAAACACATTTTTTTACTTAAACTTCCTATATTTTCTAGGAAGTTTTAAAATTAAATAAATTGAATAAAAAGCCTATTAAGAAACTATATACAATAGGATAAATGTAAAACTTATGTTCTCCCATGTAAACTGTCACATAATTCACAATAAAACATTAAAAATAAATAAATAAATAACACGCTAGTTCTTCCAAATAGCTTTCTTTGCAAAGTGTTCACTAGTTTACTAGCAACCTTATCATTTTGGAGCAATATTGTAATAAACTTTTTCTGAGTTAAAAAAAAAAAAAGCCTATTAAGAAGCAGATTTTTAGGAATTAATAGTGAAGTTTATTATCCTTTGATCTAACCTCAGATATTTCATCTGTTTATTGTTTTTATTCAAGTAATATTAGTTGTTCAGAAAAGACATTATTGTGAAATTGCTTTAAATTAATAGTCAGTTGAGAGGTTTGTTTGGTATTGTTGTTGTTGTTAAGTGCCGTCAAGTCAGTTCTGACTCATAGTTACCCTGTATGGGGTTTCCAAGGAGCAGCTGGTGAGATTGAACCACCGACCTTGCAATTCAAACTGACCTTGTAGTCTAGCTAGCGCATTAACCCACAGTGCTACACCTTGCTGTCCCTTAATAGATTTAGATTTGCAAAGTGTAAGATCAGTGTTGAGGTGTATGAAATGTAACTTAGAACATTGGAAAAGAACGTACTGTGGTAGTAATCAAGGAGTGACACAGTAGTTAGGTACTTAGCAGCTAACTGGTGAGTTGGTGGTTTGAACCTGCCAGCTGCTCCCCAGGAGAAAGATGTGACATGCTGTTTCCGTAAGGAAGTGCTGTGGGACAGTTCTACTCTGCCCTGTAGGGGCACTATGAATTGAAATCGACTGGAAGGCAGTGGGTTTGGTGTTTTGAGTTTATCACACCACCTCTCTGGCACAACAGAACTCTCACGTGAGTGATTACTTTCAAATCTTTTTCATATTATCGTAATTTGTATATAATATTGTTACTTTTTTTTTCCAGTTAATGTGTTTTCTTTGTGAAATTCTTATATATACAGAAGACTGAATAGAATTTAAATATATTAACTTCTCAAAGACGAACCATGAAATAAATATCCATGTACCCACCTCTCAGGTTAAACTATAGAACACTGACAAAGCTGGAAACTCTACTTTTTCCTAGATGTAGGTCACTTAACCTGACCTTTGTGTTGATCACCTCCTGCTTTTCTTATAGTTTTATCCCAGTTTTGACTTTACAAGGGGAAGTCAAAAGGTATTGCTACAAAATCATAGAAATTTTATCAAACAAAATATCAAAATGTGAAGCTATTGTTTCTCAACATATACTCCATGTAGGTTTATACACATCCGATGGCAGTGTTTCCATCTCTGTAACACTTTCATGAAGAATTCTGTACTCTTTGACTTAAACCACGTCACAAAGGCAGTATTGGCATCCTCAAGGGACTCAAATCATATTCCTTTTAAATGCTCTTTGAGATTGAAGAATAAAAAGCCATCTGAAGGGATGAGATCAGGCTGTGAATAGGATAAAGTTTCCCAATGATTTCTCATAGGACAGTCCTTGTTGTTGCTGTTGTTAAGTGCCGTTGAGTTGGTTCCGACCCATAGCTACCCTGTATAGGGTTTCCAAGAAGCAGCTAGTGAGCTTGAACAGCCAACGTTACAGTTCAAATGGCTTCGAAGTCTGGCGCATTAACCCACAGCGCCACACCAGGACTCCAGGACAGTCTTTACTACCCTTGAAAAATGATCAGGTGCATTGTGATGGGGAAAAATTCTTGGCACACCTTTCCTGACCTTTTTTCTTACCAAATGCAGTTTTTAGTTTTCTTAAAACTTCTTCATCATAAGTCCCCATGATGGTCCTGTGACCTTTGAGAAAATCTATCATGATTACCCCCTTTGAAACACCAAAAATCAGTTGCCATAACCTTCTAAGCTGACCACTGTCTTGAATTTAACTGGCCCAGTAGATCCCCTTGGAAGCCACTGTTTTGATTGGACCATTTTGGGGGAGGTACCTTAATGAGACTAAGACAAGTGTTTTACTGGGAGAACTTGTCTGCAGCCATCTACTGATCAGAGACATATTCAGACTTGATTTACTTTTAGCGTAGTGGTTACGAATCGGGCTGCTAATCTCTTGTTCAGCAGTTTGAAACTACCAGCTGTTCCGAGGGAGAAAGATGAGGCTTTCTGCTCCCGTAAAGATTTGTTGTTGTTGTTATTGTTACATGCCATCAGTTCCGACCAATAGCAACCTTATGCACAGCAGAACTAAAAACTGTCCGATCCTGGGCCAACCTCACTACTGTTGCCACACTTGAGTCCGTCGATGCTGCCACTTGGCCAGTCCATCTTGTTGGGGGTCTTCCTCTTTTTCTCTGACCCTCCACCTTACCAGACATGATATCCTTCTCCAGTGATTGGTGCCTCCTGACAATATGTTCAAAGTATGAGAGACGAAGTTTGGCCATTTTAGCCTCAAGGAGCAATCTGGCTGCACTTCTTCCAAAACGGATCTTTTGGTTTTTTTGACAGCCCATGGCACTTTCAATATTCTCTTTGAACACCACAACTCAAAAGCATCAATTCTTCTATGGTCTTCCTTATTCACTGTCCAGCTTTCGCATGCATATGAGGTTACTGAAAACACCATGGTTTGGGTCAGGTGCACCTTAGTCCTCAAGCTGACATCTTTGCTCTTCAACACTTTAAAAAGGTCTTTTGCAGCAGATTTGCCTAATGCAATGCGTCCTTTGATTTCTTGACTGCTGCTTCCATGAGTGTTGATAGTTGATCCAAGAAGAATGAAGTCCTTGACAACTTCAGTCGTTTCTCTGTTGATAAGATTGTTGTTTATTGGTCCAGTGGTGAGGATTTCTGTTTTCTTTATATTAAGATGCAATCCATACTGAAGACTGTGTTCCTTGATCTTCATCAGTAAATGTTTAAAGTCCTCTTCACTTTCAGCAAGCAAGGTTGTATCATCTGCATATCACAGGTTGTTAATGAGTCTTCCTCCAATCCTGATGCCACGTTTTTCTCCATATCACCAAGCTTCTCCGATTATTTGCTCAGATACAGGATGAATAAGTATGGTGAAAGAATACAACCTTGTTGCACACCTTTTTTTAAATTTTTAAACCATTTTGTGTTCCCTTGTTCTGTTCAAACAAGAGGCCGTAAAGATTTACAGCCTCAGAAACCCTGTACAGGCAGCTATGAGTCGGAACCAACTCCACGGCACACAATAACAACAAATCCTTGTATAGGACTCACTAAGTTAGAACACATGATGTGAGCCAAAAGCTGAATGTCCAACAAAAGTATGGGCTTAGAAGTTAAGCATGGCATACCTCCATTTCTCAGAAGTAGACCAAAACCAGAACATACCTGTAGATGAAATAAGTATCTCCATTCAATCCAGCCTGGTGACAGTGAAAAAAGTAGATGTCATCAGAAACCAGCAGATGTCATCAGAAACCAAAGAGAGGTTACCCAACAGAATGGGCACAAATATGAATTTCTTCTAATCAGTTGGCCAGGTCTTCCAAATTTCTCGGCATAGGTGAGTGAATGCCTCCAGTGCTGCATCAGTTTGTTGAAAGATTTCATTTGTGTTCCTTCATTCCCAAAACCTTGTTCTTTGCCAGTGCCTTCAATGTACCTTAAACTTTTTCCTTCTGTATCATTGATTCTTGATCATCTGCTACCTGTTGAAATGTTGAACATTGACCATTTCTTTTTGATACAGTGACTGTGGATTCCTCTCATCTTCTTTTGATGCTTTCTGTATCATTCAGTATTATGCCCACTGAATCCTTCAGTTTTCTAATCAATGCTTGAAAAAAAAAAATTTTTTTTTTTTTTCCAGTTATTTTAGCTTGAGAACTGCTGAGTGTGTTCTTCCTTTTTAGTTTTCTAACTCCAGGTCTTTGCACATTACTTTATTACGTTTGACTTTCTGTTTTCAAGCTGCCCTTTGAAATTTTCTGTTCAGCTCTTGTACCTCCTCATTTCTTCCATTTGCTTTAGCATCTCTATGCTAAAGAGCAAGTTTCAGAGTCTCTCCTTACATCCATTTTGGTCTTTTCCTGCCTTCATGTATTCTTAATGATCTCTTGCTGTCTTCCTTTATGATATTCTTAATGTCATCCCACAGTTCCTCTGATCTTTGGTCATGAATGTCAAATCTGTTCTTGAGATGATTTCTAAATTCATGTGGGCTATTTCTAGGTCATATTTTGGCTCTCGTGGACTTGTTTTAATTTTCTTAGCTTCAGCCTGAACTTGCATTTCAGCAGTTGATGGTCTGTTGAACAGTTGATGATACGGAGCTTTTCCACCACCTCTTTCCACAGATGTAGTCAATTTGGTATCTGTGTTCTGCCTGGTGAGGTCCATATGTATGTTGTTGTTGTTGTTAAGTACCATGGAGTCGGTTCTGACTCCTAGTGACCCTACAGCATGGTTTCCAAGGCTATAAATCTTTATGGGAGCAGAAAACCTCATCTGTCTCCCGCGGAATAGCTGGTAGTTTCGAACTGCTGACCTTGGAGTTAGCAGCCCAATTCATAACCAATAAACTACCAGAGTTCCTTCCATGTGTATAGTGGTTTTTTATGTTGTTTAAAAGAGGTATTTGCAATGAAGAAGTCATTGGTCTTGCAAAATTCTGTCATGAAATCTCCAGCATTGTTTCTTTCTCCAAGGTCTTATTTTTTTATGACTGATCTTCTTCCTTGTTTCCAGCGTTTGCATTCTAATCACCAGTAATTATCAATGAATCTTTTTTTAACTTTTTATTGTAAATTGAGTGAAGGTTAACAGAGAAAATCAAGAGCTCTGCTTTCAACCAGTCGTATAGTTTGTTTCATCTAAATGATTGCAATCCCTTCCTGCAACAACAGTTATCCTGCTTCCTCACTATGACTTCCTTCTTACATCATATTTTTCACAAATTAACAAAGCAAAAATATTTGATGTACACATACAAAACAAAAATGTATATATTCATGTATATTCAAGAGAACATATTTTACAGCTCAGCCTCTTTGCCTGCAGGCACACAGCCTTTCTCAGTCCATGGGCCTAGAGTCCTCAGCTGCTCTCTCTCTCTCCATGCCTCTTCCATCACCTCTGCTGTCACTGCTTTTCTAGCTAGGACCTCACACTCCACTCATAATCTTCCTTCTTGATGGCCCTGGGGTCGTCTCTTCGTGAAATGAAAGATTACCTACTCCTCTCTTTCAGTTACACATCTTCTACAATTACAGTTGTGACTATCACAATTAATCCTGCTAACGGTTACTCACTATTGAATCATAAAATCCTATGACCATCATTCCCCCATCCATTTTCACTAGATCCATCTGGGAAAGAGGAAACCTATTCAATGGGGAATATGCCTTACCCTCCTCATTTTGAAACTGAGCACACTCATGAAAGATTTTAAGCCAACCACTTCATGCTTCTTCTCCCCCTACCCCTTTTTTTCTTAAGTGAAAGGTTTACTGGCTAAATAACATTTGAAAATCACTAATAAAATTAATTCGCCGTATTTTACAGATAAAAAAATGAGGTCCAGAGGAATCTGATGTCTTATTCAAGATCATAAAAGCAGTTAATATCAATTGCAAAACAAGAATTTTACTAATTTTGCTCCCTATATTGAGATTCATCTCTCCAGTTGTTCCACAAACATTTCCTGCCTCAAGTTTTTTGTGAGTTTATGTTAACAGAGTAAAAAGTTTTGAAGTTTCTGGTAAACGCTCATGACTGGGTTCATATTAAAATTTCACAGGTGATCCAACTGACTGCTACCATGCTCCCAAATCAATACACTTTCAATATGAGGATATCAGGAAACTCTCTGCTAATAATAGTTCTGACACGTAGGCATAGGTATGACAGGTTTCAGTTTCTGTTCACTTTTAAGTTTTTCCTACCCCTTTTACAATTAATTATACAAGGTTTAGTGGAGAGTTTCTTGAAGGCTTACTTATCTAGGAAGAAACTCTAAAGTACAAATGCATGTTGGTACTAGAAGCTTATGCTTTATAATTACAAGAAGCCTATAAGAAATCTTTTGAATGACTGCATCTGGCTTTATGCAATAAAAAGTACAAATGAATAAAAATCTTAGTATATCGTCCCCCATTTTTTTTTTTTTTATCAATTTCAGACTAAAGAAGGATGTAGAATTTTTCCGTTTCATCATCATTAGCTTTAGTGGTTAGTGCCTGTTTAAATAATATGTTATTAATTGGTTTTCTGTGTTGTGGTGATTGTTAAGTGCTGTGGAGTTGGTTCCAACTCATAGTGACCCTGTATAGGATTTCCAAGGAGCAGCTGGTGAGTTTGAACCACTGGCTTTGCAGTTCAAACCAACCTTATGGTCCAGAGCGTATCCTACAGCACCAGGCATATGGTTTTATCCTATCATAGATAGCGTTATACTTCAAGAAACATCTGAAATATTCTTTTTGATGATGAATACTGCTATTCCTCTTGAGTTTTGTCATTCTGGCATAGTAAACCATATGCTTGTCAGATTCAAAATGACCAATCTCAGTCCATTTCAGCTCACTAATGCCTATGATACCATCGTTTTGTGTTCCATTTCAGTTTTTGACCATTTCCAATTTTCCTAGGTTCAGACTCCATGCTTTCCATGTTCTGATGATTAATGGATGTCTGCAGTTGTCTGTTGTCTGTTGTGCATAAGTCAGAACCAGCTCTATGGCACACTACCAAGAATAACAGTTTGCTTTTTTCACCCTTTTTTCCCTTTAGCATCGTTTTTCTCCACCAGATCAAGAATTACTTGGTACTGTCAGTTCCCAAGCCTTTTCAGGATTCTGTAGTGTAAACTATAAGATCAACTTTCTAGTTAACAACTCCCAAAATTTTGCTTTTTGTCTTCTCTCCTGATATCTCTGGATATGTCTTTATATGAAATTTACTTTATAATTTCAGGTAGAAATTAAATAGAATTGCAGATATTCAGGTGTGACACTGTAGGATAAGCACTGGACTGCAAGGTCTATTTGATCTGCAAGGTTGGTTCAAACTCACCAGCTACTCCTCGGAATCCCTATACAGGGTTGCTATGATTAGAACCAACTTGACGGCACTTAACAACAAATACAATGTCTGAGCTTGAAACAGCCAGTATTTTTTGTTGCTGTTCAGGGTCGCTATGGGTCGGAACTGACTCGACGGCACTTAACAACAATAACAACAACAA
>NW_006408648.1:5967277-5975022 GCF_000296735.1 Chrysochloris asiatica | reverse complement strand
GTCACTATGAGTTAGAACCAACTCCAAGGCACACCACCACCATACTTACCTGGCTCTGTGTGTCAAAAGTTCTGTTTTTAGAAATAGTTCTCTTGTGCTTAAAATTAAATAAAAGTGCTGTTCCATAGATTTTCCCAAGGCTGTAAATCTTTACAGGAATAAGCAGCTTCATCTTTCTCCCTCAGAGTGTCTTGTGGGTGTGAATTGTTCACCTTGCAGTTAGCCGTCTAATGGTTAACCCTCTGAGGTACCAGAGCTCCTTCATTATGTTGATAAGCCATCCATAATTAAATTTGAAATATGAAAGGCAAAAAAGCATGGCTAACAGATACTTTGAGTTTTACTGTTTATTCTGCTATTTTTTTTTTGGGTTTTTTTTATTCCTTTTACCAAACCTTCTTGAAATGCAGAATTGGTGTTTAATCTTGATCACTTAAGCAAAGTTTCATGTGCTTTTAAGCATGCTTATTTCTTAATGATGACAATTTTTTTCCTTTATAATGTGTTTTTAATATCTACCTAGAGTAAAATATTTTCAGAGACGTGAGAGTAATTGCCTACAGATATACACATGGATTAAATTTTCTCTCTGATTAATTTTTGTTGTTTTAGGTGGTACTTCCTACATTTATCCTAGAGAAGCGTTCCCTGCTGGAAATGTATGCAGACTTTATGTCTCATCCAGACCTATTCATAGCCATCACTAATGGAACCACAGCTGAGGACAGAATGATGCGTTTTGTTGAGTACTACCTTACTTCATTTCATGAAGGCCGTAAGGGAGCCATTGCTAAGAAACCATACAATCCTATCATTGGAGAAACATTTCACTGTTCCTGGAGCATGCCGAAAAGTGAGCTAGCATCCAGTGATATCAGCTGCTCTTCTACCCAAGCAATCACAAGTCAAGCTCCTCTGTCAGACGAGTCTCTGAACCAGGTGGGATCAGACTGTTACACAGTCAGATTTGTTGCTGAGCAGGTTTCCCATCATCCTCCAGTCTCAGGATTTTATGCAGAATGTGCAGAGAGGAAGATGTGTGTAAATGCGCACATCTGGACTAAAAGCAAATTCTTAGGCATGTCAATAGGCGTAACAATGGTTGGAGAAGGTACGTAGAAAAATTGTTCTTCGATTCTTAGTGTCAAACTGCGATTAAACTTTAGGAAGCTAGATTAACACTAGTTACACATTAAAAATGGTTTGTGTACTACTTTTATGTTCTTAATTTATGTTCCAGAATGCATGTGTGTAAAGGTAAGGGGCTTATTTGTGGACTAATGTAAATTATCTTTTTAATATTTTTTTCCTTCTGACTTTAAATATAAAATACTTTCATTATCAAAAGCTTAAAGCATAAATGAGAAAATTAAAAATATCTCTTCATCCATGCAAACATAAATTCTTTTAGTTACTATTTTTTATTTTTTATGTGTATATTTATACCTGTGGCTTAGTTTTATAAATTGACGATTAGTTATTTAGAGAATTTTGTGTCTTGCTTTTATGAACTAAATATATCTATTTCCCATGTCATTGATGTACCTTTAAAATATGTTTTACTTGCTACATAGTATTCTATGAAATGATTTTACTATCTTTCAAACATAAGATTTTTTTCCCAAATTTAAAATTTTTTAAGTTCTGTTATGATATGGTTCTTTCCAATTTCCACATAATTTTTAAGGCTAACAAAAACTATTTATGACATTGAAAACATCCTTGTTTTAATAAAACAACAACAAAAAAAGGTTTGCCCTTCAAAAAAGAAAAAAAAACAACCCACTGCCTTCAACTTTATGTTAGCTCACCGCTACCAGTGTAGGGTTTTTGAGGCTGCCATCTTTACAGGAACAGGAAGCTGGTGAGTTTATAGTACCAACCTTGCAGTTAGCAGTCCAGTGTTTATCCTATAGCACCATTACCCTTTGGCTCTTTATAAATCATTATAAGTGAAAAGTCTGAAGTCTGGAAGTGATGGCACATACTCAGGGTCATGAAGTTTAAGACATAGCCAGATTTAGAACCTCATTCTTTGACATTCTTTCCCCTTGTACCTTACTCTTGTGTATACAAAAATCTGGTAATGGTAGCTTCTCCCACTCCAAGAGAGAAAATATAAAATGATTTAAAAAAAAAAAAAGATTAATAGTGAATGATATATCTAATAGTTTATTTATTTAAATGCTAGTTATATGTATAGATATATTATCTTTTAGAAATTAAATTGTTGATATTCTCAGGAGAAAGTAAATTCAGTTAATGAAATTTACAACAATTCATTTGCTTCTGTAATGAATTTGTACATGTCCTGTACTAGTCATATTTTTTATTTAGTAGTTTGGGAAATCACATTGAATTATTAATTAAACAAGATTTTAGAATTCTGTGAATCTTCGTTATCCTAACTAGTCCATCATCACAGTTCTGAATCTGATCGTATATTTCTTCAGATTTGAAATCTCAGTGTGTTACTTATGCTCAATACATTCTTAGAAGTCAAAGATCATATTTATAAGAATCATATATTTTTAGAAAATTAATAAACACATTCTGCCCTACCTTTGATAGAGTCTTGGTGTGGCACTGTAGAATAAGCATTCAACCTCGAGGTTGGTTTGAACCTCAAAGTTGACAGTTCATACTTATCAGCCACTCTTGGAAAACCCTGTACAAGGTCACTTAACAACAATCATAGATTCAGCCAATCAACAATTATTGAATACTGAAAATAAACCCTCATGTCATTTAAACCCACCAGCTGTTCTGTGGGAGAAAGATGAGACTTTCTGCTCCCGCAAAGGTTTACAGTCACAGAAACCCTTTACTTTATCACTATGAGTTAGAACTGACTCAACAGCACTTAGCAATAACAATATGTTGTCTGTATATTTTTTACAGCTCCCATATGTATAAGCATTTCACAGCCAGATCCATGTACTTTATGAAATGACTCAAGTACTCCTTGCTATTTGTGGAAACTGTTAAGGGCAATACAGAAAAATAGTTGTCGCTTTATATAAAATTATGCTTTAGAATTTCATTTTACTTATATGCTTATCCTCAAAATTAGTAATATTAAAATATTTATCATAAGTCTTGCCTTTATTTGTGAGCATTAAGAAGAGAAGCCATTTGGGTTAAGATTAGTTCTATACGTGGTCTGATGGTGACCCAATGAATGAACTTAGAAGGTTAAATTCATTGTGGGTTAGACATTGGGTTGCTACCAGCAGGGTCAGAATTTCAAACTCACCAGCTCCTCCTCAAGAGAAAGGTGAGGCTGCCACTCCAGTAAATATTTACAATCTCAGAAACCCTACATGGGGTCACTGTGAGTCAGAATCAACTCAGTGACAGTGGGTTTGGTTTTTTTGATTACACACCTTAATATCACTTAATGATATATGGTAGTGGTTGTGTGCCACTGAGTTGGTTCCAAGTTATAGCAACCGTGCATAGGGTTTCTGAGGCTTTAAATCTCTATGGGAGCAGAAAGCCTCATCTTTCTACCTCGGCATGACTGGTAGATTTGAAATACTGACCTTGCAGTTAGCAGCCTAGCTCATAATCCATTATGCTACCAGCACTTCTTTAATGACATATGTTGTTGTTAAGTGCCACTGAGTCAGTTCCAACCCATAGCGATCCCTGTGTAGGGTTTCCAAGGAGTAACTGGTGAACTTGAACTGCTTGCCTTGATATATAGACCAATATATATACAGATCAATTATTCATGAATATAATATGGAGTCTTGGTGTGGCACTTGACCTTAAGGTCAGTTTGAACTACAAAATTGGTGGTTCAAACTCACCAGCCACTCCTTGGAAACCCTGTACAGGATTGATATGAGTTAGAACTGACTCAGTGGCAATTAACAACAGCAACATTATTCATTAAAAGGAGCCCCGGTAATGCATTGGTTATGCATTGGCCGGTTAACCTCAAGGTCAGCAGTTCGATTCACTAGTCATTCTGCGAGAGAAAGATGAGGCTTTTTGTTTCTGTAAAGACTTAAAGCCTCAGAAACCTCATACAGTGTCGCTGTGAATTGGAACCAACTCATTGACACACACAGCAGCCGTATATTCACTAATAGTCTTTTTGTGTTTTTTAAACTATGTTCAATCCCTTAGCATCTCTCAATGAAACAAACTCCATTGGAATACCAACTATATAGAAATGATCACTTCTGTCTTATTACACTAAAATATTTCAAAATTTGGCAAACAAAATGATTATTATGACCCTGATTTTTCTGATGTTATCACAATTGTTTCTTTTTTTTTTTTTCTTCCTCCACACCCTCTGGAACTAGGATCCCTCTTGAAAGCTTGTAAGCCAGTCACTTCTTGCCTTTGTAGCCCCCCCAGTTTTAGGTAACCAATGTCCAAGTTGCCCATCCCTGTCTACTCTGTATATGGAGAGGGTGGGAGTGATCCTTGCTTTAAAGATTTGTTCCCTCTTTTGAGCTATTACATCCATATGTGTAGGTCAGGTTCATCAAATTGTATCAGATTACTCTTTTTTTCCTCTTCTTTCTTCTTCTAGTTGAGCTCTAACCATCCAGTCATTGAAGCCAGGACAAGTGGATATTATCTGCAAGTCTGGGTGTGCTTATGCATATGCCCTCTCTTCTTATCAGCTGGACGCTTCACTCACCACTCTAGTCCTCTGTGGCTATGTCACTGACTCTGGGCCCAAGAGTCCCCAGGTCTTGCACCACTGCTGGCCAACCAGGTGTCCACCTGGGTTCACAAGAGGCTATTGCCTGTTATAGGGCTTAGCTCGCAGCTTCATTGCTGTTTTTCCCTCACTTCCCCTTATCGGTGATGAACGTGTTCACCAGTCAGAGTGTGTGTTCCCATTGAGTCTTAGTCTCGGAAGGGGGTTTGCTCTGAATGGACCCAACCACTTGCCTTGATGTTTCCTGGGCAAGCAACTTGCTGCACAATTGTTTCTTCATCAATTTACATAGAATGAATGAAGAACATTTTATTTTTCATCATATCATCTAACTTGAGATTGAATCTGTAACATTAGATATTTGAAAAAATTATTAGCATTAATCAGTTTTATCCGTAGCATAATGTCTTAAGCTCTGACTGAAGGTTTTATTTTATATTTAATGGCATTAGAGCGAACTCTTGAAACCTGAAAGAAATAGTAAAATCTTAATGAAAGTAATCTTAACTGCTAGTAGGAGATGTCCAGTATAATTATAAATGCAATTTCACCTCACATTGAATGAAAATAAAGCAAATAATGATGTGTAAACAAAATAACGATGTATAACAGGTAAACAATAGGGAGTTTTTTGGTAAGCTGTCTTTCTTGTGAGGTGTTTGTTAACTACCATAAATGTTTCCACATTCAGGTACCCTTTGTCTACTGGAACATGGAGAAGAGTATACATTTTCCCTACCCTGTGCATACGCCCGGTCAATTCTAACTGTTCCTTGGGTAGAACTGGGTGGCAAAGTGAGTGTCAACTGTGCAAAGACCGGGTACTCAGCCAGCATCACTTTTCATACGAAGCCGTTTTATGGTGGCAAACTACACCGGTAAGATCATTTTATTGGTACTTGGCTCTTACTATACCACTTTGATCCTGTGTTATGACTCCTAATGATTTTTCTGCTTTGTTCCATGACTATGGGGTTGGGTTTTTTTCATGTTTATTTTTGTTTGGTATACTCAGTCTTCCAAGGCATTCTGAAAATCATTATCTTTTTTTAAAATAATAACATTACTAACAGATATGCTTTAATAAAATGTTTCTGGTGAAGTAGCTAACATGATGAAGAATGGAATTCCTTACAGATAATTAAGCAGAATACATGGCCTAATCTTAAATTTTAAAGGGACTCAGATTTGGGTCCAGATCTCTGTGGAAGCAGCCATTGCTCCAAATTAAGGCAACAATATATCTAATCATAAGAAATAGTTCAAGAAATAGAGTGATGGAAACCAACATGCTGTCTTTAGATAACAATATTGAATGTTGTTGTTGTTAAGTGCTGTTGAGTCATAGTGACCCTGTATAGGGTTTCTGAGAAGCAGCTGGTGAACTTGAACTGCCAACCCTGCAGTTCAAACCGACCTGAACTCCACCACATTAACCGCCATCGCCACACCAGGACTCCACAATATTGAATAGTGGTTCTAGTTTCATTTAGGAATGATCTTGTTGGCCTCTTGAGCACTAGTCTAGATCATGGCTTCATGAAAACAAGGTTTCTGATGTTTGTTGTTGTGTACCAAGCTGATTCCAATTCAGAGCGACCGTCTAGTGTCCTTCAGGGCTTCCCAGACTGTCGTCTCCTCAGGAGCAGATTGCCAGGTCTTTTCTCCTAATAGCTACCGATACATTTGAACTGTTAGTTGTGTGGTTTGTAGCAGACTGCTAAGTCACTGCGCTACTAAGGCGCCTAAGTTCTCTAGTAAGAACCTCAAAAGGATACTTTTCCTTTAAGCCCCTGATGTCTGTTTTGACTGTTCCTGAAGTGTAAGAGTAGTTTTATTTTTTATAGCCTTTTTATTGAAATATATATATACAAAATTATACAAATTTCTGAAAACATTTCATCATCTGTATGACCAAGATGTGGAACATTACTAGCACTCCTGTGGCCCTCTTCATGTCCTGTTGTAGCCACAAACTGAGTTCTACTAGCATAGAGTACTTCTGCATATTTTTTAACTTTATAAATGAAGTCATACATTATGTGCTCTTTCATCTTTTTTTCAGCTTCTAGAAAAGAGGCTTGCAAATAGAGAGGAGGAAGGCTTAATGCAACTCTTAACCCCCTTATCCCTGAACAAAGGCTTTGCTGGGGCTAAAAAAAGGTTTGGGATAGGGAAGAGATATCATGTTCATAGCGATAGGTGGGGATTTCTGGGAACTGGCCCATTTAGGGGGCCGTGCTAATTGGGTGTACGCACAGCATTTCTTCAAGAAATGCCTCTGGTAGGAGCAGACAGAGTTTCTTCTGGAATGGCAAGCATATGAAGTTCTTCAGGACTCTAATTCAGACTCCTCCCAGTGGCTAGCATTCTCCTTTGCCCCAGAACAAAGTTTGTCCCTTAAAGTTATGCCTAGGGCACTAGATAAACCAGTCCAACCTATAAAATATCTCACATGGAAGTAAAAAGGCAGAATTTTATGGTAGTCTTCCTTAATGGCAAGTCCCATAAAATAAGAAATTTTTATGGGTGGTCTTCCTTAATGGCAAGTCTCAGGATGTGGTTGCTCAGTTATGGCCCTGGGCATGTCCTGCACATCTTTACAGTTGCCCAAGAAAGAGGGCTGTAGGCCTCAACATTCTTCAGGACTTTAGTTACATTATTTTAATAAGTGGCCCATGTTTAATTCTGATTTCTGGACCCTTATTTCCCTTGTGTCATCATCATAGTAATTTGAGTAACCCAAGCTTTATAATTAAGTGGAAGAGACTTTAGAGGTTATTAGACCAGCATTTACTAAACGGATAAATCCCTTTGCAATATGCCTGGCAACTTATTTGTTTAATCTGTGTTATAATAACATTGTTAGTACAGAATTCACAGTGTCTGAGACAGTCTATTGCATATTCAGATACACACACACACCAATTTATATGAAGTTGGAGCTGAAATCTGTACCCCTGTGATATCATTTCATTAGTGAAACTGTTTTTTAAAGTATATGTTTGAGTAGAATGCTTAGAGGAAAACAACTGCAGGGATAAAGTTTCCAAATTCA
>NW_006408648.1:5952623-5965372 GCF_000296735.1 Chrysochloris asiatica | reverse complement strand
GATTCGTAACTACTACACTACCAGAGCTCCTTTAAGCCCTTATAATTGTCCTGTGTCCTTTGACTGTCTGTCAAGGTTACCTCTTTGGTATCCCAAAATAGTTGCCCTGACCTTCTGAGCTAACCTCAGCCTTGAATTTACTGGTCCAGCGGATGCCCTCGAAAGCCACTGTTTTGGTTGAACCTTTTTTGACAGCACCATAATGAAGCTAAGACAAATTACTTAGAGAACTTGTTTACAGCCCTCCACTGATTGCAGAGACATATTTAAACACATTTTGTTTCTAATAAACTCATGCATGTATGAATTGGAGCCATAGTAGCAATACTTTTTAACATACCCTCAAATGTGTACAAAGGGTTTTCAAAAAGTTCATGGGAAAATGTAATTAAAACATAATGGAATTTTTCCATGAACATTTTGAAACTCCTGGTATGTTCTTAATATTCCTACAGAACTCTTAATGTTCATAATAGCATTTTCTTAAACACCTTATTTATATACAAATGTGTTCTGGATTTTTTCATATGGCTTACCAACATAGATGTAAGGTCCTTGCAGGCCTGTATCATTTGGGCTCTGTATTGTGTCTGGTGTGAAGCTGGCGCAGGACTGAGCAGTGTTTCTGTCCGTTGTATATAGGGTTACTGTAAGTCAAACTGACTCAACAGCACCTAACACCTCGTAACCATAACATTGTGTTAAGTATGTCGTAAGTCATTTGTATGTCTTTACTGATTTTTCTTGGGAAATATGCTAAAGTGTAAGTTTGTTTGTTCTTGGAGATAGTGTCTGGTCCAAACTCAAATTACAGCTGCATCCAATGAACTTTGTTACTTATTGGTATGTACCCTTGTATTTGATTTTTTGGAATGGCACATGGTCAATATGTCTTTTCTCTAGGATAACCCTTCAGAGTTTGAAAATTGCTATTGTGCCTATTTGTTTTTCTCTTTTCTAAGTTTAATATCCTTTTTCATTCAATGATCATTCTTAATGACAGAAGAACTAAGAGACTTGAGAATTCTAAAGCCTCATTTACAAGCAGGTCAGTAGATGCTAATAATATTGGAACCAGCTGCTAGGGGAGTGTTGGGCTCACCTTAATGAGATATTTAAACTTGTAACCATTAACAAACACAAAGTTTGTGTCAAAATATTTTAGTGTGTCTGAATTATAAAAATCTAATGTTATGTCCCCCCCCCCCATTTTTGTATTAAGTGTATTTATTTAATTATATTCGTATTTGGCCCTTGCTATTTGAATATATCTTTTAACCTTAATATAAGAATGTTGTTGTTCCCCCCCCATCCAAAAAAAAAAGCTAAAGAGGATAGAGAGAAACACTGTAAACTGATGATATATAGCGGGGATAATAATCAACGTAATGAAACAAGCTATATGAATGGTTGAATGTGAAACTGATGATGTGCCCTGTAAACTTTCACTCAATGCAAAATAAAAACATTTAATTAAAAAAAAAAAAAAAAGAATGTTGTTGTTAAGTGCCTTTGTGTCAATTTGACTCATAGTGACTCAATGTAGTTTCCAAGGAGCGGCTGGTAGGTTTGAACCACCTACCTTGCGGTTAGCAGTCCAGTGCTTATCCTACAGTGTCACATCAGGACTACTGATATAAAAATACATCATGCTATTTCATGATTTTCATTTCATACTTGGCTCCAGACTTGATAATGATGGTTTGTAATAACTCCATAAAAATAGAAATTGGATTTCAAAGGAGCTGAGGGGTAATGAAAATATTCTAAAACTTGGTAATGCTGGTAGTTGCACAACTGTATACATTTATCAAAACCAATCAAACTATACATTTAAATGGCTGCATTTTATTATATGTAAATTGTACCTCAATGAACTTATGAAAATAGAAGAAATGAAATTGTATAACTAATCCACAGTGATGGAATGTCAAAGAAAATATTGGCCCTTGTAACTCATTAAAATATTCCATATTTTTTGAAGACACAAATTATGGTTTATATTTTTCAGAAACAATATTTCCTACATAAATATTTTCACTTAATCTGTTCTTTTTATTAATATCTCACATGGCACAAGTCTGAATTATGTGTTCCGTTATATAGTAAAGGGATCTGTATAAGAGTTTTTCTCAGAGGAGTTGTCTGCTGTTTAATAAGTGGAGAGCTCTACATGAAGGCTTTTCCACAAGGATTCTTTATATAGATCTCTCCAATGAGAAGTCTTTAATGTGTACAATATCTTTGATGAGTGGTTACCGAAGATTTTCATTCATTATATTCAAAGTTTTGTTCTCTAGTGTAACTTCTCACATGTTTTGCCTGTGAGGCTCTTGAGTATAGGATTCCCTCATTCTTTAGTTCAGCTTATATCTGCAGTATGAATTCTCTCGTATTTATCAAGAGATTTTATCTAATTAAAGACCTCTCTGTATTTACTACATATATAAGATTTCTCCTCTGTGTACACATGAATTATCTTGTGTATTCTAAGGTTAGAATGGCAGCAGAAGGTTCCTCCAGGTTGATCACAGAGAGAGATTTTCTCATTGAAGACTCTTATCCATCGATGAGAGAAATAGCATTTCCCTCCAGTGGAAGTGTTCTGATATGAATGTGGGTAAATCTTTAACCCATTACATTTGTACGGCTTCTGTACTGTATGAGTTTTCCTCTTTAATATGAAGACTAAACTCCAGTGTGTTTTCTCTTGCGTCATTTCAGATATGAATGATTACTAAATGATTTTTCAAACTGGTTACGTTTAAAAGGTTGTTCTCCAGTGTGAGTTTTCCCATAAATAAATAATGACTTGGATTTTTCAAAATCATTACATTCATTCTAAACTTTCTCTCCTCTTGAAACTTCCTTGGGTCCATTAAGAAGATAATAAGATTCTTTTTAAAAGAGTTTCCACATTTATTCTGTTCATTTTTGTCATCGTCTGTTAAGCCAATGTGAACTGTAAGTGAAATTTTCCCCATATTTACTATGATTCTAAGGGTTTCTTCCTACTATTAAATCTCTGCCACAAAAAGGAAATAAGAAACTGTTTAAGTCTTGCCTTTATGCATTTCATTAATTTATTTTTGCATATGTGAGTTTCTGACAGACTCAGTTTAAAATCTTATTTCATATTTAGTATGCATAGTGTTAATACTCCTTCATATTCAGAATTTTTCCCTTTGGTAACAGTTTAACGGCATTCTATTCTGGTTAATTTTTAAGTCTTAATTATGATTCATGATTATATCTTAATTATGTTTGAAACACTTGACATTTGTATTTATGCAAATATCCCTTTAAAAGCACTCACATTATACTTTTGAGCCTAAGGGTTATTTTTTCCTCCAATGTAAAATATCCAGCATTTGTCCTGAGACAGTACTGTCTCTTTCCTTTTGTTGTTGTTGTTGTTAAGTGCCGTGGAGTCAGTTCTGACTCATAGCAACCTTGTATAAGGTTTCTCAGGAGCAGCTTGTGGGTTTGAACCGTCAACCTTGTGGTTAGCAGCCAAGTGCTTATCCTACAGGTTCACACCAGGACTTCTCTAATAATAATAATAATAATGTATACATTGTAATAAGGAACTCTGGTAGCTGGGTTATGAGATGGGCTGCGAACCTCAAGGTCAGTAATTTGAAACTACCAGTTGTTCCACAGGAGAAAGATGAGGCTGTCTGCTCTCGTAAAGATTTATAGCCTTGGAAGGCCCTACACAGAGTTGCTGTGAGTTGGAACCGAACTTCATGGCACACAACCACCACCACCATACATTATAATAAATTAATTTCTCATATTCTCAGGACTCCTTAATGTGGCCATCAGAATTCATCTCTTTAAATCTTGTCATTGCCATAGTGTTAGATAGTTCCTTCCTGAAAATATACTGCATAGATATGTCCCCTTAATTTATAAGTTCCTCTTCAATACTTGGACTTGTGTCTTGGGGTTCATGGGTAGCACCTGAGACTGTACTGTGGGGTTCACAAGCATCCATTTCGCCAGCAAGGGAGAAAGTGGCTAATTCTGTGGTGACTTTTTATCCTATATAGTTTTCATAGCCCTTGTATAAAAAAATGGTTTCATTTATTTAACTACCTTATACAACTATTTTTCTTGACAGAATTTCTCTATTTTAAGAGTTAGGAGAGGGGTCTTAAAAGGCTAGTGCAGCGTCAGGCTTTCTTTCATGGGAACATTAACATCCTCATAATATTTCTCCTTAGTGACTGTCTTAGTTACCTAGTGCTGCTATGACAGAAATACAAGTGGACAGCTGGCTTTAGTAAACAGATATTTGTTCCCTCATTGTTTAGGAGGTTAGAAGTACAGGGCTCTGGCTCTAGAGGAAGCCTTTCTTTCTCTGGAAACAAGGAAAGTCCTTGTCTCCCTTCAACATCTGTAGGTCCAGCATACCTTGGAGATCTCCATGTGTCTTAACATCAGTCTTTCTTGGATCTAGTAGGTTCTCAGCCCAGTGATCCTGGATCCAAAGATGCTTCTCTCCCTGCTCGTCCATCTTAGTGATAGTCAAATCCATTCTCTACTGGATTTTCTCTCCTTTTATCTTTTACAAGATAAAAAGTGGTGCAGGTCACACCCCAGGGAAACTCCTCTTGCATGGGATCAGGGCCAAGCATTACACATAAGACCTTGAATCCTCCCTAATACCCTTACAACTGATTGGCTAATCATAGTAGATCACATCCTGCGATGATTGCGTTATCACATAACTACAAAAGTCTATCATTACGTAACTGCCAGAACTGTAAGAATCATGGCCCACCAAGTTAGCACATAATTTTCAGAGTCACATTGAACCCATGACAGTGACTTTTTTTGTTAAGAAATTTTATCTTTATTTGGGAAACCAATGAAGAAGACTTTAAGCATAAAAGTGATATTTTTCTTTTTAGTTTAAAAAATTTTTATATTGAAATAATTTTAAACCCACAGAAGAGCTAGAAATACTCCCTCAGAGGAGTTATAAATACTCCTATATACCCTTTGCCCATATTTACTAATTGTTACATTGTTGTTTTTGTTGTTAAGTGCCATCGAGTTGGTTCCAATGTAGCAAAACCTATATAGGGTTTCCGAGGCTGTTTTAATCTTTATAAGAATAGAGAGCTTCATCTTTATTCTACAGAGCAGCTGGTGGGCTCAAACCACTGACTTTGTGGTTCACAGTCCAGTGTTTATCCGACAGAGCCACCATGCTCCCTAATTGTATGATTACTTTTACCAAATTCTCTCTTGTCTAAATAGCATCATTACACTTTACCCTTAAATATTTCATTTATACCTAAATTCTTCAACCTGAATATCCTAAAAACTAGAATATTATTCTCATACAAGAACAGAACATTTATCAAAATCAGAATACCAGTACAAATCCATGTTAAATTTTTACAAATTTAACAAATCCATGTTAAATAGTTGCTTTCCCTTCTAATCCAGGAGGATCATGGATTGCATTTTATTGTCATATCCCTTTAGTCTCCTTTCATTTGGAGTTCCCTCAGCCTTTCTTTGTTTTTCATGATATTGGCATTTTTGAAGGCCAATTTTATAGTTGTTGTTGTTGTTAAGTATCGTTGAGTCGATTCTGACCCATAGCAACCCTGTATACGGTTTCCAGGGATCAGCTGGTGAGCTTGAACCGCCGACCTTGCAGTTCAAATGGCTTTGCAGTCTGGCGCATTAACCCACAGCGTTGGATTTCTCTGTTTTCCTGAATTAGGTTCAAGTTAACCACTTTCTTTCTTTTTTTTTTTTTTTTTCAAGAATACTATATGTTGTTTTTGTAAAGTACCTTCAAATGGGTTCAGACTCATTGTGACCTTGTATAAGTTTTCCAACGAGTAGCTGATGAATTTGAACCTTCAGCCTGTTTTTAGCAGTCCAGTGCTTATAGAATCGCACACACCAGGAGTCCAGAATAAAATATAAAAAGTGTTATATCTAGAAGTGATATATTTTAAATATAAATTTTTAAAAGATTCACATGGTGATAAGTAAAGAATGGACTGGTGGGAGGATGAGGGAAAATTCGAAGTTAAGTAGATCGGTTAGGCATTCAGAATCAACCAACCATCTTTAAGAAGTGACAGGATGTTGGGGAACATTTAAGATAATTTAGGATGTCTTGTTTATCTACTGTTCGTAATAAACCTTTCCAAAACTCAGTACTTAAAAAAGCATTTGTAGATGGGCTGGTTGATCCGAAGTTTGGAGAGACTGGAAACTCCTAAGCCCATGGACACTGACCTAGCCACTGGGGGCTAGAGCTGAGAGTGAAGTGTCCAGCTGATATGAAGTGGGGGGAGCCTTGCAAGAGTGCCCAGACTTGCAGATAGTACCCATTTGACCTAACGTGGATGACTTGATGGTCAGAACTCAACTAGAGGAAGATAAAGAAGTTTGATACAGGAAGCAAGTGTAAATTGCTACAATTTGATGAATTTGACCTTTGCTTATAGATGTAGTCACTCAAAAGACCAACTGAGAGTGAAGGAGTATTCACATCAAGGATCAAGACTGTTCCCTCTGTACACAGGGTTGATATGGACAGGCAACTTAGACGTTGACTACCTAAAATGGGGGGGAAGGGGGGACACTATAAAGGCACAAAGTGACTGGCTTACAAGTTTTCAAGAAGGAGTTTAGTGTCAGAGTGAGCAGAGGAAGGTAGAATCCCTACTGAATAGTTTTCGTCTTGTCTAGATGGGTCTAGTGAAAGGAGATGGGGATAGGATTCTTTTGATTCACTAATGAGAAATTGTGATCGTGCCTAATTGCAGTTGCCACAACTATAAAGGTAGAAGTTTTGTAACAGAAAAGGGCAAGTAGTTAATCTTACGTTCCAGCAACAGAGGACTCTAGGACCATCAAGAGAGAAGAGTATGAGCAGAATGTGGGATCCTAACCACAGAAGCAGCAACACCAGAGATGGAGGCATAGGTGATGACATGGAGAGATATAGCAGCTGAGGAGTCTAGGCTCTTGGAAGAAAAGGGCTGTGTGCTGGCAGGCAGGAGGCTGGCTTGCAAAATGTGCTTTTTAGTTGTCTAAACAATTATATATTCCTGTGTGTTTTGGGGTACATTTAAAAAAAAAAAAAAGAGATAAATACTGTTAATTGATGGTGCATTGAAGGGATTGTAATTCATTACAAATGAAACAAAATATGATTGGTTGATTGCAGGACTGATGTTCTCCCATGTAAACTATCACTCAATTCACAGGAAAAACTTTTTTGTTTTTTAAAATGAGCATTTGTATCCTATAGTTATATGGGTTTACAAGACTCAGGAATTGTTACATGTGCTCTTTCATGTGGTTGTAGTTAGGTGTTGGCCAGAGTGCCCACCGTCTAAAGACTCCACTAGGCAGGGCATCCCAAGATAGCTCACTCACATGGGAGGCAGTTCATCTGGCTGTTCAGGAGCTCAGGTACGTCTTTTCCATGTGACCGGGGTCTCTCCTGTCTTCATAGGTGGGTTCCTAGAGAGAGCACCCAAAATCAACTTTCCAGGAACCTTACTGGCATTTGCTCTTATTTCTTTGACTTTCTTACTTAAATTGACTTCTTTTTCTCTTCATACCTCTTGCCTATCAGCAAGGCAATACTTGTATCACATGGGTTACTTTTCTCTTCCATAATCTCCCTGTCTGTCCTTTGAATTTACATGCACTTTCTTCCTATTACCCTTGAATGGATGCTCTTGGCTGACTCCAAAGTCTCTCTGCCTATTACTTTTTTCTATTCTGGTCTTTTTATAAACTAGTGATCTCAACCTAATTTTTTATTTAGAAGATTGATATTAGAAATATACAAAATGATGTAACTAAGGTTACCTTTTATGGCTTTGTTAATGTCTATGACTGCCTCCTCAGACATAGCCTGGTTTCTGCAATAGGAACAGAGACTTCATCTGCTGTGTGCCTTTGGTAACATGTATTACCTTCCAGCCGTCTTCCCTTACTCACTTATTTTCCACAACAATCTTTGATATAGCCAAGTGAGCCTACTTCCTACTCCCCATTCCACTGTTCATCTTCTGCCCCATTTTCCACACTCAGTTTAGGATGAGGATATGTATTATATATTGTGTGGTATAATTTACTGAATATATGTTTAACATACTCTTCAGTAAATTATACAAAGAAGAAAGAAGTGAGGGAGGGAGACTTTTGTTTCTACCTTCAAAAAGCTTTGTCTGGTATTAGACTTGAGAACATTTTTTGAGGAAAAACATGCATACAATTTTAAGGAAAAACTCATATGTAGTGTTAGTGGTGTTGTGTGCCATTGACTTGGTTCCAACTCATAGCAACTCTGTATAGGTTTCCAAGGAGTGGCTGGTAAACTTGAACTGCCAACTTTGTGGTTCATACCAACCTTGCAGTCCTACACTTGTCCTGCAGCCCCACACCAGGACTCTTTAGTGGTGGGGATGGAGGTTATGTGCCATGGAATCGATTCTGACTCATAGTGACCATGTATAGGGTTTCCAAGGCTGTAAATCTTTACAAGAGCAGAAAGCCTTCCTTTATCCTGCAAAGCAGTTGATAATTTCAAACTGCTGACCTTGCGGTTAGCAACCGAACTTGTAACCCACTACACTACCATATTGTTGTTAAGTGCTGTCAAGTCGATTCTGACCCATAGCGACCCTGTAGAGGGTTTCAAGGAGCAGCTGCTGAGCTTGAACCACCGACCTTGCAGTTCAAACCAACTTTGCAGTCTGACACATTATCCCATAGTGCCATACCAGGACTCCACCATGTATGTTGTTGTTTTGAAGTGCCATTGAGTCGGTTCCAACCCATAGCTACCCTGTATAGTGTTTCCAAGGAGCGACTGGTGAGCTTGAACCACCAACCTTGCAGTTCAAACGACTTTGCAGTCTAGCGCATTAACCAACAGTGCCACACCAGGACTCCATGTATAGTAGACAATTAAAAATAAAGTTTTTAATTATAATAACCATAAAGATGGAAAAGGATACAAAACTGTGTAGCTGGTATTTATCATCCTACAAAATGAAATTTAGTTCTGTTACAGCAAAGAGGGAAACGTAATACTTAACACACTTCTCATTGTCTGATAAAGGAAGCATATCACTTTTTCAAGAGAGACAAACTATTTTCCTGGCACTAAATTCTAAAGGGATTCGTTGCACGTATCCTTACAAAGGAGCAATGAGCAACTTAACATTAACAGACAGTGTCATCTTTCACAGTTGTGCGTAAAATGTAAAAATTACCCTTCATGTGTTATTATTGTTGTTATGTGCCGTGGAGTCAATTCTAACTCAGCGATCCTGTACAGGGTTTCCGAAGCTGTAAATCTTTACGGGAGTAGAAAGCCTCATCTTTCTGCTGCAGAACAGCTGGTAGTTTCGAACTGCTGACCCTGAGGATAGCAGCCTGATTCTTAACCACTATGCTACCAGAGCTCCTTATTCCTTATCTGCACTACCAACCAATAAAAACTTTTGTATATGAAACTAAGTTGTTATATCCATTGGATTTCTGAATTGCTGTCAAGTATTTAAATAGAGGAAAGAGTAAATACTTTATCAGTTATTGTTGAGTTATCCTGCTTTTAAGGTTGAGTAAGAAGACAATTTAAGCATCATAAGGGCAGCATATTTAGGTCATTTATTGATACAGAACATACATATTTTAATTACCATGAGTTTGATAAGGAAACTCACCCATCCTATTTACCATTTTGATAAAAGTAAAATTTTAACTTACAGGCTTACCCAGTTATCGCCATATGCCCAGGTTGTAGAAGCACGTAGAACTTTTGTCAAAAAGAAAGAAATTTCTGATTTGCTAAAATACTTTACTAAGATTTCTGTAGTGGAAATATTCTTAAAAATCTTTCTTATTTTAAGAGGGCATTTTACCTTTCAGCTGTCTTAGCCATAAAAGATCCAGAATGTGACTTACATATTGAGAGCTTATATTAGCTAAGGGCTCCCATGAGAAATCAGTGTTTTAACGTATTAGAGAATATTGTTTAAATCTTACATTTGAACATCAAATTTTGGTTTTGACAGTTTATGTAATTATTTTTTCTGAAATATAGTTAGCCTTTTGAAAAAGATTGCTTCTTAAAGCCATTTTTGGATTTTAAAGGATATATATCAAAAACAGTGGTCATCGGATAGTGAGTATCATTTATTTGAAGTTAGGAGGGGGCTTCAAAATGGTCATGGAAAAATGGATTGAAAGCTAATGTTATTTTTTCATGAACTTTTTGAAGTTCCCTTGTATTTTCATTGCCTCAGTCAGTTGTTGTTGTTAAATGCTGCTGAGTTGTTTCCGACTCACAGTGACCCAGTACAGAGTTTCCTAGGAGCAACTAAAGAGTTTGAACCACTGACCTTGCAGTCCTACACTTACCCTACAGCATCACACCAGAAGTCCACCTCAATCAATAGTACTCCCAAATACATGTAAAAATCGAACGACAAACTAATAATCCAATTAATGTCAGACCAGCGAAAATAGCTGTTGTGTGAGACACAGTACTTACCAGGTAAAGAGGACAATCAAGTTAACCTAGTCCAGGGAAATCAGAAGATCACAGCTTTAGCTTTCTGTAAAAAATGTCATGGAATTTAAACAGGTAAACATGTGTTTTCAGATATGTTATTTTAAAATCTCATAGCAACCATATGAAAGGAGAGGTATTTCCATTGGGCAGATAAGGAAATTGAAGTTCTCTAAGATCTGTTTGAAACTAGACTCTCTTCATTTGTACCATGAATGGAAATGAATGAAATATTTCAGAATTTCCCCAAGATTAAGAATCACTTACAGTGACCTAGCTTGTTTTGCTTATGGCGGTTTTCGGAGTCCTGTTATGTATGGTGTTGTGGGATAAGCACTGGCCTGCTGACTGCAAGGTTGGCAGTTCAAATCCACCATACAGCATCACTCTGAGTTGAAACTGTCTCCCCAGCACTTAATAACAACAACATGGTGATTTTCAAAATTAGGTTAAAAAAAATTGCTTTGTGTTTAGGCAGGAAGCAAGCCCATGCTGCTACATGGAAACAGAATGATAGAGTTGATTCTGAGCAGAGTGTAACTTCATTTCTTTGGGCTATTTCCTCAACTGCCTTTTTGTCTTGTAAACTATTTCTCTAAAGTACCTCATTTCTATCTGTATCTCACAGATCCATGTGTGGTACATGGAGTCCTTATATTATTGTTGTTGTTAAGTGCCATCGAGTGGTTCCAACCTTAGCAACCTTGTATAGGGTTTCTGAGGAGCGGCTGATGAGCTTGAACCGACCTTGTGGATTAATGCACTGGACTACGGAGTCGGTTTGAACCGCAAGGCTTCAGTTCAAGCTCACCACCTCCTTCTTGGAACCCTTATACAGGGTCACTATGGGTCAGAACTGACTCAATGGCACTTAACAACAACAAAACAAAAAGGAGTCCTGGTGTGGTGCTATAGGATAAGCACTCAGTCACAAGGTTGGTTTGTACCACAAGATCAGCAGTTGAAATTCATAAGCCACCCCTTAGAAATCCTATACAGGGTCACTGTGTGTTGGAACCGACTCAGTAGCACCTAACAGTAATACAGCAGTCACAGCTATATAATGATGGTAATGTCAGAATTTGGATCACATAGTTTTAAGAATATTTGTACTTAGACATAATGGAAAGAACTTGGCCTTTTGAGTCCATTAAACCTGGATTCAAATCCTGACTCTGCTATTTACTAGTTAAGTGTTCTTGGGCAATTGGCCTAAAATTCTGAGCCTGTTTCCTCATTTACAGAAATGGGATAGTCAAATGGCCTGACAAGATAATGTATGTAAAATGCCTAGCATATTACAAATACTAATCTTCTGCACCCACCCCCGCCCACCCCTGCACTCACATGCATTTGTATTTGTTGTGCTCACTGTTGCTCACACTTGCTCATTCTAAGTAATGGTATAAATTGGAACACATCATTTCAACTCTTTGAAGCTTAATGTTCTTATCATTTCAGACAACATTTTTTAAGTGCCTAGTGTAGCACTGTAGGAACTCTGGTAGCGTAGTAGTTACGAATCGGGCTGCAAACCTTAAGGTCAGGAGTTTGAAACTACCAGTGGCTCTGCAGGGGAAAGATGAGGCTTTCTGTTCCCGTAAAGATTTACAGCCTTGGAAACCCTGTACAGGGTCACTATGGGTCAGAACTGACTGACTTGACGGCACTTAACAACAACAACAACAGTGTAGCACTGTAGGATAAGCATTCAACCTCAAGATCAGAAGTTCAAACCCACCATTTGCTCTTTGGAGACCTTATATTGGGTCTCTATGAGCCTCAACTGACTAGATAGTACTTAACAACAACAATTTTACCAGGCACTGTGCACTGGGCTGGTAACCACAAGGTTGGCAGTTCAAAACCACCAGCTCTTCCACAGGCAAAAGATGAGGCTTTCTGTCCCCATAAAAGAAGTGATATGACAAATTGTGCATTACCATGTAATCAGTACCCCTAGTGTATGTTAAGGGAACACCTAGTTAGGGACAGAGGACTGAACTGGCTTCCTGAGAAAGCTGACACTTGAGCTGGACTTGAAGGAGAAGGGGCAGAGACTGGAACCACATGTTCGAAGGCCAATTGTCATGTCAAATGAGAATTATAGCTGTGAAAATTCCATGTATATTTTACATTAAACCAGTGGACAGCCAATTATGGCATATATATA
>NW_006408648.1:5945998-5951790 GCF_000296735.1 Chrysochloris asiatica | reverse complement strand
GCTTCACTCTTCACATTGTAGGGCTTAGTTCACCACTTCATTACTGTTTTTCCCTCACTTCCCCTTATCGGTGATGAGCGTGGTCACCAATCGGTGATGAGCGTGCATTCCCATTGAGTCTTGGTCTTGGAAAGGGGTTTGCACTGAGGGGACCCGACCACTCGCCTTGATGTTTCCTGGGCAAGCAACTTGTTTGTTCTTGTAGTAACAGTCGGTCTGCTTATATTGTTTTGTATTTTTCCTGTAGGTCTTTCTTTCAAGATGTATCTTCTGTTCTTCTAGCTTCTCCAGGCTGGTCTGCTCGTCCTTTCAAGTGGAAATTTCCCATCTCTGGAGATCTGGATGTGGTTCAGGCTTCTACCTATAGTCTTATGTATTGCAGAGGCTCCACAGGAAGCCTCCTTCACTGGGCACGTTGTAGCCCCATTTTAGGTATTCCTATGGCCTGTTTTTAGAAATAAATGTTTCATTGGGACATAGCCATGCCTGTTCGTGTACTTGTAGGAACAAGTCTGTAGGCAGATGCTTTTGTGCTACAATGACAGAGTTAAGTAGTTGGAACAGAGATCACCTGGCCTGCAGACTATAAGACACTCACTTTCTGGTCTTTTATAAAAGAAGTTTGCTGCTCCTGCATTAGACTGTTGTGAGGAATTGTTAATAGTAAAGTGAGGCGAGGCCCTCTTTTATAAGTTTCTCATGTCCTCCCTCTGGTGTGTGTGATTCTTGTCCCTTACCCCAGTTCTCTGTGTGCTCTTCTTGCTGTGCAGCTGCACTGAGCAGCAGGGACCTTGCATAACTCAGCATGCATGGAAAGAAACCCAGGGTTTGTTATTTGTCAAGTGGAAAGGCCTGTGGGACACAGTGACAGATAGAGTATACTGTGTTAGTAAAAGAGAAACCAAGTGAGGAACAGACCAATGTTCCTCAGTTCTCAGAAGATTGTTCTGATATATTTGAATGGAAGGAGAAAAATGGAGTGTTCAATGTCATTTGCTCGGATCTGCTAGACTCAATTAGAATTTTCAAGGAAGGGAAGAATTGGCAAGTTAGATAAGAGAGGAAGTGTGGAATGTCATTATAGGAAACAATCACTTCTTGAAAGAAAGACCAACAGGAAAAAAAAGAAAAAAGCAGATTGTTTGGCCACTACTAGAACAAACAAGTTGTTTGCTTGGGAGCCATCAAGACAAGCCATCAAGGCCCTCCAGGACAAACCCCCTTCCAAGACTCAAAGGGAACACATAAGCAGGCTTGTGAGCTCATTGGTGACTGCGTTGGCCTACTTGCAAGTGGAAGTAAGGGAAAGTCAGTAATGAAGACATGGGCCGAGTTCAACCATGCTCCACAGACTCTGGTCAACCTTAAGATGAGAGAGATAAGAGGAAGGGCTGGTTGGTCCGAAGTTCAGGGAGACAAACATTCTTGAGCCCATGGACACTGTCATAGCCACTTCGGGCTAGAACTGAGAGTGAACCATCCAGCTGATATGAAGGGGAGGGGCATGCAAGCATGTCCAAACTTGCAGATAATACCCATTTGGCCTAGCTTGGATGACTTTATGATCAGAACTTGACGAGAAGAAGATAAGTTTGATACAGGAAGCAAATGTAAATTGTTCCAATTTGATGAACTTGACCTTTGCTTATGGATGTAGTAGCTCAAAATACCAACTGTGAAGGAACGAGTCTTCACATCCAAGAATCAAGCCTATCCCCTCAATACACAGGCTTGACAGGGATGGGCAACTTAGACACTGACTACCTAAAATGGGGGAAGCTATAAAGGCACAAAATGGTTGGCCTACAAGTTTTCAAGAGGAAGTTTAGAATAACAAGGAAGCTTCAAGCCACCACATACCATGGATGAACCTTGAGGTCATTATGCTGAGTGAAATTAGTTAGTCACAAAAGGAGTAATACTGCATAGGACCATTATTGTAAAAGCTTAAGAAAAATACCCACACTAAAAGGGAAAAAAACATTTATTTCTTGCTTACTGGGGTGTAAGGGGTGGGACGAGTGGAGGGTAGAGCACAGGGTAGGGAATAGACACACGATAGTTTAGGTGTTGGGGGGCAATACACAAGAAGAGGGTGGGGAATGGGATAACATTTAGGAAGGTTTGCATGGGCTATGTGGGACAGAGGTAAACAGTGATGTATGCTCAACCTTGGAACAACAGGGCTCGGGATACAGGGACTGAGACATGGTTTGAATGGGTAAAAGAGGGGAGATAATGTTAAGATGCTTGACTGTCTTTTGAATCTTGGTTTCCCTTGCCTACTGTTGTAAAATAGGCACTTGATGGGGAGAGAAAGGATTAGAGAGAAATATCACTATAGAAAGCTTGTAAGTCCGACTTCAGCCTATAACTGATTGGAATACTTAAAATGGGGCTAGAACTTGCCCAGTGAAAGAGGCTTCCTGTGGAGCTTTAGCATTGCATAAGACCATAGGTGGAATCCTGATCCTCATCCAGAATCTTTTGAGGTAGGAAATTTCCACTTGAGCAGACCAGCCTGGAGAAGCTGGAGGAACAGAAGATACTTCTTGAAAGAAAGATCAGCTGGAAAAATCAAAAACAGTAATGATTGTCTGATTGACTACTACAAGAACAAGCAAATTGTTCACCAGGGAGCCATCAAGGTCAGCAATCAAGTCCCCTTAGGGCAAACCCCCTTCCAAGACTGAAACTGAAAGAGAACACACGAGCAGGCATGTAATCTTGCTGGTGACCACGTTGGTCTATTGATAAGAGAAAGTGGGGGGAAAACAGCAATGAAGCTGTGAGCTCAGTCCGACCATGTTCCATAGACTCCCGTCAACCTGGGTGGATCGCAACCTGGGTGGCCAGCAGTATAGCAAGACCTGGGGACTCATGAGCCCATGGACAGGGACATAGTCACAGAGGACTAGAGTGGAGAGTGAAGCATCCAGCTGATGTGACATGAGGGGAGATGCACAAGAAAATGCCCACACTTGGAGATAGTACCCATTTGACCTGGCTTCACCAGCTGGATGATCAGAACTCGACTAGAGGAAGAAAGAAGAGGAAAAAGAGTGTAATCTGCTACAATTTGATGAACTTAACCTATACTTATATATGTAGTAGCTTAAAAGAGGTAACAAATATTTACAGAAAGGATCATGCCCAACCCTCTATACATAGGGTTAACAGGGATGGGCAACTTAGACATTGGCTACCCAAAATGGAAGCAACAAAGACACGAAGTGACTGGCTTACAAGTTTTCAAGCGGGAGCTTTGTTTCAGAGGGTGCGGGGAAGGTAGAATCTCCACTGAGTGGTTTCCAACCTGTCTAGATGAGACTGGTGAAGGGAGATGGGGATAAGACTCTTGTGTTGTGGTTCAGTAGTGAATAATTGCTATCAGGACTGATTGTGAATGTTGCAATTGTAAAGGTATAGAATCTTTTGTAACAAAAGGAAGGGAGTGGTTGATCTTGCAGTCCAGGAGCAGAGGATTCTGGGACCATCAAAGAGAGAAGAGTGGAGAGCGAGACCCTATCCAGAGAAGTAGCGACACCAGAGATGGAGGCAGAGACAATGATGTGGAGAGATAGAGTGGCTGGGGAATCTGAACTCAGGGAAGGAGAGGGGCTGTGTGCTGGCGGCCGGGGGGCTGGCATGCAGAGTATACCCTTTGGTTGTTTGAATGGTTATATATTCCTGAGTGGTTTGGATGTACTTCCAAAAAAAAAACAAAACAGAGGGATTGGATGCTATTGAATGGTGATGGTGATGCATAGAGGGGATTGTAATCATTGCAGTGAAATGGAATGCGAAAGGATGAGTATAAAGCTGCTGCTCTCCCATGTAAACTATCACTCAATTCACAATAAAATCTTGTATATATAAAAAAACAACGAGGAAGTTTAGTTTCAGAGTGAGGGAGAGAAGGTAGAATCCCCCACTGAATAGTTTCATCTTGTCTAAATGGGTCTGATGTAAGGAGATGGGGATAGGATTCTTTTGATTCAGTAGTGAGTAATTGTTATCATGACTAAATGCAGCAGTCACAACTGTAAAGGTAGATGTTGTGTAACAAAAAGGAGGGAGTAGTTAATCTTACATCCCAGAAACAGAGGAGGACCCTAGGACCATCAAGAGGGAAGAGCATTAGCAGAAAGTGGAATCCTAACCAGAAAAGCAGTGACACCAGAGATGGAGGCAGAGGTGATAGCATGAGAAATAGAGCAGCTGAGGCCTCTAGACTCAAGGAAAGAGAAAGGCTGTGTGTTGGCATGCAGGAGGCTGGCTTGCAAAATGTGCTCTTAGGTTGTTTAAACGATTATATATTCCTGCATGTTTTTGTGTACATCAAAAAAAAAGAGGAAATAGAGACAAATACCGTTAACCAATGGTGCATTGAGGGGGTTGTAATTATAGCAATGAAACAAAATACAGTTGGTTGACTGCACAACCAATGTTCTAACATGTAAAAAGCTTTAAAAGGAAGAAAAAAGAAAGAATTAGGTAAGACAGAATAGCAGTGTAATTATTTAAATACATATGCTTAACAAATATAACCCAGGGTTCCCACCCCTGCTTTAATTAAGCCTACTTGAAGTTTCAGTGCTCTTTGTATCCAGTGAGCTACAGTTATCCCTACCTTTTGATGTGGCTCCAAGATCTGGTTCCTGAAAGCTTATTTATTGGACTCCCACACCTCTGCCTTGAGTTCTGAGTTTGCAGACTTTGACATCCCCTTAACTGAAAACTGGACTCCTTATATTCCATTTTGTCCTTCTGGTCCCCACACCCTTGACTTATATCTGACAAGGTTTATTTAGGGTACCCAAACTGTTGCCTGGGTGCCCTTTTGAACCTAGATAAGCCAACATCTCTGGCACACTGATTGGAGCTTAGCCTTCGCCTACTAAAGTCCGAACCTCTATCTAATCTGATTCTGTCATCACCTGTGCCCTAGAGTGAATATAAAATGCTTCACTAAATGTTATTGGGCGTGTTCCTATTCCTGGCCTTCATTTGAGCTGCATCCTCTTATTGATAAACCAGGCAGGTAGCTCCTCATTGAACAGTGCTGTTTGCCATTGAAGTATGGTGGTGATGGTGATCATTTTTGTATACCAGTTCTCTTAACCTTTCTATTTTGGTAAAGAATTAAAAATGGGTTTAGGAGGCGGGGCTTGATGGTAGCTAGGGTGGAAGTGCTGTCAGCTATACCACAGAATACCAGGCAAAGCAGATCTAGGGCAGAGCTCCAAAACTCAGAACCACAGAGCTAGGAATATTTTTAAAGTTTGAAGGCTTACAGCTAGCGGAACTTGAAGTGGAAGCAAGAAATTGCATATTTTTGAATCTTCCGGGCTTGGAGGCCCAGAGCCGACATCTTGGGTGAGACCAAACAGCATGGAAAAAACCGCGGGAATCTTGGAGCAAAGGTGGACAATTCACTTTGTCGATTTTGCTTTGTTCTGATTTTCTTTTTTTTTTGTATCTGGTCATTGGCCCCCACCACTGTTTGCACACCTCTATTCTGGTGACTAGAGGGGATGCCTGAGCAAGTGGACACCCCCTACCCTCACCACTGGTGGGTTGTTGTGCCACGTATGCGCACAGATACTCAACCTAAGAGCAGGCCCTAAACGCTTTTTTTTTTAAATACAGGAAAGGCCAGGACAGGACTGTAGAGAAGGAAAGAGAGTTTAAAAATAAAACAGGCTGAAAATTAAAGGCTGAGGTATAGCACAACAACCAACAGTGGCATCTTGAAATCTCTCAAGCAGCTTTGAAAGCAAGAAGCTGAA
>NW_006408648.1:5943726-5945324 GCF_000296735.1 Chrysochloris asiatica | reverse complement strand
CTACAGGAACATTCAAATAAGATAGATACAGCATTGGAAACAATTCAAAACCTACAGAAAGAGGTCCAAATGAGACTATCAGAAATAGACAATACTGTGAAAGCGCAAAGGAGTAGAATAGAAGAGATGGAAGGCAAAACCAGTGAGCTGGAAGACAAATCTCTCAATACCACTGAGGAGAACAAACAGAAAAAAGGATAAAAAAAATCTGAAGAAGTTCTAAGATTCCTGTTGGACAACATGAAGAGGAATAACTAAAGAATTATCAGCATTCCAGAACAAGAAGAATCACAAATCCACAGAGGAAATAGTTGAAGAACTGCTAGAAGAAAACTTCTCTATCATCCAGAAGAGTGAAAAGATAAACATTCAAGAAGCTCAATGAACCGCAGGAAGGGTAGACCCCAAAAGAAAATCACCAAGACATATCATAATCAAGCTCTCCAAAATCAAAGGTAAGGAGACACTCCTGAAAGCAGCTAGGGAAAACAGAAATGTTACATACAAAGGCAAGCAAGTCAGATTAAGCTCAGATATCTCAGTAGAAACCATTAAAGCAAGAAAGCAATGGGGAGACATATCTAAAACCCTGAAAGAAAAAAATTGCCAACCAAGAATCCTTTATCCAGCAAATCTGTCAGTCAAATATAACGGTGTAATCAAAACATTCCAGGATAAACAGAAGCTAAGGGATTTTGCCAAAGCCAATCTTGCACTTCAAAACATCCTAAAGGAATTTCTTTGGACTGAGAACCAACAAGAACAGACAACAACCAGAGATTGACATATGTGGCAGCACCTCCCAGAATTAAATCCACGAAAGGAAGAGTCGAGAAAAGAACAAAACTATGAGGACAAACTCAGAGGATCTGGGAGGTCAGTCTATGATCAAAACAATTACAATGTAAAAGAAGGTAAACACATAGATAGGAACAAACATCCAGATGGTAAGAAGGTCAGGTAGATTATAGGATAAAATAGACTGCACTAAATGGAGAGAACAGTTAATGGACCATAAGGTAACTTAAAGAAAATTAACACTTCACAAAATACCAAGAAAATGAAAATCCAAGAAGAATATCGAAACATTAAAACTATGAGGAAACTCACAAGAAAGAACACAAAAAGCATGCACCCAACAAAGGAAGATATACAGAACAAAGAAACCAGCAACACCACACACACAAAAAAGACCATAATGGCAGCAATTAATCAATACCTAAGGAGCTCTGGTAACGTAGTGGTTACGAATCGGGCTGCGAACCTTAAGGCCAGCAGTTCAAAACTACCAGGCGCTCCGCGGGAGAAAGATGAGGCGTTCTGCTCCTGTAAAGATTTACAGCCTTGGAAACCCTGTACAGGGTCGCTATGGGTCGGAACCAACTTGAAGGCACTTAATAACAACAACAACATTGATAATTACACTGAATGTAAACGGATTAAATGTACCTGTTAAGAGACAGAGAGTGGCAGAATGGATAAGAAAACAAGAGCCTTCAGTATGCTGTCTGCAAGACAAATATCTCAAACACAGAGACCAAAACAGATTAAAAGTCAAAGGTTGGGAAAAAATGTACCAAACTAATTGCAATAAAAAA
>NW_006408648.1:5941722-5942597 GCF_000296735.1 Chrysochloris asiatica | reverse complement strand
TGAGTTCTACCAGTCAGGGAAGAGCTGTCACCAATTCTACTCAAAGTATTTCAGAAGATAGAGGAAGATGGAAAACTTTCTAATACATTTTATGAAGCAAGCATAGCCCTCATACCAAAACCAGGGAAGGATGTTATTAAGAAAGAAAATTATAGACCAATATCCCTCATGAACATAGATGCAAAAATTCTCAACAAAATCCTAGCCAATAGAATCCAGCAACACATCCAAAAGATAATACATCATGATCAAGTGGGATTCATATCAGGGATACAAGGATGGTTCAACATTAGAAAAACATCCACCATATAAACAAGAAAAAAAGAAAAGAACCACATGATCATATCGATTGATGCAGAAAAGACATTTGACAAAATCCAACATCTATTCCTGATAAAAAAAAACTCAACAAAATAAGAATTGAAGGGAAATTCCTCAACATAATTAAGAGCATGTATACAAAACCAACAGCCTACATTACTCTCAAAGGAGAGAAACTAAAAGCCTTCCCTCTGCGAACAGGAACTAGACAAGGATGCCCTTTGTCACCACGCCTATTCAATATTGTACTGGAAGACTTAGCAATTCCTATACAGCAAGACAGGGAAATTAAAGGCATCCAAATTGGCAAAGAGAAAGTAAAGCTCCATTTGCAGACAATATGATCCTATATGTAGAAAACCCCAAAGACTCAGTGAAAAAGCTAATAGACCTGATTGGAATAGTCGGCAAAGTAGTAGGATATAAGATCAACATACACAAATCAGTTGGGTTCCTCTATACCAAAAATGACAGTGCTGTAAAGGAATTAGGAAAGCAATACCCAAAGGATGAAATAAATAGGAATAAATGTAACCAGAGAAACAAAGGACTTA
>NW_006408648.1:5935814-5941622 GCF_000296735.1 Chrysochloris asiatica | reverse complement strand
AATGTACCATGTTCCTGGATAGGAAGACTTAACATTGTGAAAATGTCAATACTGCCCAAAGCAATTTACACATATAATGCGATCCCAATCCAGATTTCAACAACATTCTTCAAAGAGATGGAAAAAACAATTACAAGCTTTATATGGAAAGGAAAGAGACCAAGGATAAGCAAAGCACTGCTTAAGAAGAAGAATTAGGTCGGAGGCTCCTCAGTCCCTGACTTAAAAATTGCCTACATGGCTATAGTGGTCAAAACAGCTTGCTACTGGTACAATGAAAGATACATAGATCAATGGTATAGAATTGAGAATCCAAAAATTAACCCATCTACATGCAGCCAACTGATTTTTTACAAAACACCTAAATATATTGCATGGGGAAGTTATAGTCTCTTCCACAGGTGGTTCTGGCAGAACTGGAAAACGATATGCAGAAGATTGAAACAAGACCTTCACCTCACACCTTGTACAAAAACCAACTCAACATGGATTAAAGACCTGGTTGGCCAGTAATATGGCAAGACCTGGGGACTCTTGGGCCCAGAGTCAGTGAAATAGCCACAGAGAACTAGAGTGGAGAGTGAAGCATCCAGCTGATAAGAAGAGAGAGCATATGCACTAGAACACCCACACTTGCAGATAATACCCACTGGTCCTGGCTTCAATGACTGGATGAAGAAAGAAGAAGAAAAAAAGAGTAATCTGATACAATTTGATGAACTTGACCTACACTTATGGATTCAGTAGCTCAAAAGAGGGAACAAATCTTTAAAGCAAGGATCATCCCTACCCCCTCCATATACAAGAGTAGACAAGGATGGGCAACTTGGACAATGGCTACCCAAAACAGGGGGAGAGGCTACAAAGGCAAGAAGTGACTGGCTTACAACCTTTCAAGAGGGAACCTAAGTCCAGAGGGTGTCGAGGAAGGTAGAATCTCCACTGAGTAGTATCCAATCTGTCTAGGCAGGGCTGATGAAAGGAAATGCGAATAGGTCTCTTGTGATACAATAGTGAATAGTTTTTATCAGGACTGATTGTGAGGGTTGGAAATGTAAAGGTAGACATTTTATAGCAAGGAGGGGAGTGATTAACTTTGCAGTCTAGGAGCAGAGGTCCCTGGGACCATCAAGGGAGAAGAGCAAAGAGCGGGACCCTACTCAGAGAAACAGTGACTCCAGAGATGGAGGCAGAGACGATGACGTGGAGAGATGGAGCAGTTGGGCACTTTATACCCAGAGAGGGAGAGGAGCTGTGTACTGATGACTGGGGGCAGGCTTGCAGGGTATATACCCTTTGGTTGGTTGATGCATGGAGGGGATTGTAACCATGGCAATGAAACGATATATGATAGAATGAATGTAAAACTGATGTTCTCCCATGTAAACTATCACATAATTCACAATAAAACATTTTAAAAATGGGTTTAATATGTGCTTTTGTATTTTTCTACTTCTAATTGATTTGTCTTCTTTCTGTATTAAATTTAAAATTAGGGTTACTTGGTTTTCTAAAGAATAGGTAAAACCCCAAACTTCAAATAAAGTGACTCCTAGCCAATGTATGCAAGTGTGCCGTATAGCTAATTTAAACAGGATTTACAGGGTATGTCCTTAGGTTTTAGAAGCCTAAGAAGCAAATCCAGTATCACTTACTTGAACATAGCTTTATTTTCTTCTTGCTTCTAGAGTTACAGCTGAAGTCAAGCATAACATCACCAACACTGTGGTATGCAGAGTGCAAGGGGAATGGAATAGTATTCTTGAGTTCACTTACAGCAATGGAGAGACAAAGTATATAGACTTGACGAAATTGACAGTGACGAAGAAAAGAGTAAGGCCTCTGGAGAAGCAGGATCCATTTGAATCCAGGTATGTATCCTTCGACCCATCCAGAAAAGAGTCAGAAGCTCTAGGTCATAACCTAACCCTATCTTTAAGCAAATTACTTCAGGTTCCTCATCTGTACAATGAAAGGGTTGTGGTCTGATCTGATGTTCTTGAGCCCCTTACCAGCTATAACACATTTTAGTGAAAATGTTAACTAACACCACCTTAATATTCTACGGGTTGCATGCCTTCTCATAAAAACTCTTATGAATTATTAACAGACACCTTTTAAAAAATGGGCAGAGACCATAAAGAGGTAGTTTGCAAAGATAGAAAAATATCACTATGAAAAAAAAAAAATTCAGTGTAATTAGAATTCAAAGAAATTGATGTAAACAATAAAACAATTTAGTTTTAAAAATAATTCCCCTTTCAAGAAAAGGTGTGAGTAAATTGTCATTTTCACACTGCTGATTAGACAATAAGCTGGAACAACCCCTCTTCAGGGGTACTTTGGCAATAAATGTTATGTTGTTGTTGTTAAGTGCTGTCAAGCCAGTTCCAGCTCACAGTGATTGCTTCTGGCATGGAGTACTAGGCTAGCTTAGAAAAGACTCATGGAGTACCCTTTTGTTCTATGTAAGTTTTATGCCCTCTGGAAGTAACTAAGATCACATGTATTGCACCAAACCACGTGTATAACTGTATGCATAATAAATTAAATATGTGTCAACCAAAGGCTCTGATTAATCATAAGGGAGAATTTATCAAAGTTTTCTGCAGACTGCTGGGGATCTCTCAAGACCTTCCAGAGGGGTGCAAGGTCAAAATTACCTTTCTAATACAAAGGTGTTGTTTGACTTTTTCTCTGTGCCCACATTTGCCCTGATGACAATGGTGTGTAACATTACTGGGTCTCAGCGCTCATCAAGGTAGTGACGTCACACCGTGCAAGTACTCCTAGTCCTCACTGCCACCTACTCTCATTCTTGGAAAGACTACTTTTGCTTTCTCTTTTAATCTTTTTGATGAAGCGCTAATGAGTATTAGTTTCATGAAATCTAGCCCATTGATAGCACATGTTTTTAGTATTCCGTGCAGCATGCTGTGAGTATGCACAAAGAACCTGGGCTGTGTGCTGGTACTGTGGTTAGTACAGGAAAAGACTTCTGTAGTTGTTTGAATTGCAAGCTGAACTAGCCGTTCTAATCATGAAATACCAGCTTTACTTCCAAGAATGATTAACAAACTGTTGTAATCCTGTTTTGAGTTTTGGGCAAACCGTTCCCTCATAAATAAATGATTTCACAAAGTATGAAAAATTTATTGGCTTTCTTCAGTTTTCATATTGCAGCTAACCTTTAAAAAACTACAACTGACAGAGTAATATTGTACAGCAGTAATTAATTGAATTATTTGTAAACATTATTAAAGTATTCCTCCCTTTTCCAAGTATTTTTCTTTGAGGCCAGATTTTTTGTATACATTTTAACTAAAGTAATCTGTCATAACGGATTGAAAACAGAAGCAGATACAAGTATGTGGCTATTATTAAACCAGACGTTAAAGAGATGTCCAACGATGATACCCTTTTCACTTTTTTTAATGTGGTTATCTTTTCATTTTTTCAAAATATCATTTCTATAAACATATCATGGATTTTTCTTACTTTTCATGAAATTACTAAATATTTCAAATTTTGTCAGGTTAAGTTCTAATACAGTAAATATTATATATAATTTAGAACTCTTTGGGCTTCTCCATAATTTTATAAGAATATAAGGAATTTCTGTCCCAAACATTTAATAACATCTGTTCCAAAGGAATAATTGAGGAAGTATGCAGAAATTTATTCAAGAATATAAGCATAACGTTATTTATAATTTCCAACAATGTAAGAATATTTTGGAGCTTCAGTAGAATAGAATTCTATGAAGCCATTTGCTGATACCCAAGATTAATGACACAGAAAAATATTCTCTGTATGTTGTTATGTGAAAAGGGCTCGGAATCAATATATTAGGTCTCATTTTAGAAAGGACGTGCAGATAGTCCTTGACTTAAAACACGGTTGCCATCTGAAGATTCATTCTGTCATTATGTCAGTTCTGACACAAGTCAAAATACCCCTTTTTTTTTCCTCTTGATTTTCATTATTATTTGCCTTATTTTTTTTCAATCTCTTTACCAATCTGATCTTTGTTTAATCGTCTTTGGGGATTGGAAGCATAACAGACAGATCTGATGACATCAACAAATTTACACAGCGCAACATTGTGTGTGTGTGTAGTACATATTACTAATGATAAAATATACCCCCCAAAAGCAAAAATGGATGTTTGTTAAATGTTTTGTTTTTGTTAAGTGCCATTGAGTCTATTCCAACCCATAGCAACCCTGTATAGGGTTTCCAAGGAGCAGCTGGTGAGCTTGAACCACCAACTTTGCAGTTAAAATGACTTTACAGTCTGACGCATTAGTCCACAGCGCCATACCAGGACTCCTCTTAAATGTAGTTTATCCTAAATAGGGGACTTACTTGTATATCATATGTTGTTGTTGTTATGTGCTGTTGAATTGGTTTTTGACTCATAACGACGCTGTTGTATAAGGAGCTCAAGGAGTGGTTGGTGAGTTTGAACTGCTGATCTTGTAGTTCAAACCGACTTTGCAGACTTTGCAGTCCAGCTCATTAACCCGGAGTGCCACCCCAGAATTCTTGTTTTATGATAGATGAGCTATATCTCAAAACTTCTCTTTTAAAACTCTCAAATGACTATTTGACTGCTGATATCAAGCATTGGTAATCTTGATTGGTAGAGGAATTGAAACTGCTATAGGGATGCAGATGATATAGCCACTTAGGAAAGCAGTTTGGCAATTTCTTACAAAGTTAAACTTTACCATAGGATCCAGCAAGCTCACCTCTAGGTATTTACCCAAGAGAAACAAAAACTATGTTCACACAAAATCTTTTGCTTTTTTTTTTTTTTCCCCATAGAAGTTTTATGCATACTAGCCAAATGTTCATCATGTTGTAGCTTGCTCATTACCTAGTATAAGAAGTTAGATAAAGAAGACTGCATTCTGCGTGATTCCCATTCTATAAAATTATAGGAAAGGCTAGTCTATAGTTTGGGGAAGATAAATTAATGACTGCTTGGAACCAGGACTTGGGGAAGAGAATTCACTGCAGAGACACAGATAGCTTTTGGGAAGGATGGAAATGTTGTCTAATTCCATTGTGGTGATGATTTTACAGCTGTATACATTTGTCAAAACTCATTGAATTTTGTGATTAAAATTGGTGAATTTTACTGCTTATGAATTATAACTCAGTAAATAAAGGCGTAGAATAAGGAAAAGGGATATATATGTATTTTTTGTTGTTGTTTTTAAAGTTATAATCAGGAGCCCTCAGTGGTAAAAATGGTTAACACTCTACTAGCTGAAAGTTTGGCAGTTTGAACCCACCCAGACATACCTTGGTCAGCACTACTGATCTGCCACAGCCTTGGGAATCTATGGAACCGTTCTACTCTTAACACATGGAATCAATTCAACAGCAACTATGAACATCATGAAATTGTACACCAACATGATTATAATGGAGTCCTGGTTTGGCACGGTGGGTTAAAGCCCTGGACCTCAAGATTGGTTTGAACTGCAAGGTCGGTGTTTCAAATTCACCAGCCACTCCTTGGAAACCCTGTACAGGGTCACTGTGAATCAGAACTGACTTCACGGCACATAACAACAACAACAACATAATAATAATGGTTCTCTCTGCATACTGACATTTTAAGTGTGACAGATTTCTATTTTTTGAAAAAGCATGCTAGGGTTTTCAAGACATTGCGTTGAATCTGTAAATTAATTTAAGAGAATTGCCCTCTTTACAATATGAAAACATCTAGTTCATGAACATAATAGACTATACTCTTTCATTTATTTAGACCTTTAAGTATTACTTATTTTT
>NW_006408648.1:5933469-5935108 GCF_000296735.1 Chrysochloris asiatica | reverse complement strand
TGCTTATCCTACAGTGCCACACCAAGGACTTGTGTTGGTAGTACGGTTTCTTCCTGATTAGTCTGGCTAGATGTTTACTAATCAAAGGAGATGAATTTGGTTTCAGTGATATTTGTCTACTGTTTTTCTCTTCTAATTTTCAGGGATTTTTGCTGTTTTGTTTTTATTTCCTTTTTTTGTTTGTTTGTTTGCTTTCTACATAATTTGCTAATCTTTTTCTTATTTCTTAAAGTAGAAGCTTATGTTAGGAAACAGCAATCTTTCTGTAAAACACAAGATAGTAAATATTTAAGGCTTAGCAAGCCAGACATCTTCTGTAACACTAGTATTCCTTCCTTTAAATTTAGTGTAGTATTAAAATTGTTCTTTGAAAAGGGTTATCAAATAACTTTTACATATCTTAAAATTCACCCATTTTAAGTGTATAGTAAAATGATTTTAGTAACTTTACTGAGTGGTATAATTACCACCATAAATCAGTTTTAGAATCTATTACTTTTTCTAGGAAATTCCTCTTGATCATTTACAGCTAATTCCTATTCCTATTCCCAGCTTCAGTCAGCCACTAATCTCTGACTAATAATTTACATTTTCTGAATATGTCATAAATAGAATCATAATAAATATGTGTTATCTTGATGGATCAGGTAGATGTGCAGTGAGAAGCGCCATCAACAACAACACAGAATACTGGACCAAACAGACTCAGGGCATGGTGCTAGAACTCTGAACCACATATAAAGGAATATTTAGAAGCTTGGAAGGCTTAGAGCTAGGGGAATTTGTAGCAGAATCAAGAAATCCATTGCTTTCTAATTCAAGATGCTCAGCTGCTCCCAGAGCCACCATCTTGGGAGAGACGAAGCAGGGGGAGGATCAGAACAGCCACAAACGCCTGACAGAACTGTGGAGATGCAGGTGTACACATGCTTTTTTTTGGTATCTGTTTTTGGTCTCTTGCTGTCTGCGTACCTCCATTCTGGTGACTAGAGGGGGTGCCTGAGCGAATGGACACCCCACCCCCACCCCTGGAGGGTTATTACACATGTGCACAGATCTCCTCGAAATTCAAAGTGACAGTTTCCACTTAAAACCAAACAGCCACCGTGCATCTATCAGTTTGTCGTACTGTGGTAGCTTGTGAGTTGCTGTGATTCTGAAAGCTATGCCACTGGTGTTTTAAATACCAGCAGGGACACCCATGGTAGACAGGTTTCAGATGAGCTTTCACATGAAGATAGACTAGGAAGAAAGAGTGACGAGCTACTTCTGAATATTTAGTCACTGAAAACCTTATTCATAGCAGAGAAACACTGTCAGATATGGTGCCGGAAAATGAGCCCCTCAGGTTAGAAGGCACTCAAAATGCGACTAGGAAAGAGCTGCCTCCTCAAAGTAGAGATGACCTTGATAAAGCAAATGGAGTAAAGCTCATGGGAGAAAAGCCCGCAGGACCTTCATTTGGTGATGGGGCACAACTCAAAATGAAGAGAAACAGCTGTAAACATCCATTGAAAATCGTAACATGGAATGAAGTATGAATCTGGGAAAATTAGAAGTTGTCAAAAATGAAATGGAATACATAAACATTGATATCTTAGGCATTAGTGAGCTGAAATGGACTGGTTTGGCCATTTTG
>NW_006408648.1:5910887-5930749 GCF_000296735.1 Chrysochloris asiatica | reverse complement strand
TGGAATTTTCCCACAAACTTCTTGAGGCACCCTCATATATCAGATTTAATAAACTTTTTTTTCCCATTTTTTATTGTGAATTGTGTGAAGGTTTATAGAGCAGATCATGAGTTTTACATTAATCGAATCATATACCTTGCTTCCATACAGTGATTGCATTCCCCCGAGTCTCCCACTACCTTCGTCTTTCATCTGCTCACCTCCTTCTTACTGTATACTGCCTGTCCCATCACCCATGTTAGCATATGTCTCCCCTCTAGCCTGTGAATAATTTTCCCATCCCCTCCCCAATAACCATCATAGATTGTTTCTTTTATCAAGAAAATCTTTTCTTAACTTTTTTGCGACATTGAACTCATACAACATTTGTCCTTTTGTGATTGATCAGTTTCAGTCAGCATAATGTCCTCCAGGAGTCCTGGTGTGGTACTGTGGGTTAGTGCACTGGACTGCAAAGTTGGTATGAACTGCAGGGTCAGTAGTTAAAGCTCACCAGCTGCTCCTTAGAAACCCTATGCAGGGTTGCTATGGGTTGGGATCGACTCTATGGCACTTAACAATAACTACAACAACAATGTCCTCTAGCATCATCCCTGTTGCTCAGATTCATTGCTAATTTTCTTTGTTGTGTAATACTCCATTGTGTGTATGTACCAAAGTTTGTTTAACCATTTTTCTGTTGATGGGCATTTAGGCTGTCTCCATCTTTTTGATATATCTCTTGTAGACAGTATATTAAAAGATTCTGTTTTGTTACCGATTCTGATATTCTCTGTCTCTTGACTGGTGCATTTAATCCATTTTCATTCCGTGTAGTTTTTTGTTGTTTTGTTTTAGTTACTGTCATTTTGAATTTATCGATTCTGTTTATTTTCAAGAAAGTGTGTAAAGTATGTGATTTTGTCATTTCAGACGCTTATGGAAAAACGTGACAGACTCTCTGAGGGAATCTGAAATTGATAAGGCTACAGAGCATAAACGTACCCTGGAAGAACGCCAGAGAACCGAAGAAAGGCACCGGACTGAAACAGGCACACCGTGGAAAACCAAGTATTTTATTAAAGAGGTATGTTCTACATGTCTTCAGACTGAAATGCAGCATCTACATAGTGAGAACTTTAGTTTTGGAGCTGTTGAATTGCTGTTATACTTAATTTAAATCTTTTCTTCAAAATCACTCTTAGCTTAAAATGAAATTTTTCATGAGCCTTTAATAATTTTTCAAACTAAAATGGTTTTCCAAGCATTTTTGATGAAATAGATCTTGGGTTTAAAATTGGCCCCAAACAAAAATGCCAGTATACATTATTTTTTAGTTCTATTTTTCCAGGAACTTTTTGATGCCTTATGTAATTTTTAGTCACAATAATTAAATAAACAAATTAAAATTTACTCCCTTTTGTATTGCATCTGAAATTCTGTGTTCCATTTCCAGAGAGCACATTTTAAGGGAGGCATAAAAAACTTAATTGGCTGGAATGCACAAAGATAGTGACGTGACTAGAAGCTTTGTATCATCTAAGAAAAAATACTGAAGTGAGGATGTCTAGCCTAGGAAACATAAAATTAGAGGCATTTATTACAACTTTTTTCAAATATATAATAATTTTATGTAGAAAGAGAGCCAGCCCTGGTGGCATAGTGGTTAAGCTCCAGGCTGCTAACTGGAAGGTCAGCTGTTTGAACCCACCAGCCTCTCCACAGGAGAACAATGAGACAATTACAGCCTAGGGAACCCTGTGGGGCAGCTCTCTGTCCTGTAGGGTCACTATGAGTCAGAACCAACTTGACAGCAACACAGATCATGTAGAAAACTAATTTTCTGTTTGGATACGAGGAAGCAGATTTGCAGCTTAGCATAAGAACTGAATTATATAACAACCAAAAACATCCAAGTATAACAAGATAGTCCTTCTAATAACGTCATCCAGTTGCTAGACTATATAAGCAGTGACCATGGATATTGTAGAAGAGTTTTATACACTGACTTTGAAGTTGCAATAAATGTCTTCTGAATTTTTTTCTAAATTTAAGGATTTGAAAATGTTTTTGTGCAGAAACTGAATCTCAGAAAAATTATTTTGCGTATAGTCACAGCTGGATTTTTCCCTCAACTCTTTTGACACTAAAATCTGGGCTGCTTCATTTTACTTTATCCAGCAGTTTCTATCTTCCCATTCACTGAACAAATTTTAGCCTATAGTTTATAAATACAAGTTCTGATGTGCCAAACAAAACATATATACAAGATATATACAATCTTGTAATGTAAATGATCTATGAGTACATACATGGGTAGCCACAAAGACTGAATGGGTATGAGAGAGAGAAATGATATATACCCATTAATAGGTTTGACGAGGATATTCATACATGTGTATTTACCTTTGCTGCAAATATATTCAAGAATGTGGTGGCCTATGCAGAGGGCAAAGTTACATAATTGTCTTAAGCATAACCAAACACCTTGAGGGAATCAGTCCCTGTTTCCAGGGGCTCAGGACCATGGTTTCAAGTGGCATACATAGTCCACAAAGGCAGTGTTCTACATCCTATAATCTTAAACAGCAAATGGAGTGTTAAAAGCTCCTGAGCAGCCATCTAAGGTGAAATTATTGATTTCTCCTTGTCTGTAGGAAGGAAAAGTGATAAAAATTAGTTCCACGTGATAATAGACCACATGAACATCAGTTTCCATGACCCTAGAAGGAGAAAAACTAGGTGATGTCCAGCTACCACTACCAACTGCTCTGAAAGGAATCATATTAGAAGGTCCTGGATAGAGTGAGAAAAATGTGGAACAAAACTCAAAATCATAAAAACGACCAGGCTTACTGGTCATATAGAAAATGGTGGTACTCTCAAGGCAATGACCTTTAGTCACCTTCAGGTCTGGAAAGGAACTCACCTCCATGACTTAATTTTCAGCCAGACAACAAACAGATCTATAAGGGAACAATAACATTGGAGAAGTATTTATACCTTAGAATAATCAACCCTTTGAAATCAAAAGAGCAATGTTTTCCAAAGAAAAAGTTTAGAAAGGCTAGGAAAGGCTTAGCAACAGAAAATAAAAGAAGGAAGTGGGGTAAATTGCAATCAAGATGATATGATTTGTAGAATGGAAAACTGATTTTTTTTTTCTTCTTTTGTAAACCTTCACCTCATCCACATTAAAAGAAAAAAAAAAAGACTTAAAGGAACAATAAATCTTAAGACTATACTATAATCCCTGAAAAAAAAAAAAAAGTTGTTGTTTAGTGCTATTTGGTAGAATTCAGAATAAGGTGAATAGTGGACATGAGCTGAAATCAGAAAGGTTTGTAAGTCTGTAGCCAAGTCTAATGGAAACCATTTGAATTTTAATAATGGTCCATCAGAAAGAAATCTGGAAAAAGTAATCTGATTATAATTTTTGCCATAGTTACCGTACTTTAAAACCCATAATATATTGTAGAAGTTACAGGGAAGATGAAAACCTAGATGGTCAGAATACTGAGTACCACTAACATAGAAAGGAGCTCTGGTAGTGTAGTGGTTACAAGTCAGGCTGCTACCATCACGGTCAGCAGTTCAACACTACCAGAGGTTCTGCGGGATAAAGATGTGGCTTTCTGCTCCCATAAAGATTTACAGCCTTGGAAACCCTGTGCAGGGTCGCTATGAATCGGAACTGACTCCATGGCACACTACCACCACTAAGATAGAAATCAGTAAGGGATCAGAAGGTACCTGCTGTGAGGCTTGTTGCCTGTAATCGTAGCAAGAGAGTGGTGGTGAAAATTTTGATACTTACGGGAACCAGCGCAAATAGAACTTATTTAGCACTGCCCTGGATACTTTTACTACTTAAATATCTAAATGGATACGCGAGAAGAATCAAAAGGACATCTTTTAAAATAATGTTTGTTCTTTTTACCCAGGAATTAAGGACAAATATCAAATGATTGGGGTAAAGTTAATATAAATACCCCACAAGGTATAATCAGCAGTACTCAGTGATGGATTGGGTGAAGAGTCAGAGGTTGCCAGGTGTGATGTAGTGAATTATGTAAAGTCTCTTCTAGCCAAAGTCTGTTACACCAAACAAGGTTTCTGCCTGGCTGGGTCTGTGTGACAGAAGGTGGGAGAAGATACAGATAGGGTGACATGATTCTTCTGTAGATGTTAACAAGGTTCATTGTTATTGTAAAAACTTGAAACTCTAGCATGGGTACAAAAGGAACTATCACAGAAGCAGAGGGGTATTTCTCTACCATCAACAGAAAAGAGCCAGGCAGGAGTACGTGTCTTGGACCCCGGGATCCCTGTGCACTGAATCTTGGCCCAGGGACAGAAAGCAGTTGCACCTGAGGAGTGGCAGAGGAGCAATAGTATCAGAGACAAAGCAGTGTCCCTCCCCATGGAGCAAGTAAAGCTGAATGACTTTGGACAGGAGGCTTGCTTGTAGAGCAGGGTGCCTCCAGGCACTTAATTGAGGAGCCTAGGTTTGCAGACCCAAGGAGCTAGAGCCAAATGTCTTCAGGCTGAGGCTTCTGGTGGAGTGATGTGCTCTATGGGCATTTATCATCGCCCTAAAAGAGCTTTGCAACATCAGCCAGGCAGAGACAGGCCTGCGTGTGGGCATGGCAGAGGAGAGGTTACTCTGACTGTAACAACTGTGCCCTGAGCATTTCTGACCTTGAATTGTAACCTATTAACTTCCCTAATAAACCCCATATAACTGTGAGTATGGTGTGTGAGGGGCCATTACCGTGGATTATTGAGCCCAGATGAGAGGTAGACGTGTTATGGGAGAATGTTTGGTGCCATGAGTTTTGTACCATTTATCTGGCTTATACAACCTGGTAGGTGGTGGTGCCACTGTTTTGGAAAAAGAGCAGTTTTGAAGAGAAAAATCCACTGCTGGGCATTTAAATTTTGCAGCTTCTGGGAGACACCAAATGGTTCTGTCAAACAGCAATTGGCTATAAAACCTGTTATTTAGTAGAAAGGTTTGGGCCAGAGGTGGGAATTCAAGTGTTACTGCACGTAGACATCTACATTCATGGAAACTGGTGAGATCCCTTAGGAGGAACGTCTATGGAGCAGAGGGAGATTTGCCACCATTCGTTTTACATAGAATTTTAGCGTGTTGATGATTCCAGTTACCCATCTCCCAAAATCTATATTCACATTTTGTACAATGGCTCAAGTGTAGCAGCAATTGTGAGGCTGGCGCAAGACCAGGTGGTGTTTCGTTCTGTTGTACATAGGGTTATTATGGGTCAGAACTGACTCGACGGCACCTAACAACAGCAACTTCTCTGAACAGGCAAAATACCTCAGATTTATAAGTTTATTGTGAGCCTTTTACCCCACTGTACATAAATTTGCTTATTTCTTTAAAATGAGTACAATATATTCCCTAATCTCTGGCAGGAACTATGAAGATGAGATAGGTACATACAGACATGTTTTGAATTGTTTTAGAATAAAGGCACCATAAAATCCAAGGCAGCACTATCCACATATCCCTTATACAGTGGTCTGATTTAGATCTGGTTATTTCACTTGCCCAGGGTCAGTTGCAGGTCTAGAACAAGAGCCTAGATCTCCTGACAACTAGTTTAGTGTCTTCTTCTTTTTTTAATCACACTGTGATGTTACACAGGCAGATGTAGAAAGTGGTAGCAAAATATGGTTGTCTAATAAGATAATGAATTTTTCAACTTGCATGGTCTAATGAATTTTTCCACTTGCATCGTCTAAAGTTGATAGAAGAGTAGCTTGAAGGTTCAGAATCAGGTTTAGATCCTCTGGGTACTGAGATGCATGGTATACTGTGGCACAGTGGGGAAAGGTCACCATATTAATTCCATGAGCTCTTGAGCAGCCAGGTTTCCTCCTGTGTGTGACTGGATTGTGATGTGAGCGTGCCCTGGAAGTCCATGTGAGGCTGAGGAGGATGGCAGCCAACCTGGCATCATAAGGACCTTTACACATTTTGGGGCTCTGAACATCATGTATGGCTCTTTGCTAAGAAGAATTGTATGTTATTGAAAAATACATTTTGTTACCTCTAGTGCATCAGCGTAAAGTGTCATCTCCATTTTTTCCCTTTTGTTATTGTATGTGTCTGTTAGTTAAATCTATTGGTTAAATTCTCATGACTGTTTACATTTTCTGAAGTTGTCTATAAATACCATCAGTAAGGCTTTATGAAACAGTGGACAGCGTTAGAGTCCAGTGTACCCAGTCTGAATTACATCTCTTTGGATAATTTATTTACTACTTCTCGCCTCAGTTTCTTCATCTGTAAAATGTGGGTAAACATATCAATAGTAAAGATTTAAAAGAAAGTATGTGCAAGGGTACATTAAAAAGAGCTCTACCCCCTTCCTGGGTAAAGTTAGGTGGCTCATTTCACTGCCCTGAGACTCAGTGTCTTCATCGGTTCTAACTTCTGAATCAGTGTTCTGTAATGTTATAAGGGGACAGGTAGCCTTTTCAAAGAATAATGTCTATATTGAGAGTTACCAGCCAGGCGATTTCATGTAATAAACATCTTACAGTTACTAGCTATACTCTTGGTCTTAAAAGTACTCAGCTGCTAACCAAAGGTTGGAGGTTTGAGACCACCCTTGGTGATCTACTTTCAAAAAATCAGGCATTGGAAACCCACCCCATGGAGCACACAGTTCTACCCTGACACACACAGGTTTGTCATGAGTCAAAGTCCACTCCACTGCAACTGGTGATTTTATGTTTGCTGTGGAGCCAAGATTTGCTGTCCTGAACATGGTAGGGTAAATCACAAGGTAAGTCACAATTTATTGGTGCTAGGATTCCAGTTCATACATGCACAGATTTGTTCCAATAAAATGTGTTTAATTATGTCCAAATAAAATGTGTTTAATTATGATCAGTGGATGGCTGCAGACAAGTTCTCTGTGTAATTTATTTGTCTTAGTCTCGCTAGGGTGCCTTCAAACAAAAGGGCCAGTCAAAACAGTAGTTTCCAAAGGGATTTGCTGGGCCAGATAAATTCACGGCTTAGAAGTTAACTCAGAAGGTTATGACGACTATTATTGGAGTTCTAAAATCTTACAGATTTTCTTGCCAGGCATGATATGATTATGGGGACTTATTAAGAAGTTTTAAGAAATGTAAAAACTACGTTGTTAAGAAAAACAGGAAATTTCTGATGGATAATTTTTTTCCATCATGGGCACCTACTCATTCTTTGAGGGTAGTAAAGGCTTTTCTATAACAATTTTGTTGGGAAACCTTACTTCATCCACCCTATATCCCTAATCTTGCTCCTTCAGACCTCTTTTGATCCCAAAACTCAACATTGAAAAGGAACACGATTTGACTCCCTTGAGGATTCCAAAATCCCATTTTGACATGATGTACATTGAAGAACACAGAATTCTTTGGTGAAGGGTTAGAGAAGATGAAAGTATCTCTGAACAAAACACTTGCTAGTGTGGGTACTCATTAGAACACTCAACCATAGAAGATGAAAAGGGCAGCATTTAACCAGGATAAAGCTCAGAGGCACCAGTCCCTGGAGAAGGACATCATGCTTGGTGGGTCACTGAAAAAAAGGAAGACAGACCTCCAACTAGATGGATTGACTGAAGCTTAACAATTGTTACGGATGGCTCTGAACAGGCAGTGTTTCCTTCTATTGTGCGTAGGATCGCTGTGAGTTGAAACCAACTTGATGGCTCTTAGCAACAACATTAACAAAGCGCAGAAGGCAGGAAGGTATAGGAAATGAGGATGAAGAGAAATGGTAGACATAGGAAGTGAGAAGAGTGTGTCTACATTGTGGGAATTGCAGCCTATGTCTCTAAACAGAATGTGTATGGATTATTGACTGGAAGGAAAATCAATTTGCACTGTAAACTTTTGCCCAAATTTAAAAAAAAAAGTATATAGATCTAGGTGGAGGATATGTTTAGAAGCAGTAGCTTCACATTTTGATATATTTCACCAAAATACGGTTTTGCACCAATACTTTTTGACTTGCCCTCATATGTATGTTGTTGTTGTTAAGTGCCGTTGAGTCAGTCCTGACTTGTATAGAGTTTACAAGGAGCAGCTGGTGAGTTTGAACCAAAGACCTTGCAGTTCAAGCTGACCTTTCAGTCTAGTGCATTATCCCACAGCGCCATACCAGGACATAAATATAAAATAAAGATATAAATAAGTTGGAAGAGACATGGAGGTTCTGGAGAAGAAACATATATTTTGAGGAATGTGGTGTTACTTCTAGTTTGGATTGTTGGTTTGGAAAATATTAGAGAAATTATTATTTGATTTATTTTTCTACTTGTTCCAGGGAGATGGCTGGGTTTATCACAAACCCCTTTGGAAAACAGTTTCAGCAGCACAACCAGTGGAGTGACACCCACTTTGTAAGACTCAACCCAGTGAGGTTCTTCTCTGTTTACCCTTCACCCCCAAGAACAGAGTCATTGCACTGCGTGAACTGCTTCCTGATTGGACAAACTGACACTAGCTAAAAAACGAATGTACCTTCAAGGGCACGGCAGGACTGCCGCGAGACCAAAGTGTGGGTGAGGCACAACGGACCTCTCATCAACTTGTTTCATGTGATGTGAGCAATAGCATATGAAAACTTTTGCCTCAATTACTAGACAATTAATCCTTTGTCCAGTTCCTGCACCTACAGCTAAATTTGAATCCCCTATTTCTGCGTAGTGGCAGCAGATACATACAACAATGAAAACCCAGTGATTTCTTAATTATTTCTTTCAAGTAAAAAGTGAAGTCTCTTTCAGAGTTTGTGCTTTGCTTTCTGTCAGTAGCTGAAGTATTCACTACTCTTATAAACAGACCAAGAGGAGGAGGACGATACCACAGAAGTGGATTCAGCCATTGTGCCTGAGATCAGTGTTAAAACAAACCAACCAGGTTGTAGTGACAAGGCATTCTGTTCCTTCAGAAAGACAGTATGTGCCTGTGTTTGAGGAGCTTACCCATGATCCACCTCTGTTGGAACTCTTTTTAAAAGGCTATTTATAAAGTGATTAGAATTAATAACCATGGAGAATTTTTTCTTCAGAACATTTTAATATACTTGAAAACAGCATTGACTTGAAAAATCCAGAACATTTTTCACTATCTAGTTTTATTAAATATTACACTTGAGACAATTTTTTAAATGTGTTCGTTCATGTTGATATGATGAGATTTCAGCCTTTCAAGAACTTTAAGGCATAGACAATAGCAAACGTTTTAAAAAATATAAATAAAACTGTTACTTTTTCCCTTCCTTTTTTGTTGTTGTTTTGCTTGTAGATTACTATCCAGTATTATGTGCTGTCCCCCTGGATAAGTATGCTCGATCTTAACCTCTCTTCACTCAAAATTTGAAACAACTATTCATATTTGTCAGTAATTCAGAAGCTATCCCTGTGACTGAGAGCATGCAAGGTATAGTCTTATTTTCTTTTCAAAGAAGCTTAAAAGCTGAAGAAAGAGTATGAAATAAAATATGAGGAAATTGTATTTAGGTACACATCTTTTTTAAAATAGTATTTTATTGAGGTTGAAAACTGACTGGCAATTAGAAGAATAGTGCTAATTATAGCTTCCATCATTCTTTCAAGTGTTTATTGAGCACCTACAGAAGGTGCTCAACATTTGTTACTACAAGCTTCCTTAATTTTCCAAGAGTGGTGCCTTACTCTGATCCTTCCAATGTGGTCTTCCAATCAATGTGTGTGTAATAGACCCTTGTTCACCGGCCATTGTAGGTGGCGGTGGCGATTGCATCGTCATAAGTTTCAGCTTTGTGCTCTGATAAATTGTGTTTTATTAAAGGGTTTAGTAGAATGAAAACGTTGAAATTTATTCATCAAATTATAAGTCTTAAGGAAAAGAATTGGTTTATGCACAACCATTTTAATGACTCCCTTGTTCATTTTTGCTGTGAAATGCACTGAAAAAAAGAAAAATCTCAAAATGAGTCATACATAGTTCATGTGTTGGGAACATTGAAAAATAATAAAACTAGCAAACAATGATTGATGCCTTTGTCTGTTTTATGAATAAAGGGATATAGAAAGTTTATATTTAGTAGAGTTGTTGCACTGTGCATCTCTTTAAATCCGTATTTTCAGGATTCTCCACTTTAGGGAATAAATTTTACAAGAGTTTTTAAAAATTAGAGTGAGTCTGCCCATCTTACAATCTTTTAATCATACTTAGATACAGGATCTTTAGAACCAGATAAAGGTTGATCGTCTTGTTTGGTTGAACTCTTTATCCATTTATTTCTTTTAGCTGTTGAGTCATTTTAAGAATTAGTGAAATATGGTTTTAAAATTCTTATGAAAAGCAATACATTTATGAATAACTGAAATCTCTCCCATCTTACTGAATTAGAATTAACCCTTGACAGCAGTGAAATAAGGCTACTCTGTGACTATGGTTTTGGCTTGTCCCCTCTCTGAGATGTCCCACAGTTCTCACAGGAGGACCAGGGCGGTGGGAGAGTAAAGTGGCTTTACTTTCAGAAGCTACAGCTCATGGACCCGACCAGTACTAAGGGTTATTTTACTCTGTGTGGGCAGAAGGTGTTTGCTTGTTTTAAGTGTATACCTTGTAGCTATTGGGCCAGGGAAACCAATCTTTTTATTAATTGCTACATACTGTGTTTCTTTCTTTTGGGTTAATTTCCTTCTGACTATTAAGTATTATAAGGAGCTCTGTTAGCGTAGTGGTTACGAATCGGGCTGCGAACCTTAAGATCAGCAGTTCGAAACTACCAGCTGCTCCGCAGGAGAAAGATGAGGCTTTCTACTCCTGTAAAGATTTACACCCTCGGAAACCCCTGTACAGGGTCGCTATGGGTCGGAATCGACTCGACGGCACTTAACAACAACAACAACATTAAGTATTATGTGTCCAGAAACCAAAAACTAGAAGTGACCATCTGGGAATATTTCAACCTACATTTGGGGCTTTTTTTCCCTCTTGTTTAAACCACAGTGACATTTGCTACCCTATACTTCCTGTGAAATGTATTTAAGCCCTATCTTTATGCTCCCATTAATTATGTTTTGAACAGCTTTTAAGCTCTAAAGGTAATTTTATTATGTGTAATGGGTTGCAATATAACATCTGCATATTGATTCACTTAACTACATCATTTTTCCTTTAATATCTAATTGTCACCAACAATAACAGTAACATTGAATCCTTCTTAACATAATTGTAGCATTTATCCTTGACTTCCACTATAAACATGTGGTACTTGATAAACCAGTGTATACAGATGAATTTTTAGAAGGATTTATACATTAATATTGTAAGTCAGAAATTGTGTTAAATATATTTATTACCTTAAGATGAGGACTAACTTGTGTGCAATGTGTTTCCCCAGAAAAAGACACATTGGTGAGCATTCTCCTGGATCCACACTTGGGAGGGACACTTTCCAACTACTGCAGTGACTACTAGCTGAGCAGTGATGTACCAGATAGTCGGGAAAGGGGAGAATGATTCTACCAGATGGGGTCCAAAAAGACAAGTTCATACACATGGTGTGCATTGCAATGGTATCAAATCCCTACTTCATCAAAAAACCAAGCTGCACAAGAAATACTTATAGATTACAAGATATTTGATGTGTTTTCATTTGACGTTCTCAATAATCCAGTTGAGAGTAGAATGTTGGGGCAACTAAGATTAAGAAAAATTGCCAACCAAATTGAAGCACTTACTACAATTCACCTAGCTAAACCTTCACTCAGTCAACAAACATCTGTTAAGCCTTGAGAGAGCCACATGGTACATCAGACTCTGGTGTGGCAAATACTGCCCCTGTCATCAAAGATCTGTGAGACCCGTTAAAAAACCAGACAGGCTAGAAAGTTCTATAATAATAAGACATGGTATTGAGTCTGAGGAAACATTTTCAGGCAGTCATGCTTGAACTATGTCCTAAAGCCATGGAGAGCCTTTGAAGGATTTTTCGATCAGTATTGGTTTAATAAAACTGAAACAACTCTCTGAGTTCAAATCGTCAACAGTGACTCTAAAACAAAGCTTAGAAAGGTAAGATGATAGGAAAACTAGAGTACCGGAAATGGAGCAACTAGAACAGAAATAATGAGAATGTTGACACAGTGTGAAAAATGCAACCAGTGTCAAAACCAATGTAGAATTGTTTAAAAATGAAACTAATTTGCTGTGTAAACGTTCACAAAAATACAATGAGGTATTATTTTTAAATGAAAACCTCGAACAGTAGACCTATAATGTGAACAGTAACATCGGGGAGATAGCATTTCTTAGAACAGTCCCCAATATGAAATCAAAAGGACAGCCTATTCGCCCAGGTAGAAAGTTCAGAATGCAGGAAAGGGTAAGAAAGAAGGGCGAAGGGAAACCATAAACACAGGGGTAGGGAGGAGTGGACAGAGTGCTGTGACATTGTAGGGATTGTAATCAAAGGCAGAAAACAAAATGTTTATCAGTTATTGAATGGAAAACCAGTTTTCTCTATAAACTTTCACGCAAATAAAAATACATCTCCCAAAAGAAAGCAAAAACAACCCCAGAAATTCCTCAGCCCACTCACTGGATTCTATTTTAAGAAACTCAGATACTTACTCAAATACAAAGATTTCAGTTAAGAGGTGTTCATTGCCGCATTTTTTTTAAACCATGGTGAAAACTTGAAATAACCTAAATGTACAATAATAGGGAAATAGCTAAATTACAGTATAATTACTTGATAAATAGGGGTGAATCTATTAAGGATATATTAAAATTATTTAGATGAAAGGAGGTACTCACAAAATAAGCGTGAAAAGAGAAAACCTTGACTCCAATTTTTCTAAATCAAGACTAGCAGGAAATAAATCTAAATGTATATGATGGTTGTTGTTGTGAAGTGCCATCAAGTCGGTTCCAACCCATAGTGACCCTGTATAGAGTTTCTGAGGAGCAGCTGGTGAGCTTGAACCACCGACCTTGCAGTTCAAATGGCACCAGGATACATCAACAATTGTTTCTTTTTATAATTTCCATTTTAAAAACTTTCCCCCACAATACGTATGTATCATTTTAATGAGTGGTAGAGATACTTATTAACTTTAATTAAGGAAAATAGAAAAGTAAATTTGCCATTAAAATGCGTATTAAAAAATAATCCATATGTTTTAGGCTTGGTCCTCTAGAGAAGCAAAACCAGTAAAACTTGTATACATGTACAACTTTATATCTAGGAAATGGCTCACAATCGTAGAGGTGAGAGTCCCAAGTCCAGGTCAGATGAACCATGATCAACAGACAGGTCTGGCAACAGGCAGATCTGGCAAGCAAACAATAGAGCAGAACACTGACTCAAGTCCAAAGAACCAAACCCAGCAGAAAGCAAGCAAACTTTGCCTGAGTGGCTATAATATTGGAAGCAGGCCACACCTTCAAGGAAACATCATTTCAATTGATTGGCTGCTGCTCATAGCCAATCACCATAGAGTTAACTACAGTGTATTAAATTTCACCATGGGGGTAACCACATCTTATATACCAAGCCACTAAGAATCCTCCCAGTCACAGTCAACATAAAACCTTAACTATATCACATCATACAAAGGTGAAAAGAACAGAAGAAGGTACGGTGGAAGAGGAGAGGGGTCAAATTTTTGGATGGTAAAAATCTTGTGGATCACATCAATAGGTTCAAGGGCTAAAAGTGTTTATAGATTGGGAAAGAAGCTAAAAATCTAAATTTCTGAATGGGAATGTTAATGAGAGGTTAAGGCTATTGGTTTTTCCAAACCTTTTTACCATGAAAGGCAGAAATGAGAAATGAGTTGAAAACAAGGGAATTGGTCCAAGTCTGAATAAGAAGCCCAGAACAGTGTGGCCAGATGACTAGCCCTTGTTCCACCCTATAAGAGTTTGGAAAAATTGAACCAGAGATTCTTGATTTGGGAATACAGAAGTGATACGTTGAAATGGGGATGTCTCAGCTACCTACTGCTGCTGTGACAAATACCTCAAATGAGTGGTCTTAAAAGAATATAAATCTACCCCCAAGACTATGGCCCTTTAACACCCTTTAAGGTTGGAAGTGAACTCACCCCCATGATGCAACTGTAAGCTAAACAAGAGACACAAGTATAAGATGAGCATTAACACTAAGGAGGTACACACTCCTTAGAACAACCAACCAAAGCACAGTATTTGCCTAGGTTAAATCTCAGAAGGCAGAAAGGGATCATAGAAAAGAAGGTTGGAGGGCAATGGTTAACACATGGGGAAAATGGGAAGAGTGCTGTTACATTGTGGGGAGGGCAGTTCTGTCCCAAATCAAAATGTGTGAGTAGAAAACCAATTTGTAAATTTTCATCCAAATCACAATAAAAGGTTAAGAGAACAAAGTTACACTATCACAGTTCTGGAGGCTAAAAGTAAAAATTGGTCTTGGCCATGTCAATTCCTTCCTTCTTGATTAAGTGCTGTCGAGTTGGTTCCAACTCATAGTGACTGTATAGTTTCCAAGGAGCAGCTAGTGGGTTTGAACCACTTACCTTGCTGTTCTCAGTCCAGTGCTTATCCTACAGCACCACACCAGGACTCCTTTATTAGTTGTTGTTGTTGTTAAGTGCCGTCAAGTCGGTTTCGACCCATAGCGACCCTGTACAGGGTTTCCGAGGGTGTAAATCTTTACGGGAGTAGAAAGCCTGATCTTTCTCCCGTGGAGCAGCTGGTAGTTTCGAACCGCTGACCTTAAGGTTCGCAGCCCGATTCGTAACCACTACGCTACCAGAGCTCCTCCTTTATTAGTAGCACTGGGCATTCCTTGGTTCCTTGGCATTTCTTGGAGACAGTCCTAACAGAGCACTGTTATCCTCTGAGTGTCTGTGCACCTGCATCTGTTCTGGTCTTTTATAACTGAGACGTGATTAGATTTAGGATCCAGCCTACACTGGTCTGATTTTATTAACAATACAAAAGAAAAGCCCTGTTTGTAAACAGGATCACATCCATAGATACAAGGACTGAGAATTGAACACGTATTTCAAGAGGACACAATCCATTGCATAATAGGGGATTAAATTAAAGACTTCATACTAAAAGATAAAACTGTCTAGACCCTTTTCCTCACCCTGCTTCCAAAATTGGCTGTCTGGCTTATACCTTCAGGTGATACTAGAAGATCTTTTCTGGGGAGAACAACTCCAGCAAAAAGAAAAGTCCAAAAATATTTTCAGTTGACTATCCTGTTTCCTACTTTATGGTCAATCATAAAACTCATGTCAACATTACCTTCCAACATAACCCCCCTACCCTCTCACCAACACACCACACACACATCCATCTCATCACTACCATATGTTAAGTGATTGTCCAGTCAGTTCTGACTCATAGCAACCCCTATATAGGGTTTCTGAGGCTATAAATCTTTGCGGGAATAAAAAGCCTCATTTTTCTCCCAGAGAGTGATGGTGGACTCAAACCGCCAACCTTGTGGTTGGCCATCCAGTGCTTATCTAACAGAACCACTGCGTTATCACTACCATATATATGTAGACAATGCATTATAGCTTCATCTTAAGAGCTAAAGATCAGACATTTGAGGAACCTTCTCACATGAATTAAAGAGATCAAAACAAAAAATGAACTTAAAGGAGGCAGATACTTTAGGAAATGGAGGGAAATTTTTTCAGGAAAAAAAATCTTCAGATAGACGATTTTGTATGAAATGTAGACAAAATATTTCTAACATGAAGTGTACAGAAGGAGACCTTGGAAATTAAAAACATAATTGCTCAAATTAAACCCTCAATAGAAGTTAGAGAAGAAAGGTTAAGAGAAAAATCTTGGCAAGTAGTACAAAATATGGACCGGAGAGAAATAATAAGAAAATTAGAGGAGCAATCCAGGAAGTCTTAAGGAGAAAACCAATGAAAAGGAGGTTATTCTTTCTTTCTTTTTTAATGTTTTTATTGTGAATTGAGTAATAGTTTACATAGGAGAACATCAGTTTTATACTCATCATTTCATTGCAATGATTACAATCTCATAAGGGAGGCTGTTCTTTTATAAAATTAAAATTAATTTCGAAGTGGAATCTTAACTATAACACCCAAAGCACAGGCAACAAAATACAAAATAGTTAAATTGGATTTCATCAAAATGATAAAAATTTGTGCATCAAAGGGCTTCACCAACAAAGTGAAGAGAAAATGTACAGATTGAGAGAAAAGTATTGGAAATCACATATTGGATATAGTTCTAATATCCAGAATCTATACAGAACTCCTAAAACTTAACAAGACAAACCAGTCAAAAAAATGGGCAAAGGTACTGAAAAGACATGTCATCAAAGATGATATACGATAGTCACAACAAGCATGAAAAAATGCTCGACATCATTTGCAACAAAACAAAATGCCAACAGGCGCAAATTGAAACTACAACAAGAACAATTTATGGCGAAAAGGAAAAGAATGGGTATAGAGATGTGGAGAAACTTGAACTATGTTTCACTGCTGGTGGGAATGCAAAATGGTGCAACCAGTGGAAAACAGTTGGGTTGGTCTTCAAAAAATTACATAGAATTATCAGATGACTCAGCAAGCCGAATCCTACGTTAGATTTAAAAAAAAGGAAAAATGTCAAAAGGAAAAACCAATTAACTGATCATATTAATCAACAGGGTTTATTGATGCAGGTCAAGAACAGAGAAAGAATTCCCAGTAGGAGAGTTGGGTCTAAGGTAGATCCTTAATTGAAGACGATTTTACAAAACAGAGGTCTTTCTGTGATTGGTTTCATGAATCTGACATGTGAAATCAAAACAAAACAAATTTTATCCTAGTATTTAATTTTCTGGAAACTATTGAAGTACATGATCCAGCAAAACATCAGAAGTATCAGAATATGGTATGGTGAGTCTGAAGCATCCTTCAATGTCAAGTTGTTTTTCTGAGAACATCCCTGTGGTTAGAATACAGGCAGTCCCCTGATTACCAATGTCTAATTTATAACCCCTGTGAAGCCTAGTATAGTGACAATTTGAGGTAGAATACAATGGTTCATACTAACAAATGGGCACTTCTTAGCTATTGGAGTTAAACCATTATTACTGTATTATGCTTATTGTATGTGGGTTTTTAATCTTTTATGCATAGAAAAGTGCACTATCTACTATTTACTAACATTTGATTGAAGTAATTGACATTAGAATTGTACCTAACTCATGTACAAATTCTACTTAAAAGATTTAGGAACAGTACTTAGACATAATCAGGGACTGCCTGTATTTTGAAAACTCCTTATTGTTCCATCAAAGCTTATGCCTGGCACTCATTTGATTTATTGTCCTCAGAAAGGTCTGAACTCAATACCCATAAAACAATCCATTGCTGTCAAGTAAATTCAAACTTAGAGTTACCATATAGGATGAGGTAGAACTGCCTCACAGAATTTCCAAGGCTGTAATTTTTACTGAAGTAGATGGCCACATCTTTTTCTCATGGGACAGGTGGTGAATTCAAACCATTGATAGACGTTTTATTGGCAGTGGAGCGCTTTAACTACTGCATCACCAGGGATTCTTGAACTTAACACTACCAGTCATATGGTTCTTAACAAGAGAAATCTCCTGCACCAGTGTTCACTATTCACAATAGTCAAGAGGTGGAAACAACCTTGAAGAGATGAATGGATAAACAAAATGTGATACATACTACGCAATGTATAAATCTTGGAAATATGCTGAGTGAAATAAGTAACAAAAGAGGAAATAGTGTGTGTATTCCCACTAATTTAAACAGGCAGATGTCTAGAGATAAAAGGTTAGCAGTGGCTACCTGGGATAGCTGGTGTGGTGCTGAGCGTTAATGTGCTGGACTGCAAAGTTGGTTTGAACCAGCTGCTTCTTGGAAACCCTATACAGGGTTGCTATGAGTCAGAACCATCTCCACAGCACTTAGCAACAATAACAACAACCTTGGACAGCAGGGACACCATGGTGTTGCTGTAGGATAAACCCTGGACTGAAAACCAAAAGGTCAGTGGTTCAAGCCCACCAACCACTCCAAGGGAGAAATATAAGACTTTTTGCTCTCTTGAGGATTTATATCCTCAGAAACCCTGTGCAAGGCCTTTTTGAGTCAGAACCAACTCTGCACACAACAACAAATTGGGATAGTTAGAAGGAGGAAAGGGAGAGTCATCACTTAACAGTTGTTGAGTGTCTGCTAATGGTGGGGGAAGGTGAAATGTTTGGAAATGAATAGTTGGAAATGTTGGTTGCACATAGTGAATACAGTGTTGCTGAATTGTACGTGTAAACATGTCCAAGTGCCCATGTTATTTTTTGTACTGATCATATATTTTAACCACAATGAAACCATTTTTAAAAACCACATAAATAACCCAAGAAAAATTTCCAGAACTGGATGATGTGAATACAGTTGCAATTTCTGAGTGCCCTGAACATGGGGAAAGAAAAGAGAGAGCAAGAGGTGGGAGCCCAAAACAAAATTTCTAAAGGCAGAATGGCATCAGTCTTATCAAAAACATCAATGAATACCAGAAGACAACAGAGCAATGCCTCCATTTTTATGTAGTATTTTACACTCCAACTATGAATCTGAGATTCTAAAACATTTACCCTAGCATTTCAGTTTCTGGAAACAAAGTATACATTCTAGCAAATTATAGGAAACATCAGAGTGGTTAAAAAGCGGGTTAGGGACCATAGGAGATTAGGAAAACAGGATGTAACACAGGAGAGTGGCAAGGGGTCCCAGGATAGCAACAGAGAGACTAAGGCAGTCTGGATTAGAACAGCATGGGAAGGATTTGAAAGGAGGTCTCCACAGGCAGGGATAGTGGTGGAAATTGTTGGATACATTTAAAAGGGAAAACAATCGTTATTTTGAGTTGGGGAATGGGCACCCATTTAAAAAAAAAAAAAAACAGCAAATGTAAGAAGGAAAGGTGTGGTGTGGTGAATTATTTAATGTATTTCTCCTTTGTAATTTATCAGATTATTCTTTTCCTGATGGGTGTGAGTAAGAGAAGGTGGGGAAGATACTGATGGATTATAGGATTCAGTTGTGAGTGATTGTTAACAGGGCTGATTGTGATTGGTCAGTTTTGCCTTCCAGCTGGTTATAAAATGAGCCATCTGAAAAGCCAGAAAGAGCGCAATACTGCCAAGGAAGAAGAGCCAGGAGTGGAACACATTCTTTGGACTCTGAGATCCCTGCACATTGAACCTCCTTGACCCAGGGGTAGAAAGCTATGACACCGAGGAGTGGCCGAGGAGCAGCAAAAACAAAACCTAGAACCAAGCACCAGACAGAGCAGTGGGCTTCACAGCCCATGGAGGAAGTAAAGCTGAGTGACTTTGGGCAGGAGGCTTGCTTGCAGAGTGCGGTGCCTCCAGGCATTTAATTGGGGCTAAGTTTCCTGACCCATGGAGTTAGAGCCAAGTGCCTTCAGGCTGAGGTTTATGGTGGAATAGTGAGCATTTATCAGCAGCGGTAAAAGAGCTCTGTAACTTTGCCAGGGGAGTGGAGAAGGCAGGTGAAGGGGCTGAGAGCCCTAGAAAGGCCAGCCAGAGGGCACAACTAAGAAGAGGCTGTCCTGACTAAATAACTATGCCCTGAGCATTTTCAAATCCTTCATTGTAACCTGTTAACTTCTCAGATAAAACCCCATAACTGTGGGTATAGTGTGGGAGTTCTGTGAGTCCATTGCAGTGAATTATCAAACCTGCCATTGTGTTTTCAATAGCCTCATATGGATGCGAAAGCTGGACAGTGAATAAAGAGGATCGTAGAAGAATTGATGCCTTTGAGTTGTGGTGT
>NW_006408648.1:5903376-5910552 GCF_000296735.1 Chrysochloris asiatica | reverse complement strand
ACAACAACAATAGCTCAGTAGAGAGGGCTGTGGGAAGAGTAGTTGGCATCATTTTCAACACAAGCTAATTGTTACTCCAGGAAAATAAGGAAATTGCTCAAGAAACATAATCATAGTATACTATGTGCGTCAAAAATACTTTAAAAAAATAAAGTGCTATCGATACTTTTTAAATTCATCTAGTCATATAGAATATATAAAATGCCAGTATCCATCCACTCTTTGACTATACAAAAGCTTTTAACTGTGTGGACCATGACAAGCTATGGACAACATTGTGGAGAATGAGTATTCCAGAACACTTAATTGTGCTTGTGAGGAACCTGTACACAGACCAACAGGTAGTCAGTCATTCAATGGTTTGAATGGTTTAAATTTAGGAAAGGTATGTGCCAAGGTTGTATTCTTTCACCATACTTACTCAATCTGTATGATGAGCAAATAATCCAAGAAGCTGGATTATATGAAAAAGAACATAGCATCAGCGTTGGAGGAAGACTCATTAACAACCTGTGATATGCAGTGATACAGTCTTGCTTACTGAAAGTGAAGACTTGAAATACTTACTGATGAAGATCAAAGACCACAGCTTTCAGTATGAGTTGCACTTCACTGTAAAGAAAGCAAAAATCCTCACAGTTGGATCCATAAATAATATGATAACTGGAGAAAAGATTGAAGTTGTCAAAGACTTCATTATGCTTGACTCCACTGTCAACCATCAGTCAAGAAGCAGCAGTCAAGAAATCAAAAGACAGATGGCATTAGGCAGATGTGTTACACAAGACCTCTTTAAAGTGTTCAAGAGCTATGATGTCAGTCAGTTTGAGGACTAAGGTGTAGCTGACTCAAGCCATGGTATTTTCAGTAGCCTCATATGCATGTGAAAATTGGAAAATGAGTAAGGAAGACTGTAGAGGAATTGATGTGTTTGAGTTATGGTGTTGAAGGAGAATATTAAAAGTACTATGGACTGCCAGAAGAACAAACAAATTTGTTTTGGAAGAAGCTCCCTGGAAGCCCGGATGGCCAGACTTCCTCTCTCATATTTCAGACATACTATCAAAAGGTACCAGTCACTGGAGAAGGACATCATACTAGGTAAAGTGGAGGGTCAGCAAGAAAAGAGGAAGAACTTCAACAAGATGGATTGGCACAGTGCAGTGGCAGCAGCAATGGGCTAAAACGTAACAGCAATTGTGAAGATGGCACACAACTGGGCAGTAGTTCATTGTGTTGTGCATAAGCACTATGAGTTGGAACCAACTCAACGCCACCTAACAACAAACTCCAACTCTGTAATGTCTAGGTAAGTACTGTCTCATGAGCTGGTTTCCCCCAACAGTGGCAGCTATTTCATATGTAACAACACTGCGTTTTATGTGTGGTCAGCACTAACTTTCAGACAGTTCTATAAACCAAAATCTGTCTCATTCTTACTGATGTCATTTGGTCCCAGTTCTAACTGGGTTCACACAAGGTAACGCTTCATATTTTTAATACATTTCCCCCAGTTTTAATAGTTTATTCAACTGTTCTTTTTATTTTTATATTCTATTTTCATTGTGTCACTCTCTTGAAAATGCAGTGTTTCAATGGACTACTCAGAAACAATCCTAGTGCAATCTTGTTTTAGACCCATTATGTCTAGTAAGCCAGGATTTGTTTGTTGTGGTTATCTTTAACAGTTTTTTACTAATGTGTAATTAACACATTTTTAAAGCATACAAATTGTCAACTTTGCTTTTGGTACTTATCGATAAAACCATCACTACAATCATGATAATGAAGGCAGTATTGCCCCCCTCCCCAATTTCCTCTTGCTTCTTTGTAATATCTCCTTCCCACCATCTCCACCCTCTACCCTTGTCCCATTTCCAGGGAACCACTTATATTGGTTTCCGGAGGCCTCTGTAAGAAATCATCACAAATTGTTGTTGTTGTTAAGTGCTATCAAGTTGATTCCAACTTATAGCAACCCTGTATAGGGTTTCCAAAGAGCGGCTGGTGAGCTTGAACCACCGACCTTGCGGTTCAAACTGATCTTGCAATCCAGCACATGGTAACCCACAGAGCCACACCAAGACTACAGAAAAGTATTCTCTCACAGTGCTGGAAAACCGAATCAACAGCCAGACATTCCCTTTAGAGGCTCTAGGGAGAATCTGCTCTTCCGGCTTCTGATAACAGTGGCTCTTCTTTGACCTGAATCGCTCCAGTCTTTGCCTGTATGGCCACATTGCCTCCTTGCCTCTGTATCTTCTGTCAGATTCAAATCTCCACATGTCATTGGTTTAGGGCCCATGCATATAATCAGCTGAAAGAACTGAAGAAAAAAACTCAAGCCTCGGGTTGTAATATTGAAGGATGCTAAAACATCACAAGAAAATGTAAGGAGTCCACAAAGTCACTGTACCAAGTCACTGTTCAGTAATCAAGCATATCAAGAGATATCATCTGATCAAGAACCAATGGTATTTAAGGAAGAAGTCCAAGCAGCACTGAAGGCAAAAAGAGATAAACTAGGCTCCAGGAATTGATAAGAGTATGAATTAAATGTTTCAACAAACTTATGCAGCACTGGAGGCACTCCCTCAGTTAGGTCAAGAAATTTAGAAGATCACTACCTGGCCAATCATTTGGAAGAGATTACGATTTTTGCGCATTCCAAAGAAAGGTGACCTAATGGAATGCAGAAGCCATCAAGCAATATCACATGAAAGTAAAATTTTGCTGAAGATAATTTAAAAACTATCGCACACTACATAGACAGGCAGCTACCAGAAATTCAAGACGGTTCAGGACTAGGGATATCATTGCTGATATTTCAATTCTTCTTTGCTTTTAGCAAGGAAGGTTGTGTCATCTGCATATCAGAGCTTGTTAATGAGTCTTCCTCCAATCCTGACGCCATGTTATTTTTATATAAACCAGCATTTTAGATTATTTGCTCAGTATGCAGATTGAATAAACATGGTGAAATGATATAACCTGGATGCACACTTTTCCTAATTTTAAACCATTTGATATCCCTTTGTTCTGTTCTAATAACTATCTCTGGGTCTATGTCCAGTTTCCTCCAGCTGGATTGAGAAGAGGACATGGAATGAGGGCTATCATGGCTAACTAACATCAGATGGATCTTGGCTGAGAGCAGAAAATATCAGAAAGATGTTTACTTGTGCATCAGAGTTGTATTCTTTCATTATACATGTTTAATCTGTATACTGAACAAGTCATCTGAAGAACTGGATTATATGAAGAAGAATATGGCATCAGGATTGGAGGAAGATTCATTAACAACCTGAGATCTGCAGATGACACACCCTTGCTTGTTTGAAGTGAAGAAGACTCAAAATACTGACAAAAATCAAAGTTTACAGTATTCAATATGGGTTTCACCTCAATATAAAGAAAATAAAAATCCTTACAACTAGACCAATAAATAACATCATGATAGACAGAGAAAAGATTGACGTTGTCAAAGACTATTTTGCTTGGACCCACAGTCGACACTCATAGAAGCAGCAATAGAAAAATCAAAGAACATAGGCATTAGACAAACCTGTTGCAAAATACCTCTTTAAAGTGTCAAAGAGCAAAGATGTTACTGACCCAAGTCATGGTATTATCAATCACCTTTTATGCATGTGAAAGTCGGACAATGAATAAGGAAGACCACAAAAGAATTGATGCGTTTCAGTTATGGTGTTGGAGAAGAATATTGTAAGTACCATGGACTTCCCGAATAACAAATAAATCTGTTTTGGATGAAGTACAGCCAGATGCTCATTAGAAGCTATATACATGAATAGATTGGTTGTTGTTAAGTGCCGTCAAGTCAGTTCCGACCCATAGCGGCCCTCTAGAGGGGTTTCAAGGAGCAACTGGTGAGCTTGAGCCACCGACCTTGCAGTTCAAACTGACTTTGCAGTCTAGCGCATTAACCCACAGCGACAAATATGTATGTAGAAATGTCCTCTGTCAAACTTATACATGCTAGTGGGTGTGCTCCCATATACCATGTCAAACCTGTTCAGCATATATGTCTACTTGTGTGTCCACTCCTGTTATTGCTTGTTACTGTTATTGCAGGGTTGTGTATGTGATAGTATTTACTGTTGTTGCCTTTAACTCTTCTGCACCTCCCAGTGTCTTCCTTTGCCTTGACCATGTTGTGCTAACCTTCCCCTTATTATATATTGCCTTTCCCTTCACCCAAGTTAATATTTGTGTAGTTAGTTATTTTCCCTCCCACCCCTGGACCCCACCATACAGGATTTCTTTCTGTGTGTAAAGCTTTTTTGGACTTTTTATAGTAGTGGTTTCATATAATATTTGTCCTTTTGTGATGAGTTTTTTCACTCAGTATAATGCCCTCCAAGTTCATCCATGTTATGAGAAATTTCAAGGATTCATCTTTATTTAACATTGCCTTGGAGCTGACTTGACAGCACTTCACAACAAGTATTCCCTTGGAGTCCTGGTTGCAGTGCTGAGTAGGATAAGGTTGGTTTGAGCCTCAAGGTCAGCAGTTCAAATTCACTGGCCGCTCCTTGGAAGCCCAATTCAGGGTAACTATGAGTCAGAACTGACTGGATGGCACCTAACAACAGCAACAAAAGTATTGTTATGTGTACTTACCATAGTTTATTATTCTTCTGTTGATGGGCATTTAGGTTTTTTCCATCTTTTTTTTAATTGTGAATAATTCTGTGATTAAAATGTATGTGCTTAATGTAGTTATGATATTTCTGTAGGATAGAGCTAGTAGTGGGATTGCTGGATCATATGATACCATTATTTATAACTTTTGAAGGACACACCATACCATTTTCCATGGTGTTTTCCAGATTATAATCCAACTACTAGCAGTATAAGGAGCTCTGGTAGCGTAGTGGTTACGAATCGGGTTGCTCATCTCATGGTCAGCAGTTCGAAACTACCAGAGGTTCCGTGGGAGAAAGATGAGGCTTTCTGCTCCCGTGAAGATTTACAGCCTCGGGAACCTTATGCAGGGTTGCTATGAGTCGGAACTGACCCCATGGCACATAACAACAACTAGCAGTGTATGAGAGCTCCAATCTCCCTGCACATTTGCCAACATTTGTTGTGTCCTGTTTTTTTCATCATTGCTAACATGCCAGGGTGAGATGATATAAGCCCTGGACTGCTAACTGCAAGGTAGTCAGTTCAAACCCACCTGTTGCTCTCGGAAAGCTTATACAAGATTGCTCTGAGTCAGAACCGACTAAACGACACTAACAACAATGACTAATGATCATGAGTAGCTCTTCAAGTATTTGTTGGCTGCCTCAATGTCTTTTTTGGTAAATTTTTCAATTGAGCTGCTAACCACACCATTGGCAATTCAAACCCAGCGGCTGTTACAGGGGAGAAGGATGAAGCTGTCTGCTTCTTTCTGTGAAGATTTACAGTCTCAGAAACCCTATGTAGGGTCACTGTGAATTGGAATTGGAATTGATTGATGGCAGTGGTTTATTAGTTCACTGTAAGCCAAGTTTTCTAGCTACCTACATATTCAGAGCTTTTAAAAATTCTTAAATTTAAAAATTTGAAATATCTCTGAATAACCAAGGATTTATCAGACATCTTCAGAAAGCTCCAAAATAAAAGCAAGAAATTGATAAAAAGAATAAATTAGGATAGTGACCCAGAAGGCAACAAATAGAGGAGGTAGAAGGAAAGCAAATACAAAGCTCTGACTAGAAGTCTCAGAGATTCCAAAAGATACTCCGTTCAAAGAACAAAAACAGGATGCTATGAGAAAGAAACCACCAGAAAAATCAGAAAGAACTTTTACACATGCCAGAGGTCTAGGAATCTCTTAAACTACTTCTTTCTTCATACATCTAATAAGACAAGAATTCCTACCATTTCTGCCTCAGGTTTGTTCTGTCATCTGACCTCAGACTCGTCACCTCTTGCCCAGACTAACACTTGTCCACAGTGCAGTGCTAATGATGTTTTAAAATCTCTTCCCTTTTTAAGACTTTGAGTGGTTCCTGTTTCCCCTGGGATAAAGTCCAAAGTCCATAGTCTGGTTTATAAAACTTATTGCATCCAGTCCAAATGTAGCCTCTCTAGACTCTCAGCTCCTCCTGTCTACCCCTGGAAACCTGACTTGCCTCCGTCCTGAACTCTTCACTGTTCTCTGAACACAACAGCTAAGCCTCTATGCAGAAAGCTCTTTCCTACTTCTCAGCCAGGCATTTGCCTGCCCAGACCTCTCTTCCTTTCCCCAATAGTCCCAAGCAGAATTCTTTATTCCCTTTATGAGCCCCAAAGATCCTGGTGGTGCCGTTGAGTTAAGCATTGGGTTGCTAACCAAAAGGTCAATGATACAAACCTACCAGCCACTCCACAGAAGGAAGATGAGGCACTCTGTTTCCATAAAGATTTACAGTCTGGGAAACCCTATGGAGCAATTCTACTCTGCCCTGTAGGGTCGCTGTGAGTCAGAACAGACTTGATATCAGTGGGTCTCAGGACTCCATCAGCATTCTTCATGTTTAGAGTTATACAGAGACTGAATCACATTGTACTTGCTTGTCTCTCCAATACCAGGCAAGCTCTGCAGCTCAGGAATCTTCACTTGTCTACTCCAGGGACACAGTTATTAGTTATATTAGTTACCATCAATTTGGTTCCGACCTATGGTGACCAGTTGGTACTCCATACTGCCACTCAGGATGGTAGAAATTGGCAGCAGATTGCTTTGGCTCTCTTCCCCAGCAGGCGTCAGGGATGACTCACCTATAACAAGACCTCACCCCCCTCAGAGGACTAGAGACAAACATCTCCTTCTCCACCCCTCCGGGAGAGGAAATGCCTGCTCCTGTGAGCTCAGCAGCAGGAAAAGCTGAGTCAGGAACCCTCTGAGCCTCTCAATCAGAGTTTGAGGCGAGAGCTTTGTCCTGGCTACCCCTCTGCTACCAAAAAGCTATGTGACTATGGGCAAGTCTAACTACCTTTCTGGATTCCTCTGTTCTCATCAGAACAATGAGATTAGATTAGAACCCACTGCCCTCAAGTCAACTCTGACCCATAGTGATGCTGTAGGACAAAGTAGAACTTCCCCATAGGGTTTCCAAGAATTCTTAGGAGTGGCTGGTATGCTTCTGTAGCAGTCCAATGCTTAACTCACAGTACCAC
>NW_006408648.1:5899887-5902786 GCF_000296735.1 Chrysochloris asiatica | reverse complement strand
TTTTTTTTTTATTGTGATGAAGTATATATAACAAAAACTTTGCAACTTTAATCATACAGTTCAGTGACATTGTGAAGCACTCAGTCACTAAAGCACCGGATGGTGGTTTGAACCCACCCAGTGCTCCATAGGAGAGAAACCTGGTAACCTGCCCCTGTAAAGATGGCAGCCTAGGGTACAGTTGTACCCTGTCATTAGAGGTGGCCATGAGTTGGAACTGACTCCAAGGTACCCAATAACAAAGTTATATTCGCCATGTTGTACAACCGTTACCTAGCCATGATTTGGTCGAAAGTTTCACTTTCTTCACAAAAGGCTGTTGGAATTGACAAGGATTGCATGGAATCTGTAGATCACTTTGGGTAGCATTGATATGTTAATATTAAATTTCCCAATCCATACACATGGGATGATTTTCCATTTAATTACATTTTTTCATTTCCTTCAGCAATGTTCAGTGTATAAATTTTTCACCTTTGTCCTAGTTATAGTGCAGCTATAACAAAAACACCACAATTGTATGGTTGTAACAAACAGAAATTATTCTCTTACACTTTGGAGAGCTAGAAGTCTAAATTCAGAGAGCTGGCTCTTGCGGGAGGCTTTCTCCCCTTGTCAGGTTTAGGGAATTGTACTCCTCTCCTTCCACATCCACCCCCCAGCATTCCCTGGGGATCACCATTCATCTTGGCATGAATATTCCCTTGGATTTAGGAGAATCACACTGTAGGGATCCCAGATCCAAAGGATGTGCTCTCTTTTCAGTTCTTCTTTCTTGGTGGTAGTAGATACTGCTGAGTCCTGCTGACTTTTCTCTCCTTCTGTCTCTGATAAGATTTAAAAAACACATATTACAAGCTATATCCCACAGAAACTCTCTTTACATCAGATCAGAGCTGTGACAGGACCCACCCTTAATACTCTAACTGGTTTATCACATCAGATCACATCATGGGAGATCATTACATAACTACTACATTACATCATTATGGCACTGCTAAACCCAACCAAGCTGTCACATACTTTGGGGTGGACATACTTGAACCATGACCACCTTTTTTAGTAAAATTTATTCCCAGGTATTTTATTATTTTAGATGCTGTCATAAACGAGATTGTTGTCTTGATTTCCTTTTCAGATTGCTCATTGCTGCTGGTGTACCGAGACACAACTCACCTTGGTACACTGATCTTGCATTCTCCAATTTTGCAAATTCATAGAAGTTATGTTTGAACCACTGACATTATAGTTAGCAGTTCAGTACTTACCCTATGGATTCTGTATCTAGGATCATGTGATCTGTAAATGTTGTTGTTAGGTGCCATTGAGTCAGTTCCAACATATAGTGACTCTATGTACAACAGAGCAAAACACTGCCTGATCCTATGCCATCCTCACAATTGCTGCTACGTCTGCAGAGGCTGAGGGAACAAGACTTGCTTTTGGCCTGGTTGGTATAATAAGAACTACTGTGGACAGGAGGCCAAGAGCCTAATTCTTTTGTTCATCATTGTTGCTGCTACTACGCCAATCCATCTCGATGGAGGTCTCCCTGTTACTTGCTGTCCTTCCACTTTACCAACCATGATGTCTTCTCCAGTGACTGGACTCTTCTAACAATATGTCCAAAGTATGAGAAAAGAAGTCTGGCCATTTTAGCTTCTAAGAAACATTCTGGCTGTACTTCTTCCAACACAGACTTTTTTTGTTCTTTAGGCAGTCCATGGTAATTTTAAATATTCTCCTCCAACACCATAACTCAAATGCATCAATTCTTCTATGGTATGGTATGGTATTGTTCAACGTTCACATACCATGGCTTGGGTCAGGCACACCTCAGTCCTCAAACTGACATCTTTGCTCTTGAACACTTTAAAGAAGTCTTGTGCAACAGATTTGCCTATATGTAATATGTTGCTTAATTTCTTGACTGCTGCTTCCATGAGTGTTGCTGGTTGAGCTGAGCAAAATGAAGTCTTTGACAACTTTAGTCTTTTTTCCATAGCTTCCAGAATCACAGCAACACACAAGCCACCACAGTGCAACAAAGTGACAGACAAGTGGTGACTCTAGGTAGTGCAAATGGTTAAGTGCTCCACTGCAAACTAAAAGGTTGGAGGTGCTAATTCACTGAGGAACTCAGAAAAAAGGCCTTGTGATTTACTTCTGAAAAGGCAACCATTGAAAACCCTACAGGACACAATTATACTCTGACACAAAACAGGTCAACGTGAGTCAGAATGGACTCCATAGCAACTGGTGGTTGGTATTTACTTAACTCAAATGTATCAGTTCTTCTATGGTCTTCCTTACTTATTGTCCAACTTTCACATTGCAGATGAAGCTATTGAAAATACCATGGCTTGGGTCAGGTGCACTTTGTCCTCAAACTAATTTATCTTTGCTCTTGTGAAGCAGATTTGCCTAATGCAGTACATTGTTTGATTTCCTGACTGCTGTGTTCATGAGTGTTGATAGAGAATACAAGAAAAATGATGCTTTTGACAGCTTCTATCTTTTCTCCGTTTATACGGATGTTATTCATTGGCCCAGTGGTGAGGATTTTTGTCTTCTTTACCTTAAGGTGCAACCCATACTGAAAGCTGTCGTCTTTGATCTTCATCAGTAAATATTTTAAATCCTCTTCATTTTCAGCAAGCAAGGTTGTATCATCTGCATATCTCGGATTCTTAATGAGTCTTCCTTCAATCCTGATGCAGTTTTCTTCATATAATCCAACTTCTTGGATTATTTGCTCACCATACAGATTTAATAGTATAGTAAAAGAATACAACCCTGGCACACACCTTTCCTGATTTTAAATCCATTCAGTGTCCCCTCCTTCTGTTTGAATGACAGCCTCTTGTTCTATGTATAGGTTCCTCATGAGCACAGTTAA
>NW_006408648.1:5899117-5899787 GCF_000296735.1 Chrysochloris asiatica | reverse complement strand
AAACTCTTGACAGGGTCACTAAAGCACAGGTAAATATCTTTCTGTGCTCTCAGCCAAGATTCATCTGATGTCAGCAAAGACATCCCTCTTTCCACGTTGCCCGTCAATGTACTGCTGTAGCCATTTTTAAATGATCTGTAACTAGGATGACTTTTATTTCTTTTTCTTGTCTGACTACTCTGCTAGAGCATGTAGTCCATCTTTTTGCTATTGTGAATAGTGCTGAGATTAACAATGGTGTGTATATATCTACTTGTGTTCTGGCTCGTATTTCATGTGGACACATACCAAGTGGAGGACTTGTTGGGTCATAGGGATTTCTATTTTCAACTTTCTGAGGACGTGCCATACCATTTTCCAGAGTGGTTGGACCATTTTGCATTCCCACCAGTAATGTAGGAGGGTCCCAATCTCCACACCCTTGCCAGCATTTGTTGTCCTCTCCTTTTTTTTTTTTAAAGGATTTTATTGTGGATTGAGTGAAAGTTTATAGGACATATCATCAGTTTTACATTCAACAAATTATACACCTTGTTTCATTACAATGATTATAATCCTCCACATTTACCATCAGTTAACAGTATTTCTCTGTATACACTTTAGCTTTTTAAAAACAAAAACAAAACAAAACCACTCAGGCATATATAATAATTTACATCTCCAAAGAGCA
>NW_006408648.1:5894535-5898645 GCF_000296735.1 Chrysochloris asiatica | reverse complement strand
TCTTTCTTCTGCTACAAATACCCCTAGCTGCAAGCCTTCTAACCTTCTAAATATTCCTTTATATGTGGTTCAGAGTTCTGGCACCATCCCCTGAAACTGCTTGGTCCAATATTCTGTGTTGTTGCTGATGGAGCTCTTCACTTCACTTCCACCCTCTCCACCATCTTGTTTGTTCTCTGTCCTCTCCTTTTTTTTGAACTTCGCTGTTAATGCTGGTATGAGATGACATCTCATTGTTGTTTTGATTGGTTTCTCTCTGGTGTGGCGCTGTGACTACAAAGCCATTTGAACTGCAAGGTCAGCAGTTCAAGCTAACCACCTGCTCCTCGGTAACCCTATACAGGGTCACTATCACTCATAATTGACTCAACAGCACTTAACAATTACAACAAATGACTAATGATCGTGGACAGTTTTTCATATGTTTGTTGGCTGCCTAAATATCTTTCTTGATAAAGTGTGTTCATGTCCTGTGCCCAATTTTTAATTGGGCTATTTGTTTTTTTATTGTAGAGGTGTTCTTGTTTCCTTTAAATATTAGAAGTTAATCCCTTGTCAGATATGCTGCTCAAAAAAATGTTCCTCTTCTGTGGACTCCCTTTTTACACTTCTGGTGAAATCTTTTAATGCATATAAGTTTCTAATTTTTAGTATGTCCCAGTCATCTATTTTGTTTTCTATTATTTGTGTGTAGTCTATGTATGTCTTTTTAAATGGTGACTATTTTTATCTAAATCTTTTACTCTCATTTGTCTCCAGTTTATCAAAGATGTCAGATGTGCTATTTCATGGCCCTAAACATCAAGCTTTTTCTTTGTTATTTAAGAGTTCCTGGAATGTTATTAGTTAGTTAAATGTACCATTGGTCTGCCTTGCACCCCTCTCATTTGGAAATGGTTTCTCCTAAAATTATGTTGTTGTTGTTAGGTGCCATCAAGTTAGTACCAACTCAAAGCGACCTTATGCACAACAGAACGAAACACTGCCCAATCCTGGGCCAACCTCACAATTGTTGCTATGCTTGAGTCCATCCATGCTGCCACTTTTCCATTCCCTCTCACTGGGGTCTTCCTCTTTTTCTCTGACTTTCCACCTTACCAAACATGTTATCCTTCTCGAGTGATTGGTCCTGTGTATATATGAGAACTGGTTGCTTCTTCATATGTGAACTCCCCTGAGTGAACATCACCCAAGCTAGGTCAATCAGAAACTTTCCTTGTTATGCTTGAAATAAGAAAGAACTACTTTACACTCTTGGTTATGAAGCTGATAGGATCTGATAACCTATAGTGACCTTAGAAGAGAGTAACATGACTGTTTAAGTAGTTCAAAATCATGTTCTAAAAATTTAACAACTATCCTGTTCCCAATCAGTCTCTTTTCCATGTTTAACATGATTTTGAGTTACTTAGACAGTCTTTCAGGGAGCTGCATCCTTCCCCTGACCAAATCAGAACGATGGGAGCATTTGTATTCTCACTCTCCATGTAGTTAGGTAGCCTTGGGTTTTCCCAGGTGTTAGCCTAGTATTGTAGGATCAGCACTGGGCTGTGAACCACAGGTTAGCCATTCACACCCACCAGCTGCTTATTGAAAACCCTATATAGGGTCGCCATGAGTCAGAACGACTCGATGGCAAACAAACAAACAAACAAAAACAGAACACTCCAGACAGGAGTGAAATATGCTTCTCTTTCTGGGTTTTCAGGTGAGGAATCAACACTTTGTTTCTGTCAATTATTTGCCTCCTTTTCCAGAAGAATACTTTGTCCTCTTTACCATGCAGAGAAGTCGAATGGTCCCAAGAGCTTGCCTTAGATTCTGGGGATCCTACAAAAAGAGTTTTGAATTCTAAGTCTTCTCCTTATTTATTTGGTGAGTGACATTGTCTAGTATTACCTCAACCTATGTATTCCTTTGTCAAATGGGGAAATTATACCTGATTTACAAGACCATTGCATGAAAATAAATATAAAGTACTTGTTCTTATTGTTGTTGTTATGTGCCTTCGAGTCGGTTCTGACTCATAGCGACCCTGTATAGGGTTTCCAAGGAGTGACTGGTGAGATTTGAACTGCCAACCTTGTGGTTCAAACTGATCTTGAAGTCCAATACATTATTCTGCAGTGCCACACCAGGATTCCTGTAAAGCACTAAAAAAAAACTTCAGCTGTTATGATGTTAGCAGTCTCTGAGTGTTGCACAGTGTTGTACTTAGCTGCTAACTGAAAGGTTGGAAGGTTGAGTTCATCCAAAGGTGCTTTAGAAGAAAGGCCTAGTGATCGAATTCTGAAAAATCAGCAGTGAGAAACCTTATGGAGCACAGCTGAACTCGACTACATATGTGGACACTATGAGTTGATGCCAACCTAACTAACAACAAATCCTGGTACCAACATCATGATGATAGCTTTTGCACAGCATGACCAAGAGATGAACCCATTAAAAAGTTCAAGAGACCACCTCCTCTCCTATTCTAGGGAAAACTTTTTTTTTTTTTAAACTTTTTGTGAATTGGGTGAAGGTTTACAGACAAGATCATCAACTCTACATTGACCTTGTTTCATTTCAATGATTACAATTCCCTTCCTGCAACATTTATCCTGCTTCCTCCCTGTAGCTCCCTCATTTACATCTTATATTACACAAATGAACAAGGCAACAATATTTGATGTGGACTTACAAAACAAACAAAATTCATTGAAATGTTCAAAGGGACATTCTGCCAACCAGCCTCCTGACTGCAGACACACAGCCACTGTCCCTGCTGTCACCACTTTCCTAGGTAGGGATCTCATGCTCCTCTCATGCTCTTCCTTCTTGATGGTCCTGGGATCATCTGTTCCAGAAATCAAAGACTAACTACTCCCTACTTTTATTTATGCATCTTTTATAATTATAGCTGTGGTACTCACAATTAATCCTGCTAGCAATTATTCACAATTGAGTCATAAATCCTTTCACCGTCATCCCCAAATCCCTTTCATCAGCTCCATCTGGGGAAGAAGGAAACTATTAGTTGTGGATTCTACCTTAGCCTCCTCAGTATATAACTCAGCACACTCATGAAAACTTGTAGCCAGCCACTTCATGCCTTTATAGCCCACCCCCATTTTTGATAGCCAATATCTAAATTTCTTGTCCCTATCAACCCAGTACACCGAGGAAAAAAAGTTGTTCCGTGATATGAAGACCCCTTCCATCCTAGTTGGAATTTTGAGTCACTACACTCCTTTAGGCAAAAGTCTAGTTTGTCAAATTGTAACAATTGCACTTGTTCTCAGTATCAAATGTCTGTATCTTTCTCAGTCCAAGTTCTGGTCAACTATCCATCCAAGCTAGGTCAAATGCGTACTAGCTTCAAGTTTGGGAGTTTGCGCACACCTCTCTGCACTTCAGACCAGCTGGCTGCTTCACTTTCAGCCCTAGCTCCCAGGGGCTAGCTACATCAGTGCCCATGGGCTCGGGAGTTCACACATTTCCCTAAATGGCATACCAGCCAGCCCTTCCTTTTCTCTCTCTTATTTCAAGGTCAACAGGTGCCAGTGGAACATGGCCAAACTCAGCCCATGTCTTCATTACTGCATTTTCCCACTTCCACTCACAAGTAGATCCAGGTGGTCACCAGCAAGCATACTAGACTGCTGATGGATTTCCTTTGCGTTTCAGTCTTTGAAGGGGGTTTACACTGATGGGCTGACTTTTCTTGCCTTGATGATTCCAAAGCAACAGCTTGCTTGATATTCAAACAGTCTAACAGTTTGCTTTTTTCCTGCTGGTCTTTCATTCAATAACAATCATCTGTTCTTCAGCAGTTCTGGGTTGGTCTACATGCTTTTGCAAGTGGGAATGTCCAGAAGGTTCTGATTGGGGCTCAAGATTCTAAGGTCCCATACCTACAAGGGCTTAATAAGAAGCTTATTTCCCAGGGCAATTTCTAGGAAATACTTATTTTTAAACAAATTTTATTCTCTATCAAATAGAATTTGTTTGCTTTAGGCAGCCCCCTGGAAGAGACATACAATCTAGTGGATTGTTGTTGTTTTGTGTGCTGTGGAGTCATTCTGACACATAGTAACCCTGTATATAGGGTTTCTGAGGCTGTAAATC